>NC_142350.1:64434016-64796516 GCF_059441175.1 Urocampus carinirostris | reverse complement strand
GCCCCTCCAAGACAGACAGATTTCATTTGGCGCATCAAGCAGATGCATCTGGAGATTACTCCCTCGCTCTCTCCCTCATTCCCTCTCGCTCCCTTGCTTTCATATTCTCTCGCTCTCCCTCTCCTGATTGTTCTGATTAGTTAATTACTTTATACAACACATCTGCTGGATTGATGCATGAATTATACATCAGCTGCATGTGACCGCCGCTGCCGCCGCTATTATTTTGTCTTACTTCTACCTTCTCGCCGGGCTCTGCCAAAACGTTAGCTATATGTCTTCAGTGGTTTAGTGGAGAGATCACGGGGGCGCCGAGATAATAGGAAAAACAACAACATGGCGCAGGTAATGTAACCACAAAGTAGATTAGCATGTTAGCTGACGCTTAACTGGTGTCGTTTTTCTCCTGTTGGTGTAGCCAAGGGTTTGAGGGGGTCCAATTTCCTCACCAAAGTCTGACAAGGTGAAAAATGTCTTCATGTTCTGAAACAATTTACCAGGCGATCACACAATTTCAGTTAACTCATTCAATGCCAGTCGTGTTCAAAGCAGGATTCTCCATAGTGCCGGTCGCTTCAAGTCAAGTCAAGTCATTTTTATTAGTATAGCCCTTAATCACAAAGAGTCTCAAAGGGCTCCACAGGTTATTACACAGACTATTTTTTAGACTATTATTACACCATCCCCTGATCTGGAACCAACATGAGGGCAAGGAAAAACTCAAAAACCTCAACATTGGGAAAAACGAAGAAACCCTGAGAAGGGACCGCACATGTGGTATCCCCCTTCACTGTTGTTTTGAGACTCAAAAACAGGACTGGAAATGCCCTTTGGTGGTCAAGTAGATTATCCACAGATATACAATTGTGAAATTAGTCTTCACCAAAGGCGAGGCACACCATATGGTTGGAGTTCAATCTTTTATCACAAGTTGTCATTCCATTCATAAACTGAACTTCGAAAATTCACAACACCCAGTTTCTACCAAATATGTAGGAATTTTTATAACTTAATTGATCATACTCTATTCAAATAAAATTTGCCTACCCGGGGTGAAAGGCATAAAGCAAGGCTCTAATCACATTTGATGTATCGAGTCCTGACATCAATCAGATAGAAAATCCGCCGTGTGACCTCAAGAGTTCTTCACACCAGGCCTCACTGAAATGTTTTCAAGTGCAAAAAACCTTCCAAATTCTGCATCTCCACAATAATTGTTACTTTGAGGTTATTGTGGCTAAGACAGCGTTAACAATTGAAGAATGTCAAAATACATCATTATGTAATAGTTTAATCACATCATAGCATCATTAAGAGATAAATTGATCACATAGTTACATTATTCCTCTTGAAGAGTCAAATTGACTTGGTCTATATAGTAACGAAAAAGGTTGCGGTTTTTTTTTTCCCAATTCGGTGTCTTTGGCTAGTTTTGGGTAGGGCAAAAACACATTTTAACCAGATGCTTCATGGTGAAAAGGGGACTTAGGGCCACTAAACTGTGTCTTTATGACAGTAAATTAATTTAAGGCTTGACTTATAAGTCATATGACTTATCACCACCACATGACACAAAAAGAAATCCTTTCAATCAGATAAAGGATGACTCAAATTGTGATCACTTCAAATACTGTTTTATGTGGGGAAAATGAAAACATATTTTAAAACGTCACCTATTTTTTCTTATTTGTCCTTTAAAAGGTTTAGCCCATCTTTGAAGAGCAGCAACTCGATGATGAAGGTGCTGTATCTGAATCAGATCAGAAGGGTTTTGCTGCTACTGGTTACATAACCCAGTACCATCTCCTTCATGTGGGGGAGAAAACCCCTAGCGCAAAAAATTTTGAGAGGGATGGGCACCACCAGGCTGTACTTGCTCTACAACCCTAGAGGTTAGGGAATCTGTGAAACTGTACTTTTTAAAAGAAAACTAGTATAATGTCGATATTAGAATAACTTTGAACTGTTGGGCATATTCTGCCGAATATTGGCATCTTTTGTTATCCATCTATATACATTCACGCAAACATGCACACGCCCATGTGCACACAATTATCAAAGTGGTACTGGTGTTGAACCAGTGCCAGTGCACGCCAAGCCACTATTCTGCAGGCCTCTGGAGATGCGCTCTTTTTTCTAAAACTCCCCTACCTCCTTCTTCTATCTCCTGCCTTCATCAACAAACACACACCATCACCCACACACATTTAAACACACACATGTACAACAGCACAAACAGAAGGTTGTGTTTAATTCCCAGCATGCTGGCCTTGAATGCATGGATAGCCATCATTCTTTTCCTCACCCCCTCAAACCCCCTTCTATGTTTTCTTGCCAGGACTGTAATCTACTGTGGAATACAAAATGTGGAGTACGGATGTGCATGTGTGTGACTGTGTAGCCGAACCTGTGCAGCTGGATCTTAAGCGTGACCACGTGGTAGACGTCCTGCAGCATGTCGGCCACCGTGGCGTCAGGTGCGTCTGTCACGTATGACAGGGGAATGGGATTCCACTTGCCCACCTGAATCATACCTGGCGGAAGAATCAAAACAAGCAAGACTAAATTTAATGGAGGCATCTTATAGTTTCCTCAGTGGTTGACAATATTTAACACTTGTATGTAAGGTTAAAAACCTTTCAATACCCCTGTTGGGTCAAAATGACCCGCCCCGAAAAAAGAAAAAAAAAATACAAAATTATATTGTATTTTAAATGTTATGACTTGCCCTAGATTTGTCCCAACTGTAGAAAAAATGAAATGTTTTTATTCAAATTTCAATCCGAACAGCAAAAAAGGTACAAAAATCAAACTTAAATGAGAACAACACGAAGGTTAAGTTAAAGGTGATATATTATTTACAAATAAAGCATGAGGAACTTCAACGATTAGGGGAACAATTCGGGGGTGCATTACAAACGGATTCCAATTTTTGGTTATTTTAAACACAATGACAGCACAAATTACCTACTTTGTGGTGTTTTCTTATATAGAGGGAATCTAATGAGTTGATTTTTCCAGTCTTTACCCATAATTAATTATTTTTTAACTCAACTTTTTATATTTTTGGTGTAGTTCAGGCAGGGGTCAGTAGCATGTAACCCGCAGGCACCTAGAACTTAGTAGTTCAGTAGCCAAGTATCCAAAGAATTAGTTTTGAAAATAACTCAACAGTGGGTCATTGTGATTTTCTAGGAAATTCAATTTCCATCCAGCATTATGTTTTAGTAGTCGACCGAGCCAACATTCTAACACTACTACAAATAAGGTAAACCTGGTAATAATATAATAACCATAAATGACAATTGGTAACCCTTAGCGCTACTTATTAACAAGAATACATAACAACAAGACAAAACACCAGAAAATACACAACATTTTACAACGGTCATGGAAAAACAGACGATAAATACGTGACAACATTAATCACAAAATAGATGACAAATACGTGACAAAATACCTGATAAATACAAGACAGAACACACGACGAGACACAACAAAATATATAACAAAAAACATGACAAATACACAACAAAATAAATTAAAAATAATGAACCAAATGCATGACAAATACGTTAAGAGTAGACAACAAATACACAACGGAAAATACGATAACACAAAACACACAACAAAAAACAGCAAAAATTACACAATAATTTACAATATTCCTGGAAAAATACACGACTAAACACACAACAAAATATATGACAGAATACACGACAAATTCTAGATACATTTCATGACAAAATACATGATAGGTAGACGGCAAAATACACAACAAAAACACAAAAGACACGACATGAAATGAAATGACATAATACCTGACAAAAAAGACAAACAACACAACAAAATACTCAATATTCTATAATATTCACGAAGAAATACACAACTTAACACACGACTAAACACAGGACAAATACATGACAAAAAAAAGACAAATACATGACAAGTACACGACAAAATACATGACAAATACACAACAACAAAAAAAAGAAAATACACAATAGAATCTCTCTCTGCCTCAAAATGTAAGTGACCCTTGTTGTAGAGTTCTATCCTTTTGTCATCGAATGTGTATATTGATGCACATATAATTTCTCCAACAATTAGCTCTATAGTATGTGTAGTACTAGCGATAAACCGCCGTGTTAAGTAAAACAAGAACAAAAAGCTCAAGAGGCAATGGCGCTCTGCACTTACCTTTGGCCTGGGCAGCTGAGCTGTGCGAATAGCCCAACGAGAGCAGTGCCATTTCGATGAGCTGATTGAAGAGCATGTCCTTGCGCACCAGCACAAACTCTGCGTGTTCCTCTTTGCTATCGAAATCCAGAGGATTTTCGTAGTGCTCCACCACGCAGAAGACGGGCAGCATGTTACCTACCAGGCAAACACAAACAAAGTGCACCTTTGAGCAATTGCCATCTTTACGATTAAAATCAATCAAAAATATTTTGTGTTCATAGGACAATGTTTTTATCTTCACACATTTGTCCTGTCGCTAGAGTGAGGAATCAAACACTGACAGGGAAACAATGTGCACAGTAAAAATTACCTAAAGGCATTTAAAATGAGACTTTTACACTTCTTATTCAATTTGTTTGGAAAAAATATTTTGAACAATACGATTTTAGGTCAATGCTTTCACCGAAAGGTGATCCCCAAGACATGGATATGGGCAACAGCCAAGCAAACTGTAGTTTTGTCACAGATTGTTGATCAATTAGCAAATTAAATAGACAAATTAGGGGGCTGTCCCATTTTGGTTTCAGAAATAGAAATGAGTCCAACAAAAGGGCATAACCAAAACTATTTTAAATGTAGAGCGCATTGAAAGAATGGTTTACATTTCAAAAAATGGCAGACTTTACATATCTTGGGAAATATGTATGCGTGTATAGCATACAATTTACAATGCAGTTATCTAGTATCCTTCAAAGTCTGATTTATCATTAGGTATACCTAAGAGTTGTTTCCCTCGTTATGCTTTTTTTGTGTTAATATCCATTAATGTTTTCTCCATTCTCTAACATTCATCTCTGGTTCAGTAAATAAAAATAGTGTGATCATGCGACAGAATCTAATGCCTTTTTGTATGTCATCCATCTCACTAGTGGTTTAGATTTGGCACTCTCAGCGCCGTGACCCAGGTTCGATCCCCGTTGCATTAAATGTTTTGCGATAGTGGTCAGCGATAGTTTTTGACTGATCAATCATTGCACAAATTCTGTGATATTCTATCTTAAAAGCTAATGAAATATGCACTCTCTCCGCCGCAACCCAGGTTTGGTTCCCATTGCATCAATTGTGGTCCATGATATTTTTTGACACATCAATCATTGCACAAAGATGAAAATATTCTAACGTAAAAACCTTATGTATATTGCGCACCAAACATTTGAGTTCTTTTTCAGGATAAAAATGGGTGTTATACAGGAATAAATACAATACTTGCTTATTATTCAAGTAGGCTTCCACAACTTTTAATTCTGACATTACCTAAGAGAAAAACTATTTGTTCAACACTAGCCTCTTTGTTGGAAAACCTATGGATCCTTGTGAAACCCAGTTTTAGAAAAAATGAATCAAAAATTGTCCAAATATCACTCCAGGTGTATATTAATATAAAACGGCATTCCTAAAAAAAAATAATTGCTTTGAAAGGAACAGGGATAACAAGAAAAGTTGATGAGACTCTAGCTATGACGTGGGTTCCCTTAACTACAAGAGTCAAGGGGGCACCATTTTCTGTGGTGTGTCTTGGGCAAGTACAGCCTGGTGGCGGCCATTTCTCTCCAGGCCAACAACGTTTTCCACCTGGTCTCGGACCGGGGACCTTTCGCATGTAGGCGAATGTGACGTCCTAATATTTCCCAATCCCGGGCATTCCAGAAGATGCGTGCAGAATCCTGGCAAAACAATAAATCGGCCCACAAATGCCAGGGAATGTGCTGAAAGTGCTGCTTTTCCTCCTGCCTCCATTTTAATAGATAAAGATCTAACAATAAAGACTGCTGTGTAGGTTCATTTGAGAGGGGCGGGCTGCGCAGGGATCAATACAGGCTTTGTTTCCCGGGTAGCCTACGGACGGGCGGCGGTAAATATTGTTCCGGCGCTCAGACACAAACCCACTGTGGGCCCTCTCGACTAGGTTGCGGGCGAGGCCCTGCTACTTTGGATGATGGAGGTGAGGAATAAGGTTCTCTCAGCTGGAGCACCGCAATCTAAGATTTACAAGGGAAAAAGCTACAACGGCACATCGGAGGATGCCTTGCTCAAACAAAGCTGAGTTTGCATTATAAACGCAGAAATAGGGCAGACAGAAAACCTTTACCTACAGTTATTTTTATACTTGAATCAAACCCATTTTCTGCAAACCATATGGTAAATAGTTGCACTGAAAATTCATAGGAAAAATATTACAATTTATTATAGATACAGGATATCAGGGTAGTGTAAAAATTTAAACACAATTATGTTTTTGACATACTCTGGTATGGTGCGCATAAGTAAATATGTGATTTACAGTACCTTAAATTCCGGACTATAAGCCGCTATTTTTTCCCAAACCTTCAACCCTGCGGCTTATTCAGTGATGCGGCCAATTTATGTAATTTTTCTAACAGCCGCCAGCGGCGCTCGAGTACAAAAGGGTAAGATTTAGACCGGTCGTATATATGCGCCGAGGAAGACTGAAACTTCTTAGCTTGTGCACAAATTAAGTTAGCGTAGACATATCTTCATCATGCAAGTTGCAAAAAGAAAGGCACATGACGTAGCTTTCAAGCTAAAAGCAAACGAGCAGTCCGATAAAGAAGGAAACAGAGCTACTGCACGTAAACTTCACTTTGCGAGCGAGTTGCTAGCGCGATTTTGAATAATGGAGCGTGGGACGACGTCTATGTGACAAAGTCTCTTTACCATACTGGGGAGGACGGCTTTGATGATGTCAGTTATAAGGAGGAAAATAAGGATGGTTTACCGTGGCCTCTACGAGTACGGTATGTTTTTTTTAACAGACTGGTTTACTGTGTTGCTAGTAGCGTTTTGCTACCCTTCACAGGCACGGTTTGGGATGAAAGTTATAATATTATAATTAAAGCTTTGAAAACTCTCTCGGTGTACCGTCTTTCGTTGTAAATATGTGTAACCGATGTATAATATGTATTTGCACCTGTATATTTTTGAATGTATTTATTTGAGACACTTATTCTGATATGTTTTGCGAATTAAAAAAGAGGGGCGGAGCAAACGCGGGCTGACGGGAAGTGGGGTAAAGGTGAGTGAGACCTGTTGTCGCGGCGGACAATAGTGGATATATATTTTTCCTCACCCTTACCTCTGGAAATATAGACTTTTTTTTTTTCCTTGGATTAGTTTCAACTGGTACCCGGACTTTGCAGGTCTGCATCAAACCTTAAGTACCGGTATCATTTTCTGTTCATTTTGCCGGCTGTGATTTTTAGACTGTGTACTTTATGTTCAGTTACAATCGCGGGATTTAAATTCGGGTTTGGGCTAATTTTGTGAATGTGATACATGTTTTAATGTGGGAGAATGCGGCTTATAAACGGGTGCAGCTTTTGTGAGTACAAAATCGGTTTTCCTCTTAAAATGTGGTGGGTGCGGCTTATAATCAGGTGCGCTCTATAGTCCAGAATTTACGGTACTTATTTTCATTACCTTCTGCTAACAAACATAAGTATATATATACACATCTATATCTTGTCATGCGACTAATAAGATTGTGTTATGCCATAAAATATTTGATTGTACTGTATCTAAAAGTCTCACACTAGATCGAGATTCCATTTTCTTACGTGCGTTTTCAAATTAAGATTTTGAACAAGCAGTTTCTTTCCAATTTTACAGTTGCACATTTTGAATGTAGGAAATATTTTCCTGGGAGTGTCATAATATTAAACAAGTAATATACCGCTTCTCCCTTTTTTAAACACTTAATTTGATCATTGGAAAAATTCAAAATAAAATAGGTCGAGTTCTGATGTTTTGTTTTATTGCATGGAATTTAATATCTTGATAAATGAAAGTATTAAATAATTTAAAAAAAAGAAAGAAAAAGATTCCAGATGATATAGCCAAATATTTTAGTTCTGGTAATGAGCGCAATGAAAAATACGTAAGAAAACCGAGGTTCCACTGTATGTTAAAGGTTTACTTATGTAGTGTTATAAAAATGTAACCGATTTGAGTCTATGGACTAAATGGTTTCTTCATAACCAATAAACAGAGTAAGAGAAAAACAACACATTTCTATAAGTAGTACTTTTTAAAGAAAAGTTCAAACTTTTTGTTATATTTAGTTTTATTGTATTTCAACCATTGTGTCTCTGTATTTGGCCTCCTGGGTTGTGAGGCTGGATTTAATTGTTTTATTTCTATACATTAAATGATTTTATACAGCACATTGAGTTTGCAATTAATTGCCTGAAAGGTTCTATCCATATAAATTTTGATTTATTGCTTGATATCAGTGCTTCTCGTGCCATAGGAAGATTCTGGTGAGCCACATGGATTTAATTGGTCCCACAAGAGTCTCATAAACGTGTATTATTGATCAAATCTGATATAGTTAAGATATATATTTATTTGTGTATAATGCATACTCGTGTATCGCACATCCCGCTAATTTTTTATTAAAACTTGGTATAAAATCTTCATTTTTTTCTCAGCTCAAGCTTTGCTGTTGAATGCAACAGGAATTGTACCCAGGTCAATGTGGTGAAAGCACCGAATTCTAACCACGACCAGTGGTATAGATGATTTTATCTCCTTACAAGACTACTTTCATTGTCACAGTACTAGAGACAAATGTTAATTTTGTCTTGTGTATACATGTCACAATGGACAATACATTTGTTACATACAATGAATAGAATTAAATAGAATAGAATAAGAAGAGATACATTGATCATAATTCTAGCTTTTGGATTTTGCTCTAAAAATGTACCAAAAAAATTATTTCCTCGGACCCCCTTAGACTGTCCACTCAACAGGGTCTCACAACATTTTTTGAGAAACACTGCTTGATATGTTTTTGTTGTTTCTTTATGTAGACCTAAAAATATTTTTGTGAAACGTTAATATAAGCTTGTTTGAGGTGCAGCATTTGCAAATGAATGTTAACTTTAAACATATAAAATGTCAACAGAGGAAATCATATAATAGATCAATTGTTTGGTGATAGGTAGTTAAGTTTAAAACATATTGGTAACTCTGACAATGAAAGCAACTGCCACCTACTGTCGTGAATGTGCAATTACACCATAGTTTGCTGTCACAGTCTTGTTCCACGGACAGACTGAGGAGATTATTTATTCCTCATGCCATGAGGCTCTTAAACTCCACCCGGGGGACTAAAAGCCCACATTAAACCCCACCCCTACATTTGCATATTACCCTATTTTTATTACAGTGTGTATTTTATGTAGCACTGTTTAATACTCTATATCAACACGTTATATTGGGTATTTCTGTATTATATTTCTTTTATTTTATTATTATTTTACTTTCAACACAAAGATACTGATGGAAGTGTGAATTTGGGGATGAATAAAGTATCTATCTATCTAGTTTACGGTAGTTCAGTTTAATTAGAACAAAAACCAATAAGATTGTGTTGGTTTTAAAGCTTATAGAGAGACCAGGCAAGTATAATGCTTTTACAAAAATCGAGTAAAATTCAGAGATCAGGACGAGGTCTGGTACGCAGCACCCAAACCCACCCTTGCGATGGATGAGGGTTTTAAGTGCAATAAAGAATTGGCCTGAAGAAAATACTGCCGTGGGTTTTCTCAAGAAGGTTTGGCAGGGGCACGGGCACTGGGCTCTGCGCTCGGAATGATGAAGGTGAAGAATTAGGCGCTCGCAGCTGGAGCGCTGCAGTCGCAGATTTAAAAGGAGAGAAAGCCAGAAAAAAAACGGCCCATCCGAGGACGCCATACCGGCCAAACGGAGCCACTGTACTCTCGCCAAACGTAATAATGACTCGGAACCTGTAGGTCTTCCAAACTCATTTCACAAACAAAACATCGTAACTACTGTAAAAAAAAAAAAAAAAACAGCACCACCTCTTTTTGGATAAGGTTGGTGGGGTTGAAGAAAAACGATGTCATAATGGTAAAACGGCTCTTGGAGGACAGGAAAATTTCGAGTGGGTAAACAAAAAACAAAAAAAACAACGTGATTATATTCATGTGGAAAAAAAAATCATAAAAGTACCTATATAATTAATGTGTTTAAAAGATGGAGGCTTTTATTTTAATTCCGGACGTTTTAAATTATCGAGTAATCCCTTGCACGTTTGTTTTTTGGCTTCAATGTATAATACAGTATTTAATAATAAAAGTTTCTACTTTGCAGATGTTGATGATCACGGTCCTTTTTGCAACACAGCCCCCGCTAAAAAAACGAGGGATTAGGGTTTACATAAAGGTTTTATCAGATTTTATCACAACATTAAATACAAATGCTTAGAACTCATGTTGTACTTAAATGTGTTCACGTCCACTTACAGCACAAATAGCTAACTGTGGTCCTGAAGTGCCATGATCATTGAAGTTTCTGATGCATCCTTCCTCCAACACACATGATTCAATGATCAATGGCATGCAGATATGCTGATCATTTGAATAATCGGTGTTGGAGAAGGGAAACTAAGAAAATTATGCAATACAAATAGACCAAATTTAAAAGCCGATGCCAGCCATTTCAAGTCATTATTTTCAAAAGAACTTCTAAAAAACAATAAATAACACCTCTTAGAGAGCGGTTAAAGACTAAAAAAAACTGTCATAATAGCAAAGTGGCTTTTGGAGGACAGGAAAGTTACGGGTGGGTAAACAAAAACGTCGGGAGGAGCGATGACACAGCAGCAGCTACGCAGCACGACACAGGGATGATTCTCACAGTGCTCTTCTGTTCTCCATTGTCTGCCACAATAAGTGTGTGCGCTTGTGCGTGCACGTTTGCATGCTGCGATGACTAAAGGAGCATTGTGACGAGGGTTTAAGAGTTTTGGAGAGCATGCATGCAGGCAGCCAGTGAGGAACGGAGGGCTCGGAGGTGGGAGCTGGATGAGGGGCCGGCATGTTGTACTCCACTTTATCTCCCTATTTGGTAGGCTTTATTCATAGGTCGAATAGTTATTAAACCTACAAATTGTTTAGACCATTTAAAAACTATTTTGTTTATTGGTTATGAAGAAACCATTTAGTCCATAGACTCAAATCGGTTACGTTTTTATAACACTACATAAGTAGACCTTTAACATACAGTGGAACCTCGGTTTTCGAACGCCTCTCAGTTCGGACGAATCGGTGTTCGACCAAAAATTTCGAGAAATTCTTGCTTCGCTGTTCGGTCAAAAAATCGGAGTTCGAAAGCCGGTACGCTAGGGTGCGATGCTGAGCGGCGTACGGGTGTTTTAGCCCCTAATTATGCCTCAGGAGAAGGTCGGTGCAAGCAGGACAGGTGAAAAAAAAAGTTGTTCATCCAACTATTGCCTTTAAGAAAGACATAATAGCTAAATATGAAAGAGGTGTACGAATTTCCGATCTTGCTAGTGAATATAGCATGGCTAAATCTACTATCAGTACGATAGTAAAGAATAAGGAAATCGAGCGATGCAGCTAAGGAAGTTAGCGCTATAAGCAAGCAACTGCCGCAAGTTTTGGAAGAGGTTGAAAAACTTTTGATGATTTTTCTCTCCCCACCGTCCACCACAAAAGTAAGAAATCCTATTGATAATCCTTTTTTTTATTTTTACACGTTCATGTTAGCGTAATCTTTTGTACGGAAGATTACGCTAAAGCGAAACGTACGATTAGCCTGGGTTAGCTTCATGTTTACGTTCATTGTAAACATTCAGGGTGTTGGAACGGATTAAAACGATTTTACATTACTTTTAATGGGAAAAACGATTTTCGACCAAATCGGTTTTCGAACAGGGTTCTGGAACGGATTATGGTCGAGAACCGAGGTTCCACTGTATATATTTTGGGTTAATATAGGTTATGTTGGTATTATACAAAATCATGCATGGACTTGCTCTCTCATATCTTTCAGATTTAATTTCCCCCCCATCTTCGGTCCGGCGCCTTCGCTCTGACAATGCTGGTCTACGAGTGATCCCAAGAGCCAAGAAGAAATCCGCAGGTTCGAGACCTTTCTCGATTCGGGCCCCGGTGCTGTGGAATGCTCTGCCTCCTGAGATTCGGTCTGCAACCTCAATGGAACTGTTGAAATCTAGGCTTAGACACACTTCTACAATATAGCTTATGAATGACCTATTTTTCATGTTGACAATGGATTAGTATTATTTGTTATTGCAACATCCATTGCAGCCTGGTCATCCTGGAAGGGGGATTACCTCATGTGCTTCTCAAGGTTTCTTCATTTTCCTTATGTTGAGTTTTTTCTTGCCCTCATGTAGGTTTTAGATGAGGGGATGGTGTAATGATAGTCTGTAGTTTGCAATAATCTGTGGTCTGTGCAGCCATTTGAAACTTCTTGTTACAAAGGGCATCACAAATAAACATGACTTGACTATAGCAAAAAAGTCATATTACAATGGACGTTTATATTAGAGTGTAGTTGTTTTCTACCATTAGTGCCATAGAATTGCAGATTTCCTCCTGCAAATCAATGCATTCCAGCAACTGTATAGCTGTTCTAAATAGACATTAAATGACATTAAGATGCTTTTGGTATGGGGCCTCCACTTCCTACCACAAGACCCTGCAGCGCATGGCGAGAACAGCGGAAAAGGTCATTGGTGTGTCCCCCTCGGGCCCCTTCCGGACATCTACAGCTTCCGCCTCACCTGCAAAGCCACCAGGATTGCAGGTGAGCCCTCCCACCCATCTCACAGCCTCTTCAATCTGCTGCAGTCAACAAAAAAGACTGCCATTACTCAGAGGCAGAACCAGCAAGCTAAAGGACAGCTTCTTCTTTCAGGACTATCTCCATGCCCTACTCTCTCCCCTCCGACCCCTCTGCCAAATCAATGCAAAACTGCTCGATTTAGATTCCGGCTATTCTTTACACATTTTTTATTCGAAACCAATGAGCAAAATATGCTATTGTTTATTTGTATTGTGTCATATCTCAAATTTGCATCCGGAGAAGAGAAGGTAATTTTATCTGTGCGGTATGTCGTCCATATACCATATTTTACTATAAATTTTAAGTTTTGCTACAAAAAAATTATTCATTATTATTTCAACAATTCTATCCCCTATTATTGTCAGACAAAGGGTGTAAACGGAGTGTTCATGCTTTGCTGGATTGGTTTGTTTAAGAGCCTGATGCAATGTCTCTGATAGTGCAACTGCTAACTATATCATTCCAACGTGGCTTTACAAAGAGACAGTGGTAAACAAAAGATGGAGTGAAATAAATATGAACACTAACCAAAAGACAAAATTTAGTAGTTTAAGTGAGAAAAGGAAAGCAATGGGGAGACTAGTAAGTATTGTCTTATTTACTTGAATAGCAGAAATGAATAGCAGAAATGCTCCTAGCAGGATTTCTTTCCAATATGTAAATTTACTTGAGAATATTTGTATACACAGGCACACAATAGTATACGCTATGTCAAAAATTTAAGACTATTTTTTTTTTAATTTACAATTACAATTTCAATGATTATTGTTGATCTTTCGACGGACTATGTCTGAGCAACTATTTTTCTCCTTCACTTTTTCTCCCCCTTTGGGAGGTACATGTCCCTCAAGCACTTTTATTTTTTCATTGGTAATCAGGTGGCTACTTGTTCTTGAGAATACTTGATCCCACTGGTTTGCTTATTTAGTAAAGTTCAGCGGCTGTGATTAATTCATCTGATACAGGGACTAGTGTGCTGGATGTACTGACAAACATTTCTGGGTAGATTCTTTGTGGCAAAAAAACCCCAAAAGTTACTGTAACAGCATGCATTGTTTAGTGTTACCTGAAACAGAAAAAAGCGTTTCTTTCTGGTTGCTTTCATACTCACCAACAATAGTTCTATGCTTTAAACTACCATTTTCCTCTTCTTAAAAACATCTACCAATTTTGAACAAAATATTTTTTTTTTCAAATTCAAGCAAAGAAATAAAATGGAGTCATGAAACTAATATTTTGGTGTACAGCTTCATTTTCTTGAAGCAAGACTGACTCTTTGTGCATGAATAAACTGCTCCAACAATTGCATTAGATTTCCATTTCGAACTACCGGTTTTAAACACCAACATGTTGTTTGTTTATTCTGGAGTGGGATTGTGTTTCACAAATAAAAGTAGAGAGCATAAGAACATCTACCTCTCTTTAAGGTCAAAACGTGGGCATGTACGTGTTTTTTTGGTTCCAAAGCTTATCTTGTAGTTAGTGCTATGCTATCTGGAGAGTATGTCTCCCTTTAAAGCACTCCTATTACTTTGTTGCAAAGACGGCATGATAAACCAACAGTAAAGTAATAACAGGGTTGCCACACTGCCAAGATAAACTCTACCGCATAAAGGTTGACATCATCTTCATTTCTTGGCTAGCTCCTCCCGCACGCCGCAAAACCAGCCACCTTGCCGGTATGAACAACCTACCGCGCTTGTGGCAGGTCTTCAGCAGGTGATTGGCAGGCTTGAAGGGAAGGCCCGCCAGTTTGGCGCCGGTGCTACCCAGCCTGGCCCTCCCAAGGGGGCTGCCGTTCTGCTCCATGCGGGGTAGCTTGGCCGGCGGGGGCTTGGCCTCCGCCATGCTGTTGACCAGCTCGGCGTTCTCCTTGCCCAGACACGACTCGTTGAGATGCTCCATCATCATCTCAGAAACCTTCCACTTGCTGCGGTCACCTGCGAAGACAAGGGAGGGATGTTAGCGCAAAAGTACTAAACATTGGCCTACCAAGAGTACATTAGCACGGACGGTCAGCAACCTGCAGCTCGAGAGCCGCAAGTAGCTCATAAACATTGCCTAAGTGGCCCTTTGCAACTTTTTTAGAAAACTTTAAAAATGAAAAACTGTGTGGAGGGGGAAATATATCTATAGACATCAACATGACAGTGAGAAGCTCAGTCATCCGGGAGGGTCTCTGGTAAAGCCACTGCTCCTCCGCATTGATAGGAGCCAGTTGAGGTGCCCTATCTGATAAGGATGCCTCCTGGACGCCTCCCTCGGGAGGTGTTCCGGGCATGTCCCACCGGTAGGAGGCCCCGGGGGCGACCCAGGACACGCTGGAGAGACTATGTCTGGGATAGGGACGTCTGGGCTTCCCTTTTAAGGCTGCTGGCCCTGCGACCCCACCCCGGATAAGCGGAAGATAATGGATGGATGGATGGATGGATGGACATCAACATGACACAAAATATTCTTAACATTTTCCAATGCTTTAAAAATATCTTGAAAAAATATGACAAATGAAATCCCTAACATTTATGTATAAAATTCCCTTTTTGTTTTCATCAAAAAGGCACTTATTGTTTTTGCGTCTAGAGACATCTTTGTTTTTAGTTTTTTCGTTCGTTGTACCTCAACATTTTGAGTTGCCGACAGCTGGACTAGTAAAGTAGCTGATTGCCTTTGCAGTGGTTCCTAAGCATAGAATGATACACTTTTTAGGTTGCCTTCTTGAGGTGTGTGAGCAAACAAACTGATGGCTTGTGATAATTGCATTAATTCTTATTTGTGGAAAGTGTGGGGTGGTTGTAAAATTTCAATTGCAATGCAGTCTTGCTTATGTTCTTATAGCGACTGTTAGCGTTGTAAGAATTTGCATTGGGAATAATTGTGTTACTCAAATCCAATTGTTTTTTTGCTTCCTGTAAGCCAGGGGTCGGGAACGTATGGCTTATGAGCCAGGTGTGGGTCTTTTCATGAGTAAATCTGAGAAAATTCACGTTTTTAATGCATTTTGGCCTGGAGTGCAACAACCAGATTCTATTAATACTGGCAAAAATGCTTTATAACTTTTCTGTCTTTACATTAGCATTTTAGGAGTGTCTGAAAGCCAATGAGATGCATCAAAATAGGCATGCGAGTGTAATGTCTGCTTTCAAAAATGTCCTGAATATTTTTCCAGCGTATAGCTAGTGCAAGTTATGGGGAAAAAAATGAATTATCAGTTTCTAAGACGAATGTTTTTAGATGTCAAAAGTTTTTTATCGATAAAACTGAACAGGACAAAAAAATGACCACTCAATACCTAAGGTTAAAACTGTGACCACGCCACATAGATGAAGGTGGATACATCCGCATCTGTTCTGGTTTTCAGTATTTTGTAACATTTTTACAGGAGAACTCTGCTCGCACTTTGTTTTGAAATTATGTTTCACATTAAAAACGACGGCCAAAAGTAACGTCAATGATCGTAAGTATCTGCGGGACAGAGACAATTTTAACTGGGATATTTATTGATGTGGGGCACAGGCTCTGTAAGTATTATCATTTTATATGTTTTATGGATCATCAAATGGCACACAGTGAAATAAAATGCCCTGAAATATCACCTTTGTCTGGAGATCAGGTTTGGGAACTGAATGTTATTATTTGATTTAGTTTTAAAATATTTTGCATTCATTGTTCTTTGAGTCAAAAAAGTTCCAGACCCCTGCTGTGAGCCAACACAGTAGTAGTACCTTACTGTTAGCATTTCAGCTAAATTTGCAACAGAAAACCTTTTGAAAATAAAATTTGACTAATGACCTTCCTTTTTGTTAAAGCTTTAGTTGACATCAAAAACCATGTGTTAGCACTTAGGTCACCTTTTTTCTGTTGCGTTCACTCTTTTTTATTTTTTATAGCACATGTATTATGTATGAACATCCCACGAGTAAGTCCCATGCAAGGTGAGGCCAAATAAGCTTTTTTTTTTAAGGCGAGAACACATTTGCTTGCAGGAAGATTCCGCTTGGATGCGTAGCACGGCGGTATGTGGTTCAGCAGCCATGCACGCAGGGCTGTGGCTTGGCCAGGTTTGGTTGAGGTTTTGTGAAGCGACGCATGGCTTTTCTAACTCTGTTGTAAGGGAATTTTGCACTGTCATAAATTGACAGGTGTGTACTTCAAACCTTTATTCTATTAGAATGGCCCAACTATTATTCACCTTACAACATGAGTTTTTCTTTGTGATATTGGTTAAAGTTTTATTTAAACCAATTCAATGATATATATCTAAAATAGTTGTAAAGTAGGATTTGGATTTTTTTTTTGAACACACACACAAAGGCAAAAATATCTTTATCAAATTAATTGGTGTGTAGTCAATTCTATGAATTCTCAATAATGACATTATTACGTTGTACACAAATTACATTAGTCACATCTGTAATGGAATTACTTTTATCTTTAAAAAAGGTTATGCGCAATTGTAACTTATTGTAACATTGTAACACCCGTCTTTTTCTCAAGGTTCAAAAAGAACAGAATTGTAGTTTGGAGGTCTAAAAGTGTCGTACAAAATAAAATAAAAATCACCAAATACTTTTGAGGAATTTTGACATGTCATTCTTTCATTTTTGTTAACCTGTTAATTGTGCAATAAGTAATTTTAAGAAATCAAATAAACATCCCCTTTAGAAGATAGTTCAACCATTGTTCAGTGCTTTTATTTAAGATTCATCAATTTGACACGGGACAAGTTTTAAGTACCTAAAAAGTGACAGAAATGTTGTCACGCGAGAATATTACTTTATCTAATTTCTACAGTACTTTTGTTTAAAACAGTGTCAATTTAACCCGTGTGAGTTTCATTAGCCAAAAAGTATGAAATAGAAAACAAAACTTAGGTGCTTGGTCAACATTTTCATTTCAAAAACTAAGCTTGTTTTGAGCTTTTTATAGTTTTATTTTAGTTTTTCATGATTTTAAAGTGTCTGAAATAAGGGTAAAGAAAACTTTCAACATTACTTACACCCAGGTTTTTAATATTCCAGTAGCTTCTACCTGGATTAATTTTTACCAATAACTTACCGGAACGGCTCAATGGAACAAAAAAAGTGAAAGGAAAGCTTTGGTTGTGCATTTACAGTATTCAACATAGGAATGAACAAAAGCGGTCAAACAAGAGCGCCAATCATAAACTCGGAAGAAAGTCATCGTTGGGAAACGAAAGAGTGGATTAAAAAAAAAAATGCATCAAGGCAGCGCACAACAGTCACACAAACCGCATTTGTTTCAATATACCGGCCGCCATTTGGCCGTTTGTTGGGGTTGCACGAGTGTGTAAGAGTCACGGTGCATGTCAGTGCGTCGTGTTAATTCACTGGCCCTGTCAAAGAGGACAAACTCGACCACCCCCGCTTCCAAAGATCATCAACTCCCCCCATTCATGACGCGCAATGAGCCAAGTAATTCCCAGCAATTAGGACAGAAAAGTGAGGGATGAGAGTGAGGCGATGGGGGCTTAGGGAAGGAATCCATTCACACCCCTGATCAACATCAAATGCACAAATAATAATTAGAGATGTTAAACTGATATCAATACAAAAATAATAAAATTAGTATATAAAATACTTGGAAGAGGGAAAGCCTCTACAAAAGATAACTGGTGTTTTTAAAAAATAATTTACACCCCAACCAAAGTGTTTTCTTAATATTGCATTTATATAATGGCCTTTACCTTCCGATCAAGTACCAATACCAAATAGGGCTGCAACTAACGACTATTGACTAGTCACGTACTTTTGAAATTATTTGTCGATTAATAATGAATTAAACAAAGCAAATAGGTGCATTTTGTGAAGTACATTTAGCACTCAACTGCAAAGTCTGCAACAAAATTACTCAACAATTCTCAAAAGTTTTAAATCAAACGGTTCTAACAACTGACGTTTGTCGTTTTAAACACTTTAACAACTGACCTTTGTTCTTCAAACTGCATGCGTTAAATTTCAAATACGTATTGGCAGGCACAATCTAGCTTTCTCTAAAATATACAAGTATAAAATGTACAACACAGGTGATCATGGTATTGGCTTAAATATTTTTTTAATCTTACAGAGGCGAGTCAGACTCAATTTCGTTCAACTGTCAAACGTGTTTGCTTTCTAAATGTCCATGTATAACAAAGTTATTGCCATGATACGCAAGATCTGCTCTGCAAACTTTGCCAGTTGTCTTTTTATTCGCCACATCCAGGCTAAATTGCTACAGAACTTCAGAAGTTAAGGTAAGCGTACTTGATGTGGACGGGGTCCATTCTGTAGGTTACAGTTCAAGACAGAGAAGCTATTGAGCATGAGAGACTCTCGGCATGGATTATTATTATCAAAGAATCGAAAATAGAAACAGTAAAAGTCCATTGTTGACAATTTCTATTATGGATTTTCGTCAACTATCTCATGCTGCTCTACTACCCGGTGTCAATCTGCTTTTCCTAATAACCATATTACTAATGCATCTTTAAAATAATGCAAATGTAAGTACTAATTACTTTCAGAAAAGCAAAAACAAAAGTAACACATGGAGCAGGATTTCCCAATGACAAAAATATTGATATATATCATATGTGTGCAATCAATGGGTTTACCAACCTGGAAAGGAGCAGCTTGCCACCACTTGGACTCCTCTTTTCTTCAAGTTTGGCCAGGGTAGACTGATAAGTTTCAGAAATGATGCCAAAAAACTAAATAAATAAAAACGAAACTTCCAGGGAGGGGGTTTGGGAGGGAGGAAGTCTAGCCGGCTTCGCGGAGTCTCCGGCGGGCAAGAGGAGGGACAACCTACCGGTGTGGGCGCTACGCTAGCTTACGCCGTCCGGCGACATGGATGCCCACAAACAGACCGAAGAAAACAACAACAAGCGGCAATAAAGTAACCACGACTCTACCCGAAAGATACAAACATGGCCGTGGGAGGATATGACAGCCAGCCTGTCCGCTAACCGCCTCCGGGAAGCGGACAGCGTACGGAACCGAACATGGTAGCCGCCACTCCGACCGCTACCAGCGGCGACAACGCGCTTCAAACCCGGCTTCTCCTAGCGAGAAATCACAAACCTCCCGCCGCTATTAGCGCCGCGGAGCCGGAACGCGAGACGAAGCGGGTTCGCCACATTCAAAACAAAACAAAAAAAAGACGTCGAGAGGTCAAAAAGTGCGCTTCACTTTCCCGACGTCGCGGAGAAATAACGCTCCCCGGCCGGGTGCTCGGATTTGGGGTTTGTCTGCGCTACTACCGCCGCCGCTTTCACCGGGAGGTGGAAGAAGAAGAGGCGATAAGAGGTGTCTCGTTCCTCGGCTATCCGCCTCTCGGTCTCTCCCCCTCTCTCGCTCCGGTTCTCCCTGCGTGTCCCCATTAAATTATTAGTTGTATTGACTCATCGCACTCCTCCTCCTCCCCCTTCCCCCGCCTCCCTCTCTCCCTCCCTCCCCTTCTCGCTCTCTCCCTAACTCTCCCACTCGGCCGACGGGGGGGACGCAACATTTCCGGGGTGGTGGGGGTAAACTGACGGTAAACTAGTCCCCGGAGAGCAGCGGATGCTTCCACCTGCACGCTGGCCGTAAAAAGTCCCGCAAGTGGTGGTGCTTCAAGTGGAAAAAGTGCGCGGACGAATTTCTAATCATCTTGATTGGAGTGAAAAGGCTCCCGGCATTTATCAGAAAAAGTGGCAACTATAAATCAGTATTCAATCTTTCGCATTTTCGCGGCGGCTTTTTTTGTTTATATAAGCTAATCACTAACTTTTTATTTCAGATAAATTTGTCCAAATTAAAAATGAACAGATCGTGTCATCATTTTGTTGAATAGAGTAAACGCGCACACACGAATACTTGTTTTAAAGTTTTGCACATTGTCACTGAAGTTTAATACTTTAACTTCTTGATTAATGAGAATAACTAATCAAAAATGTGTTAATATGCGTTATGATATAGTCGCCAGTGTAAACAAATTTATAAATCCAAATAGAGTAATCTATCGTTTATTTTTTTACGTTCCAAAATAAAAACCATTGTTACGTTTAAACTTTAGTAGACACTCCAAACAAGGAGAGAAGACATCAATTGGTTTTTGCAAGGAGAACCGAGAGAGGTGAATGAGATAAGTGAATTTCATTTCAAATAAAAGGTAATTGTTCACAACAAAATTTAATCTTAAACAATATAAATTGAGTTTCACTCCAATAAATCACAATCTCTTGTCAGACAACAGCTCAAGTAGACATATGCAGCCGTACTTCAAATATTTGCACACAACAAAAGTAACCAGTTCAACAATATAAAGTGCGTTTAACACTGCAGTGTGAAATAAATAAATCAAAACCTCACAACCTGAGACAACTGGTCATGTAGAAATCTGCAACTGCACTTCAAAAAGTTCCACCACAACACAAGTCAACAGTAAAGCAAGATAAAGTGACTATTCACTCCTCTCTATCAATCTCACCCCGCGTCACCCAGTACTCCACAGTTTTGGAACAAAATGAAATCTTAAACAATATAAATTGAGTTTCACTTAATACAATAAATCACAATCTCTCGTCAGACAACAGCTCAAGTAGACATATGCAACTGTACTTCAAATATTTTCACACAAGTAACCAGTTCAACAATATAAAGTGCGTTTAACACTGCAGTGTGAAATAAATAAATCAAACCCACACAACCACAACAACTGGTCATGTAGAAATCTGCAACTGCACTTCAAATAATTCCTCCACAACACAAGTCAACAGTAAAGCAAGATAAAGTGACTATCCACTCCTTCTCTCTACCACTCTCACTCCACAGTTTTGGTATCTTTGATATTACAGTAGGATGTTCTCAATTGTGTGACATCATCACGCACGCATTGTTTTGTATTATTGTAGATGTCTGCCTTGTTGCACAGTATTAATGGACAGTTGTCATTACACAACAAAGGTGGTGTCCACAAACCATGGCTACGGCGTTGCAGCGACACTTCCACGTTCCGAGTTCTCCAGTCTCATTTTAGTTCTTTTTTAAAAAAGATTAAATTATTATGTTAATTGTGACATTAAATAAAAGGCAATTGTTCACAACAAAATTCAATCTTAAACAATAAAAATTGAGTTTCACTCCATACAATAAATTGCAATCTCTAGTCAGACAACAGCTCAAGTAGACATATGCGACTGTACTTCAAATATTTTCACACAACAAAAGTAACCAGTTCAACAATATAAAGTGGTGTAAAATAAATTAGAATAGAATAGAATAGAATAGAATAGAATAGAATAGAATATGCCTTATTGTCATTGTTACAACATGGGATATGCTGTGACAACGAAATTGGACGACTCCAGTTCCACATTTACAGTGAGGATAAGGAAACAAAGAGATGAAGGAACAAAGAACTCACACAACCTGAGACAATTGGTCATGTAGAAGTCTGCAACTGCACTTCTAATAGTTCCTCCACAACACAACGCATTGTTTTGTATTATTGTAGATGTCTGCCTTGTTGCACAGTATTAATGGACGATTGTCATTACACAACAAAGGTGGTGTCAACAAACCATGGCTACAGCGTTGCGGTGACACTTCCACGTTCCGAGTTCTCCGGTCTCATTTTACAGACAAATAAACCTGTGTAGCAGGTCATGGCAGCGTTCTACCAGACAGAAACGGAATTATATACATTATATTGAACAGCTTCACAACACCCCCCCTAGTGTCAACTCACGAGGAAGACGTGCACCCGGAGAGCAGTGCACACAGATTGTGCAAACACAGGCAAGCTGACATTGTAATTAATGAAGCGAGCCTTTTTTTATACACCGGCAGCTGATGTCTCTTTGACGTGTCAATAAATCCAAACGAGATTTGATTAAACTAAACTCTTGGTCGGGTCCCATGTGTTACGATTTCAAAGTCGTTTATCCCCGCAGGAATTAATCGGGTGCCACGTCGCGCAAGTGGTTAGTACATCTGCCTCGCGATTCTTAGGTCGGAGGGTTGACGGTTCGAACCGAGACTACCTGTGTAGAGCGTTTTTTATTCTGGAAATGAATCCAAGGAGGGCAGCACGGTGGTTAGCGCTTGTGGGGCACAGTTCATGTCATGGGAACCTGTCGTGGGTTCAAATCCAGCTCCAGACTTCCTGTGCGGAGTTTGTATGTTCTCCCTGTGCTTGCGTGGGTTTCCTCCGGGCACTCCGGTTTCCTCCCACATTCCAAAAACATGCATTTCAGGTGAATTGACCGGTCCAAATTGTCCCTAGGTGTGAATGAGCGAGTGAGTTGTCTGTCCCTGTGTGCCCTGCGATTGGCTGGCAACCAGTTCAGGGTGTCCCCTGCCCACTGCCTGGAGATGGCTGGGATGGGCTCCAGCCCCCCCGCGACCCTAATGAGGATAAGCGGTACGGCTAATGAGATGAGATGAGATGAATCCAATGAGGAATTATTACAATGAGATGTCATCAGTGCAGGTAAATTATCATTAACATAGTTGCCTCTGCCCCATATTAGCATCACAAACCTGGCCTTTTTGGAGGTTCATCACATCCACTACACAGCATCATCTGCCAAACAGAAAAGCAGCTTCAGCGACAAACTGCTGTCACAGTCTTCCTCCATGGACAGATTGAGTAGATCATTTCTTCCTCATGCCATGAGGCTCTTTAACTCCACCCGGGGGAATAAATGCCCACATTAAACCTCACCCCTACATTTGCATATCACCCTATTTATATTACAGTGTGTATTTTCCGTTGCATTATTTAAATACTCTATATCAAGGGTGTCTGTGTCAAACTCATTTTAACTCGGGGGGCCACACAATAGAACAAACATTCCGTCAGGGGCCGGACTCGTAGATTAAAGAGAAAGAAAAAGAGAGATAAGAAATAAGAGAAAGAGGGAGGGAAAAGGAGAGAGGGCGGTACAAAGAAAGAGAGAGAGGGAGAGAGCGTGAGAAACAAAAGAGATAAGAAGAGAAGTCGTGAGAGAGGGGGAAAGAAAGGGAGCGGAAGAAAGAAACCCAAAGAG
This sequence comes from Urocampus carinirostris, assembly GCF_059441175.1. Taxonomy (NCBI): domain Eukaryota; kingdom Metazoa; phylum Chordata; class Actinopteri; order Syngnathiformes; family Syngnathidae; genus Urocampus; species Urocampus carinirostris. The sequence goes on along the minus strand of NC_142350.1, from coordinate 64,772,581 downwards.
AAATAGAAAGACAGAAGGAGAGAAAAGAGAAAAGAAAGCGTGATGGGTAGGAAGAGAGAAAGAGAAAAGGAAAAAGGGAAGTTAGAGCAAAAGAAGTTAAAAAGACACGGAGAAAGAGACAAAGAGCAACAAAGCAAGAGAAAAAGAGAGACACAGAGAGTGAAAGAGATAGAGACAGAGAGTGGTAGAAAAGGGGTGGAAAAGAGGGAGAGAGAGAGACAGAGAGAGAAAGAGAAAAATAAATACAAGTACAGTGTCTTTGTTCGAGGCACCTTCCTTTGGCAACATCAAGTTGACATATTTCAACCTGCAGCTTGTTTTTCTCTTGCGCTTCTCTGACTGTTGTCTCACGGGCCAGATTCAATCCCTTAGCGGGCCTGATCTGGCCCGCGGGCCGCCTGTTTGACACCTGTGCTCTATATCTATCTATCTATCTATCTATCTATCTATCTATCTATCTATCTATCTATCTATCTATCTATCTATCTATCGAATGTATGAAGTAAACAAAAACAAAAAAAGAAACTTGGCAGACTAACTGTTTGACACCAACTTAAGTGCTGAAATCCGATAACTGACCAATCAGGTTTTGAGGATGTAGATTAAATATTTTATCTTCCTGTTACTGAACAACAAAAACATGGCACGGATGTCAAAGGATGGGGCACTTTTTTTCATTTTGATTATAGTAGTTATTTTTTCCTTTTAAAAAAAAAAATTATGTTAATTGTGATTGTAATTCAAAATGTTATTTTTCTTGTTTTAATATGCGTATTGTTTTTGTCACGGTTGCCATGGCGCCCAATTGGCCCCGCCTATGTGGCGCTAGCTGCGGCTCATTAACAGATTGGCCTTCCGTCTTTTTAAGCTCAGTGCTCTGATTTTTCCTTTGTCAGTCCATCAACAAACCTCTGCCCCGCAAGACGTGGGTTTCGACACGGTCCGGTTCCTGTTGATATTTCCTGTCCTGTATTGTTCCGATTTATTTTGTTCTGTTTAATATTGGTTTCCAGTTTCGTTCCCGTCTATTTTCGTCCTGTTCACTATTTTCTCCAGTTTTCGTTCCCGTCTAGTTTCTCCCGTTTATTTTCCACATCCTGATTCGTTATCTATCCTGTCTGTCCCGTCCTGTCCGGTATGGACCCCATCTGTCCGATATCAACTCGGGCAATTGGAATCGGTCTCTTCGGTCTCTGGCTTCCTGTCTTCCCACGCCAGACCGCTGCCTAACGTGCATGACTCTCCATTTCATGTAAAATAAAAGGCTTGTGTGAGAACGTCACGCGTTTGGGTCCTGATCCTGTTCATGACTTTTACATTTTTGAACCCAATGCGGGCCCCTGACTCAAAAAAGATGCCAACCCCTGCAATGTGAAGTCTTCTTTATCTACCGTTGCCATCTCGTTTATTTCTGCACGGCATCATGGGTTTCAGAAATAGAATTCATATTTGATCAGACAGCGCTTTATCAATCTCTTTGGGAAGCTTCTCCGGGATAATTAGGAGCCCAGTAGCAGTTTGAAAAGCAGATAAGAAAAAGAAAAACAATATTCCCAAAATTTTATTGTCGATCGTTCCATGATTTTGGTATTATTTTAACTTATATGGGATGAAATAGAATTTTTATTTTGTTTTCCATCCATCCAACCATTATCTGCAATGCTTATCCTCAGTAGGGCCGCGGGGGTGGTGGAGCCCATTCCAGCTGTCTACAGGCAGTGGTCAGGGGACACCCTGAACTGGTTGCCAGACAATCGCAGGGTACACAGGGACAGACAATTTGCTCGCTCATTCACACCTAGGGACAATTTGGACCGGCCAATTAACCTGACATGCATGTTTTTGGAATGTGGGGGGAAACCTACGCAAGCACGGAGAGAACATGCAAACTCCACAGAGGAGGTTCGATCCCATGACCTCAGAACTGTGCCGCCCACGCGCTAACCACTGCGCCGCCGTGCTGCCCTTTATTTTGTTTTATTTTACATAATAAAATATTATTACAATTCTTTAAAGAACAATTCTTAAAATCAATCCCAAGGTAAACAGGGCATTCAAAATGAGCAAAACGATATAACTAGGGAAATAAACAATAATATTTTCCTCGATTTTTCCTATTTTTTGAGTGTGAGTGAGAATAAAAGGTTAAGTAGTGTTGTAAAACCCCACGCATGCTTCATGTGCTCTTGATGACAGTTTACAGGGAGAGAGGCTTGGTCTGTTTTTTCAATATTATCAGACAAAACGGTTGAACGGACAATCCCCAGTTTGTCAATTTTATCATTTCACTTCCTCAGTTTGAATTCATCTCCCCTAAATTTGCAAACAAAAAACTGGATGAAGGAAATTTCAATGTCTGAAATAAGGTTGGTGGCCAAATTTGCTTCAATATTGTAGATTATTGAATTCAGGTCCTCCATTGTATCATAAAAGGTAAGCTGAGAAGAACAGGAAACCGACAAACAGGAAGCGTGCAGGCAACAGCAATCAGAGTGGCGGCATAAACGTTTCCGAGGGCGTCGAGCGCTATGTGCGGCGTGACCGTATTCGCGACCGTAAACACAGAAATCATCTCGACTTTGCAAAGCCGCTGTTTGATAAACATGCCGACCGCAGACCCTTTCGCTGAAAGTCAAAAGACTTTCGAGAAGAAGGGAAAAAATTTGCATTGTCGAAAGGTTAGCCACCTGCCCCGGTATTTGTCATACCCGACAATATACAGTCATCCCTGTCATGATTACTAATGTGACTCAGCTGTGGCCGCTCATTTGGCGCCAACTGCCGCGGGTTCTGATTGGCTCCCGGTCAGTATTTGAACCCAGTCCTGTCTGTCCTCTTTTGTCAGTCCGTCTGCGAACCTCAGTAAACACTAGGCAATCCTTTTTCGACCCTGACTCCCAGCTGTCCCGTTTTTTTGCTTCCGCCTGTCCCCGGCTTCGTCCCGTTTTGATCCTGACCACGTCTGCTATCCCGTCCCGGCTTACGACCTCTTTTTGTCCTCGACTACGTCTACTCTCCCGTTCTGGATCACGATTCGCTTCCGACCCCGACCACGCCTTGCTCTCCCAGTCCCGGCTACCGACCCGTTTTTTCCGTCCCTGACACCGCCATCGCTGGCTACGGAAGATCCACTTCCGCGTTCAGAGTACCATCCGAGTATAAGAGCGACTTGCTTCCTTCGTCCAGTGAACACCGGATCGTGGGATGAGCCCTTTCTCTCTCCTCTAATAAAACTTGTGAGAAACGTAATGCAATTGGGTCCTGTTTCCGTTCTGGTCCTGACAATACCTCTACTTACGAGCGTTTCTACATACGAATTTTTCAGGTTACGAAGAAAATGAGCGTGAAAAAATGACCTCGAGGTACAAATTTCCGTTCAGAATACGAATAAACAGGGTTGCCCCGCAGTACTCTACCCGGCAACCCGATTAATATGTGTGAGCGCCGGCATGCTCTTGTGTCTACCGCTTATTCTTTGTGCCCACTTCCTTTTTGTGTCCACTTCCGGTCCCATTACCGCTCTGTAAACAGTACTGTACCCGTTTTCATTTTACCTGTGAAAAGTGATGGGTCCCGGGGACTTGCATGCTCAAAAATCTATGGGTCCCAACAGAGATCTATGGGTCCCCAAAATTTAGTGTGCTTCATGCCCTTACAAACTGTCGTATTTTCCCTTACAAAATACAAAAAAATCTCTTTTTTTTTCAAACATGTTTATTTATGTAGTTTAACATGTTATATTGTACATGTGTTTCCTTATATCATATATATTGTTAATGAACATTTTGTTGTGAGACACTGAGTTGCTCGACATGAATGAGGTTTATTATAAAAAAAAAGTTAAAAAATGAAGTCACATGGACGTTCACTGTAGAAGGAAAAAATACATACAAATATAATCAAGTAGAATAATAAATTTTCTTATTCAAATTATTAATTCATTTTCTGCATTAAATTATTGTTGGTAATATACTGATTAAAAGGGATCACCACAAACCTGTCTTTTTTCATTTTCTCCTTTTATACTTCCTTTTTTTCTTAACTTCTTTATACAACATCATCATTCGTAATATAATGCATAAAGCAAGTGAGCCGTTAGAGAGCCGTCTCTCTTGAATGAGTTGAGCCGAAAAAGCCGGTTCTCTAAAAAGAAACGGACATTCACTACACAACTCGAACCTGAGATCGCCGTGCAGACGAAAACTTGAACCGCGAGACCAAAACAACAATGGCGGATCTGCCTGACGAAAAGTTTGGAGTGCGGTAAATCTTTGTTAAAAAATGATAATGACAATTTTGTGTCAAAAAAGTTGCATCCCGGGGACGCACGTTGATTTGACACGATGCGTCCCCAGCAAAAATAATGCGTCTAGGACGCAGGGACGCGGGCAAACGAGAACACGGCTGTACTCTACTATATGCTAGCGATACGAAACATTAACGATGGACCCCAACCAAGAAATTCTGAAGAGTGAGCATCAAGGATAAAAGAAACAGAAAAGAGTTTTTCTGGTCATGGCGACAAAGCAGGAAATAATTGAACGGAACGAAAAGGGGATGCACATTTGTGACGATGCCAAAATATATGACCGAAAATAAAATGTACGGCTCCTTCCAAAGGCCTCTCAGTCATTTAGAAGAAAAGATCGCCTGTGAATGATGAGATAGAGAGGTTGTTTCTTCTGTGGATTAAGGGAAAAGAAATTACAGGATGCAAAAAACACTGCTGAGGACCAGTAAACAAAGAGGCCAGTTTAAAAGTAAGAGTTTTTTTTGTTATTTTGGTAATCCTGAAAGGGGGATACCACATGTGCGGTCCCTTCTCAAGGTTTCTTCATTTTCCTCATGTTGAGGTTTTTGAGTTTTTCCTTGCCCTCATGTTGGTTCCAGATCAGGGGATGGTGTCATAATAGTCTGAAGTAACACTTTGACACTCTTTGTGATTAAGGGCTATACAAATAAAAATGACTTGTTTTCTTTCTTTGATTTTTTTTTACATCGTATGCCTCTCGTTTTAACTTTTTTGTTTGGTATTAAAAAAAAAATTGTAACTTGTTCTGATATTTTAATTATGATTTACTAATAAAAGAAAATCATACTTTTGCATTTCTTGGAACGGATTAGCGAATTTACATTGAAAAGGCGCCTCTACTTACAAATTTCTCAGGTTACAAATCTACCGGAACAAATGAAATTCAGAAGTAGAGGTATGACCGTACCATATTTTCTAGACTTTGAATTGCAAATTTTTTTCGTACTTTGGCCGGGGGTGAGACTTATACTCCAGGGCGACATGCATGCGACTTGTTATTAAAAGAAAATCATACTTTTGCATTTCTTGGAATGGATTAGCGAATTTACATTGAAAAGGCGCCTCTACTTACAAATTTCTCAGGTTACAAATCTACCGGAACAAATGAAATTCAGAAGTAGAGGTATGACCGTACCATATTTTCTAGACTTTGAATTGCATTTTTTTTTTCGTAGTTTGCCCGGGGGTGAAACTTACAGGTATACTCCAGGGCGACATGCATGCGACTTGTTATTTAAAGAAACTCATTCATTTGCATTTCTTGGAACGGATTAGCGAATTTACATTGAAAAGGCGCCTCTACTTACAAATTTTTCAGGTTACAAATCTACCGGAGCAAATGAAATTCAGAAGTAGAGGTATGCCTGTACCATATTTCTAGACTTTGAATTGCTTTTTTTTTCGTAGTTTGGCCGGGGGTGAGACTTATACTCCAGGGCGACATGCATGCGACTTGTTATTTAAAGAAACTCATTCATTTGCATTACTTGGAACGGATTTGCGAATTTACATTGAAAAGGCGCCTCTACTTACAAATTTTCCAGGTTACAAATCTACCAGAGCAAATGAAATTCAGAAGTAGAGGTATGCCTGTACCCTATTTCTAGACTTTGAATTGCATTTTTTTCCCGTAGTTTGGCCGGGGGTGAGACTTATACTCCAGGGCGACATACATGCGACTTGTTATTTTCACAATAAACCGCAAGAGGGCGCTCTAGACCTGTGTTGATGATTTCACCCCCGGCAAGTGGAATATTTTTGAAGTTATGGAACATAAATGAAATGAATGAAATGATCTGCATTTATATAGCGCTTTTCAAGTCAATGACTTCCCAAAGCGCTTTACGGTGTGCTTCACATTTCCCAATAGCGGCCTTGTATTGCAGCCATGTAAGACGCTAACCTGCATATTGGGGGTATTAGGGGTTCAGTGTCTTACCCAAGGACACTTCGACATGTAACACGGACGGGCCGGGATTCGAACTGGGATCCCTTGATCCCAAGACGAGCGCTCTACTTCCTGAGCTACTGCCGCCACAAAAAAATAACATCCTCCCTTTGGAAACTAAGAGCCTAAAAAGCATCAAATACGCAGACTTCATGCATATTTTCAGCCACGGAATATAAAGACAGCTTATTTTTATAAAGGGTACAATATACAGTACATGCCTACCGAATTTCATGTTGCTCAATAAAGCTGCATTTGGGGGCTGAATTTTCCCGAAATGCCCACAAGGGCAATTGTCGTCGTTTTGGTGGTGCAATACCGATAACTCGCTCACAAAAGCCGAAGAAAACATGACCGATTTGGAAAACGTGAACACACGTATTCATACTGCTTCTGCACCACGCAGAGACACCAAAAAAACAAGGTGTGTGTCTACATGCTTTCGCTCTGATTTCTCAGCCGTCTGTGGGGGAAATGCTCTTTTTCTCTGCATGATGTGATGCAAGCATCCGCAGTCATTTCCAGGGCGATTGTCGGAGAGCGCCCGTAACCCCTGCCAGGCCTTGGCACGGCCAACAGGTGGTGGCGATGCCAGCCAGCCAGCTTGGCAGCGACGCGGCCGCAGTGAGGGAAGGAAAAAATTAAATCTGACATCCGGAAGGGGCGCAGAGTTGCACTGAACGCATCGGAGAAGAAACAGTGTAGATTATCAATTAACAAATAGCATTTTTTGTGTGTGCTACAGGGCAACGCGTGTGAATGCTGATTCAGCGAGGTGTTGAAGTGAGAGTGGGGTGAAGAGTCGCGGAAATACTTACGAATGTCGATCAATGAATAATATATGTGTTTTGGAACGGGACTCAAGTCATATTTATTTGTATAGCCACAAAGAACACCATTACGACGTCCCTTGATCTGAAACCCACAGGAGGGCAAGGAAAAACTCAAAAACCTCAAAATGAGTAAAATTAAACCTTAGTCCCCCTTCCAGGATAGAGGTAAGATCTGGCCTAAAATTGGGGTCGGGCCTAAAATCCTAAAATGTCAAACATTGTGTATGGGTTCGGGTTTATCACTCAGTTACTTTTTTTTCATTGTACTTTGTGGAAGATCTGCGATGGACTATTTCCCTTTCTCACGTTAGCACACTCATAAGCGTCACACTCGTCCCGAGTCCTCACAAATATCCGTCCAAACATTATCTGCACCGCTTATCCTCAGTAGGGTCGCAGGGGTGCTAGAACCCATCCCAGCTATCTCCAAGTAGTGGACAGGGGAGCCATGAAATGGTTGCCAGCCAGTCGCAGGGCACTCAGGGACAGACAACTCACTCGCTCATTCTCACCTAGGGACAATTTAAACCGGCCAATTAACCTGAATTGTTTGGAATGTGAGAGGAAACCCACGCGAGCACAGGGAGAACATGCAAACTCTGCACAAGAAGGCTGGTAGCTGGATTTGATCCCATGACCTCAGGATTGTGCCGCAGACGCACCAACCACTCATATGAAAATTCAGGTTTGCTTCAAGCTCAGTCACTCAAACCAAGTTAACTCGGGCTAGGCTAGGCTTTGATACCCGCGGGTCGGGTCGGGCTAGATTGTAAGGCCTGATCTTACTTCTATTCCAGGATGACCAGGCTGCAATGGATGTTGCAGGAACATCAACATACCTTCCTCAACATTAAACGTATCAATTTTTCTGGGAAAGTCGGGTTTTTGAAAATGTAGAAAAACAGGTTCTAGTATTCTTTTGAATGAAGTGAATATTTGTTTTTTTTTCCAAACACGTTTTGATGAAAGTATAGTTTACTAGACACTCAAAATGAGAAGACAACAATGGATCTTGAATTTGCAAAAACAACATAAGAAATTGCAACCTGTTCTAAAAGCTCTTACTTGAGCCCTATCTTTTTATTCAAATTCCTTGGTTACAAAAGCATATCCGCCCTAAAATGTGTGGATATCAAAGAACAAAATCAATATGCCAATAGTGACAATGATGTAAACAGTGCATAATAGTCAAAACAACAAACAACTGTGAGGTGTAATAGTCAAAATAACAAACTGGCATCCTAGGCTATCCCTTATTAAAAAAGAAGAAACTCATCACCCTGGAAGTGCATAAAACCAGTTGACCACTTATTCTAGTTTTGGGAAAATATTGTAAAAATACAAGAAGTTTTGATAGTGTTGGACCCAAGCGCGGGGAGACAAGGGTGTCATGAACACAAAAAACTGTGGTTTAGTAAACAGACCAGTTTGCAAATCCCAAATATAAGGAACAAACTATCACAATAACAACCACATACATACATGTATATATATATATATACATACATGTGTGTATATATATATATATATATATATATATATATATGCTACTACACTGATTTTCATGCATTCTGATTGGCTAAATACTTCTTCTCTACCCATGCTTTAATAAAATTGTAGTTTAATATGTCCATGTACGTAGAAAATGACAAATTTATGCTGTGTATGTGCAAAATCTCTTGCAAGATTCTCTAAAAACCCCATAATCTCAACAAAATATTCAGCTCATTTGGCGCCAACTGCTGCGGGCTCTGATTGGCTCCCTGTCCCTATTTAAACCCAGTCCTGTCAATCCCCTGTTGTCAGTCCGTCTGCGAGTCTCTGTTTTTACAAAGCAAGCCTTTTTTGACCCTGACTCCAGCCTCTCCCGTTTTTGCTCCGGTTTGTCTCCGGCTATGACCCGTTTTGATCCCGACCACGTCTGCTCTCCCGTCCCGGCTTACGACCCATTTCTGACCACATTTTTGCTCTCTTGTCCCGGCTATCGACCTGTTTTTCCGTTTCTGACACCGCCCTCGCCCGCGAAGGAAGATCCACTTCTGTGGTCGGATCACAATCCGAGTGCGAGAGCAACTTGCCCTTCCTCTTTCTTTCAATAAAATTGTGAGAAAACGTTACGCGATTGGGTCTACCCTGTGTGCTGGTCGTGACGAAAGCGTTTAATTGTTACGATCAATAATTGTAAAAATATATAGAGAGGGTTCTACTTCATGTATTTCAACTGTCACATTTTCCTGTTTATTCTTCTTTTTTAAATAAAAAACTTTTTCAATCAAATATAACTTTCCATTGTCCATCTAAGGGAAATTCCTAGAAAGTCTCGAATTGATGAATTTTAGCCATGGCGCCTATTTTGCCGCGCCCGTGTGTGTCACCGTTGCCATAGTGCCCAATTGGCCCCGCCCGTGTGGTGCCAGCTGCAGCTCGTTGAGAGATTGACTTTCTGTTTATATAAAGCTCAGCGCTCTCTTGCTTCAGGGTCAGCCCGTCAAACGAACTTCTGCCCCACAAGACATGGGTTCTGACTTGGTCATATCTCCCGTCCGGTATTGTTCCCGTTTGTTGTTGTCCTGTTTAATTTCGGGTTCCAGTTTAGTTTCCATCTGTTTTTCTCCAGTTTTCGTTCCCGTCTAGTTTCTCCTGTTAATTTTCGATATCTATCTTGTCTGTCCCTTCCTGTCCGGTATCGACCCCCTCTGTCCGATATCAACTCGGGCAATTGGAATCGATCTCTTCGTTCTCCGGCTTCCGGTCTTTCCATGCCAGACCGGCTACCTAACGTGCACGACTCCCCATTTCCCGTAAAATAAAGGCTTGTGTGAGAACGTCACGCGATTGGGTCCTGTATCTGTTTGGGTTCTGACAAGAACAAGGCAGTAATAGGAGAGGAAACGGGAATAATGATGGAAACGCGGGAGAGGGTCTTTATTTAGCGTCTGAGTGCACGTAGGTGTTGTAACGTCTTCATACTCGCCCCTCGCCGCTAATGGGCATTAATACCGTTATTTGCGATTATTAATACAAATTAGTCTGAGTGGTGGGCGACGGGGACGTGATGGGGTCTTTAGCGCACAATAGCTGTATTGGAAGCTGGAATTTAATAATCCCCTCCAAAAAAATAATAACATCCTGCAAATTAATCCGTGATGTGGAGGCTAATGTGGACACTATATTAGGAATAAAACCGTTTCTATTCCACAGCTAATTCCAGCTTTTATGATTGATTTTCGAATCGTTTTAAATCGCTAGTATGTGACTTTGATTACAATACATGTGATATTTTAACTACACTATTGTGTCAGAACCATAAAAAATACAGGACCCAATCGCGTGACGTTCTCACACAAACCTTTTATTTTATGGGAAATGGGGAGTCACGTACGTTAGGAAGCCGGTCTGGCGTGGAAGGACAGGAAGCCAGAGACCGACGAGATCGATAATGAATCAGGGTAACGAAAATAAACAGGAGAAACTAGACGGGAACAAAAACTGGAGAAACTAACAAACAGGACAAAAACAGACAGAAATAAAACTGAAACCCGAAATTAAACAGTAAAAAAATAAACGAGAACAATACCGGACTGAAGGTATCACAGGAAAACAGGATCGAGTCAGAACCCACGTCTTGTGGGGCAGATGTTTGTTTGACGGGCTGACAAACTACCAAGAGAGCGCTGAGCTTAATATAGAAAGAAAGCCAATCTCTCAACGAGCCGCAGCTGGCACCACACGGACGGGGCCAATTGGGCACCATGGCAACCGAGACACACACGGGCGGGGCCAATTGGGCACCACGGCAACCGTGACACACACGGGCACGGCCAATTGGGCGCCATGGCAACCATGACATATTGTAAACAATGAAGTTGTCAAATTAGCAGATTAAGCCACAAAATGATGGATATTGACCGAGCACTTGGATCAGGATCGATACTGTAATTCCCATTTTAACTATCAATAGAATATTGGTCATACATACATTATAACTTTCACATTTAATCCAATGGTGTTAACTCTGCAGCATGGCGGCGCAGTGGTTAGGACGTGTTCTAAAGTCAAGAGATCCTCCTGTGTGGAGTTTGCGTGTTCTCCCCGTGCTTGCGTGGGTGTCATTGTTGCCTGGGCATTCCTTTGATACATTTTGTGATTAAGGGCAGATAAACGTGATTTGACGCATTTTCCACTGTAATTAAGAAATAAACAGGGTTGGGTAGGGTTACTTTAACTGGATTACTTTCAATTACTTTTGGATTACTCCAATACCAAATATGCTAATAAAAGACAAATGAAACTAATTATGAATAAAATTACCAAATTTTGTGCAGGCTTGGGGAGTAACAGAACACATGGAATGGCAAAAATGATGTTGGCAAGCTGTTTGGATTTATTTTTATTTTGTTTCTGTCGCATTTTATGTTCGTTTTGCCGGCGATCAAAGAGATCAAAGCCAGAAGAGAAAGCTTACCATGTGTTGTGAGTCATAATTTTATTCATACTTAGTTTCTTTTGTCTTTTTCATTGCCCTCATGTAGGTGTTAGATCAGGGGATGGTGCAATAATAATCTGTATGTCATGATTACTGATGCGAGGCAGCTGAGTCTGCTCCTTTGGCGCCAACCGCCTCGGACGCCGTTTGGCTGCTTATCTCATTTTAACTCCTGTCACCCATTGTCAGTCCGTCTGCGAACCTCAGCTCCTGCTAGGCAAGCCTTTTCGACCCTGACTTTCTCCTGTCCTGATTCCTGTTTGATTCCCGGCTCCGACCCTTTTTCTGAACTTGATTACATTTTTACTCCACCGTTCCGGCCATCGATCTGTTCTTTTCCGGCTCTCGACACTGCCTGCGCTCGCCACGGAAGTGCCACTGTAAAGTTAGCTATTAGACTCCCATGCTATGAAATTAACCTGTTTTTATATTCCTAATATACAAGTAATCATCACACACACATAGTCACGTTTCAAAGATCAGTCTATTTCTACGTTTTCAGTCTAATTACATTGTTATGTAATATGACACCCATGTGTGACTTCATTTCCTGTTTATGTGTGACTTCACAATAAACCACGCCTACTGACCGGGCAAGATGGCGACTTGGCCGTGCTCGCTTCATCCACGAAGGAGATCAAAACTCAATAAGTGCTTTTATCTGAATAATTCCGCCAGCAAAGAGTTTATATCTTTAGAAACTCTGACAGCCACTTCCGCGTTCCGAGCGATCTGCTATCTGTGACCGACAATCACCCGATCGTGAATGCAAGCCTTTTCCTCCTTCTAAATAAAACTGAGAAAAAAAAGGAACGCAAGTGGGTCCTGTCTCCGTCTCTGGACTCCTTGTGATTAAGGGCGTCACAAATGAACATTACTTGACGATTGGTGGTCGAGTAAATACCGTAAATTCCGGACTATAAGCCGCTACTTTTTTCCCAAATCTTCAACCCTGCGGCTTATTCAATGATGCGGCCAATTTACGTACTTTTTCTAACCGCCGCCAGCGGCGCTCGAGTACAAATGGTAAGATTTCGACCGGTGGAATATACAGGGAGTGCAGAATTATTAGGCAAATGAGTATTTTGACCACATCATCCTCTTTATGCATTAAGAACATGGTTGTTGTTCAATAATACAATTAATCCTCAAAAATACAACTTGCCTAATAATTCTGCACTCCCTGTATGCAGGTGTGTTGCTAGCGTGTTTTTGAATAAAGGAGCGTAGGACGACGTCTATATGACAAAGTCTCTTTCCCATACTGGGGAAGACGACTTTAATGACGTCAGTTTTAAGGAGGAAGATCAGCACAGTTTACCATGATTTTTACAAATACCGTAATTTTTTTAAACAGACCCGTTTCCTTGTGTTGCGAGCGTGTTCCTTGTAGCGTTTTGCTACCCTTCACAGACACGGTTTGGGATGAAAGTTATAATATTATTATTAAAGCTTTGAAAACTCTCTCGGTGTATGGTCTTTCTTTGTAAATATGTGTAACCATGTATAATATGTATTTGCAACTGTATATTTTTGTAATGTATTTATTTGAGACACTTATTCTGATATGTTTTCCACGGGCGAATCCAAAGGAAGGGGCGAATACAACGGGGGCTGATGGGAAGTGGAGTAAAGGTGAGACGTGTTTGTGGACGCAACGGATATAATAGTGGATATATATTTTTCCCACCCTTACCTTTGGAAATATAATTTTTTTTTCCTTGGATTATTTTCAACGGGACCCGGACTCTGCAGGTCTGCATCAAACTTTAAGTACCGGTATCATTTTGCGTTCATTTTCATTTGTTGTTTTGTGGACTGTGTACTTCATATTCAGCTACAATCAACGGGACTCAAGGTCAGGTTTGGGTTAATTTTGTGATTGTGTTACATGTTTTAATATGGGCGTATGCGGCTTATGTACAGGTGCGGCTTGTGTAAGTACAAAAGCGGTTATCCCCTTAAAATGTGGTGGGTGCGGCTTATAATCAGGTGCGCTCTATAGTCCGGAATTTACGGTACTTATTCGCCCCACTGTCAAGCATGGAAATTGTTGTCATTTTAGTGTATATTATTAACAATTTTACAATGCTGTTCTTCTTTTTGGCGGAACGGATGGATGCTTTGCGTGTTTTAACAACGACCTCACGCGAAGAGCGCGGCTTGTAATCGCCTCTCCGACATTAAACGTATAATAAGTTGGGCAAATATCCCCTAAGATCTTTCCCTTTACAAATCCAATTAGTCTCCGCTCTTCTCCCCCCACCGCGCAGCGAGTGTGGCTTTCAATTAGCGGGGAAATAAGGTGATCGCTCTCATGTCGGCCTGACAGTGTGGGAGTCGCCAAGGAGGTGTAACGAACACAGAGTCGTCTTCAAAGCGCTTAGTTGTTTTCTAATTGCGTAAAGAGGACAGAAATATATGAACCGGCCAGCCACTCCACAGTTTTCGCCTGCGTATCGCCGCCGAACCGGTCTTATTGGTGTCAGAAACCAGAACAGGATAAGGACCCAATCGCGTGATGTTCTCACACAACCCTTTATTTCACGGGAAATGGGGAGTCATGCACGTTAGGCAGCCGGTCTGGCGTGGAAAGACAGGAAGCCAGAGACCGACTAGATCGATTCCAATTGCCCGAGTTGATACTGGACAGATGGGATCGATACCGGATAGGACCGGACAGACAAGATAGATAACGAATCAGGGAATCGAAAATGAACAGGAGAAACTAGACGGAAACAAAACTGGAACCCGAACAGGACAAAAATTAATGGGAACAATACCGGACTGGAAATACCAACAGGAAAACAGGACCGAGTCAAAACCTACGTCTCTCGGGGCAGAGGTTCGTTGACGGACTGACAAAGAATAATGAGAGCGCTGAGCTTAATTTAGACGGAAAGCCAATCTCTCAACGAGCCGCAGCTGGCGCCACATGGGCGGGGCCAATTGGGCACCATGGCAACTGTGACACACACACTCTCTCTCTCTCTCTCTCTCTCTCTCTCTCTCTCTCTCTCTCTCTCACTCTCTCTCTTTCTTTTCCACCCCTTTTCTCCCACTCTGTCTCTGTCTCTTTCTCTCTCTGTGTCTTTTAACCTCTTTTTCACTAACTTCCTTTTTTCCTTTTCTCTCTTTTGTCTTTCTCTCTTCATACCCTTCGCGCCTTCTATTCTGTTTTCTCTCCTTCTGTCTTTCTATTTCTCTTTGGATTTCTTTCTCCCTCTCCCTTTCTTTTCCCCCTCTCTCACGACTTTTTATCTTTTGTTTCTCACGCTCTCTCCCTCTCTCTCTTTTTCTTTCTTTGTCCCGCCGTCTCTCCTTTTTCCTTCCTCTTTCTCTTATTTCTTTATCTCTCTTTTTCTTTCTCTTTGATCTACTAGTCCGGCCCCTGACAGAATGTTTGTTCTATCGTGTGGCCCCCGAGTTAAAATTACTTTGACACCCCTGATCTAAATAATGATTTGAATAAAAATAGTCGCATTCTGTGGAGATTCTTCACGAAGAAAAACAAAACAGAAAAAAAAAAAAAACAGCGAGAGAGAAGCCCGACCGGCCTAACATAATGATTGACATCTTAACCCCAGGCCCAATAGATTTTGGACCAATTCTTGTTTTTGATTTTCCCAATAAGAAACAATAACACTCCATCGGAGCGTCCGTGGCAAACAAAAAGCGGAAAAAGCGTCCCCGAGTAAAATAAGATAATAAATAAAAAAGAAAAACGAGGGTGTCGACTTATAGAAACGTCGGCTTTTTATCGGCATATTTCCCTTTGCTGTTTTAATCCCTCGTCAAAGGAGGCGTCACTCATCCGTCTGGAAACAAAACGCTCGATAAAGATGCCGTGTGTGTGTTACGGCACGTGGGTGGGTATTAACAACCTGATCTCAGACGGATGCGCTTTCCCAAAAACTCTCCCTCCTCCTCCGTAATAATGAAAAAAAAAAAAAAAACAAGGAAAGGATTCCCAAAAAACCTCTGCGGATGGAACAAAGTAACGAAGGAAGGACAATAGATGGAGGAAAATAAGCCTTGAGCTCATGTGATTAGAATCGTGATTTTAAACTGATATTTACCACACGTTAGCATTAGCATGTAGCCCGATCGGAGTGTTTATGAGGCCTAGTGTGACAAAAGCGGCATGACGGACTTTTGTTTGGGGTTTGATCTCGCTTGCGGAGACCCGCCAATCTTTTGAGGACCCGCAAACAATGAGCTGAGCCCGGGTAATAAGGATCAGCCTTCTGGAAATCCGACGGAAAGGCAAGAGGAACCCATCTCGGACTGAAATGAAATGAAATGAAATGATCTGCGTTTATCAGGGTTGGGTAGGGTTACTTTAACTGGATTACTTTCAATGACTTTTGGATTACTCCAATACCAAATATGCTAATAAAAGACAAAAGAAACGCAATATGAATAAAATGATGACTCACAACACGTGGTAAGCTTTCTCTCCTGGCTTTGATCTCTTTGATCTCCGGCAAAACTAACATCAAATGCGACAGAAACAAAATGAAAATCAATCCAAACAGCTTGCCAACATCATTTTTGCCGTTCCATGTATTCCGTTACTCCCCGAGCCTGCACAAAATGTAGTCATTTATATATATATATATATATATATATATATATATATATATACATATATATATATATATGAGAGAGAGAGAGAGACATATAGAGATAGAGGAAGAGATAGGGAGCGAGAGAGAGAGAGAGAGAGAGCAAGACATATAGAGATAGAGAAAGAGATAGTGAGTGAGAGAGAGAGAGAACAAGATAGAGAGACGGAGACAGAGAGAAAGAGAGAGAGAGCTGAGAGAAAGGGAGAAAAAGAGAAGAAAAGAAAAGAGCGTGACAGACAAAGAGAAAAGGAGAGAGATTAAGAGAGAGAGCAAGAGAGAGAGAGTGAGAGAGCAAGAAAAGGAAAGAGCGCAACAGAGAGAGAAAAAAATAGAGATAGAGAGAAAGAGAGAAAAAGAAAGAGAGACAGAGGGTGAGAGAGAGAGAGAGAGAGAGAGAGAGAGAGAGAGAGCAAGAGCAGAGAGAAAAATAACAAGAAAAGGAAAGAGCACGACATAGAGAGAGAGAAGGAGAGAGATATAGATAGAGAAAAAGAGAGAGAGAGAGAAAGAGAGAGAGAGGAGGAGAGAGATATAGATAGAGAGAGAGAGAGAGAGAGAGAGAAAAGAAGGAGCGCAAGAGAGGAGAGAAAAGGAGAGAGAGAGAGAAAGGGAGAGAGCGCAAGAGAGGAGAGAAAAGGAGAGAGAGGACAAGAAAAGGAAAGAGCCTGATAGAAAGAGAGAAAAAATGTGAAAAGGAATAGAGAGAGGGAGAGAGAGAGACAGAGAAAGAGATGGGTAAATGCTCAGACATGCTCAGTAACTTATCAAAAATAGCGTTCGAACTTGCAACAACAGGCCACTCAAACACATGAAAAATGAAGAAGAAGAAGAAGTGGCACTAAACCCCGCGTGAATCATTTAATACCGATCGTAAAATTCGGAGGTGGAATCCCCAAAAGCGCGCGCGCTAGACAGGCCTCTTATTTACTGGCGACAGTCTCGTAAAAAGCATCTAAACAGGTATTTAGTTCCCGGCCTACCGCAGGTATAATTGGACTCTTTGCCACGCAAGCCTGCCATCATCATCCAGACGCTAAAAGACACAAATGAATGGCTTGATCTAAGACACAGGCGTCAAACAGGCGGCCCGCGGGCCGAATCAGGCCCCGTAGGGGATTCGATCCGGCCCGCTTGACAATGCTCAGAGAAGCGCAAGAGAAAGAGAGCTGTAGGTTGAAATAGGTCCACTTGATGTTGCCAAAGCCAGATGCCTCTCACAAACGCTGCGCTTGTATTTCTCTCTCTCTCTAATCTCTCTTTCCCTCTCTCTCTTCCTCCATTTTTCCCTCACTCTCTCTACCTCTCTCTCTTTCACTCTCTCTGTCTCTTTTTCTCTTTCTTTGTTCCTTTTTGTCTCTTTCTCTCTGTCTTTTTCCCTTCTTTTGCCCTCTCTTCATTGTTTTCTTTTACTCTCTTTCTCTCTCTATTGCTTTCCCTTTCTGTCTTTCCCCTTTCTCTTTCTCTCCTTCTCTCTTCTCTCCTCTTTTTCTCTCATTCTATTTCTCTTTGGATTTCATTATTTCTCTTTCTTTCCCCCTCTCTCACTATTTCTGTTTTATCTCTTGTTTCTCACGCTCTCTCTCTCTCTTTTTCTCTCTCTCTCTCTCTGTCTCTCTTTCTGTTTTTTTGTCCCACCCTCTTTACCTTTCTCGCCCTATCTTTCTCCTATTTCTCTCTCTCTTTTTTTTCTTTCTCTCTAATCTACTAAACCGGCCCCCGAGAGAATGTTTGTTCTAATGTGTGGCCCCGAGCTTAAATGAGTTTGTCACCCCTGATCTAAGATATCATTCCCTGCAAAGTGGGACAAGAAAGAAGTCGACGTGTTTATGAATCCTTATGGAATGCAACAATACGGCAGTGTTTCATGTATCCGAATATTAGCTCTAGGGCGCCCCCTAGAATTACTAACAATTCATATTTAGTTTCTTTTGTCTTTCATTAGCATATTTGGTATTGGAGTAATCCAAAAGTAATTGAAAGTAATCCAGTTAAAGTAACCCTACCCAACCCTGCCTGTAGACCAGGGGTGTCAAATTCATTATAACTCGGGGGCCGCACAATAGAACAAACATTCTTTCGAGGGTCGGACTAGTAGATTAGAGAGAAAGAAAAAGAGAGAGAAAGAAATAAAAGAAAGGGAGAAAAGAGACAGAGAGAGAAAGAGAGTGAGAACATGAGAAACAAAGGAGATAAAAAGAGAAATAGTGAGAGAGGGGGAAAAGAGCAAAAGAAAGAAATCCAAAGAGAAATAAAACGAAGAAAGAGGGAAGGAGAGAAAAGAGGAGAGAAAGAGAGAAGGGGAAAGAAAAAGGGAGAGAGAGAGAACAAAAAGAAAAAAGAGAAAAGGAAAAAAGGATGAGAGAGCAAAAGAAGGTGAGAGAAAGAAACAAAGGGGAACAGAGAATTTTGGGTGAGCGTTTGGAACGTATTTGAAACAGGCCTATTCTTAATTTTTATTATTTTGTTGCTAAACTAACAAAAAAAACAACAACGCAGGAACGAGCATAAAATCACTCCCTTTTCCTGCTTCCTATTGTGTTGCCTGTCCCGGAGCATCCATCCATCCATTATCTCCACCACTTATCCTCAGTAGGGTCGCGGGAGTATTGGAGCCCATCCCAGCTATCTTCGGGTGGTGAGCAGGGGACACCCTGAACTGGTTACCAGCCAGTCGCAGGGCACACAGAGACAGACAACTCACTCGCTCATTCACACCTAGGGACAATTTGGACCGGCCAATTCACCTGACATGCATGTTTTTAGAATGCGGGAGGAAACCGGAGTGCCCCGAGGAAACCCACGATAGCACGTAGAGAACATGCAAACTCCACACAGAAAGGTTTGATCCCATGACCTTAGAACTGTGACACGCTAACCATTGCGCAGATCCACTTCCGTGTTCGGATCACAATCTGACTTGATTCCCGCGTCCAGTGAGCATCGGATCGCACGCGCCGCCCTTCCTCTTTCTTTCAAGAAAACGTTACGCGATTGGGTCTACCCTGAATGCTGGTCATGACAGAAAAACGTACACCAGGCAAAAAGAGGTAGACATTTTCTACCCTTTCATATATTAAATTTAAGATACCACCAACAAAAATTGGTTCCGCGATAGCTTCACTAAAATAGGAAAAAATGAAAGTTGGAGTGAAAATGTGTTCGAAATGGACAGGAAGTCAGCCATTTTGCTCGATTTTGTTACACGTTTAGTGTCGAAATATTCTCACATACACGTTTATCCGCGGTTCCCCAGTGAGATTCTTTTTCCCCGCAACGGGAATAAAACTTGACGATTGAAGCCATTCCAAAGGAAGCGTTATTCCGTCCCGGATAGACAAAGCAAATCGCAAGTAATTGGCCCCAACGGGTCAAAACAAAACAACAACAACTCACTCAAAAAAACGAAAAAGAAAATGAGATTAAGATAAAGAAGTGTGACTTTCCCTTCAATTGTTTTTACTGTAAGAGGCAAAGAGGAATGAGGAACACAAAAGACACGTTTTGACTTACTGGAGCCCGGCGACTTGCTCGGCAATGTCTCGATTCCTATCGATCGCAATGAAAAAAATACCGTATTTCCCGGACTATAGGGCGCACCTAGAAACCCCGAATTGGCCACAAATTAGAAAATGCGCTTTATAATCAAGTGCGCTTTATTTACAGGAAAAGATAGCGGACGGAAATGGAAACGAGTAGTCATAATTGTCACGGTTGCCATGGCGCCCAATAGGCCCCGCCCATGTGGCGCCAGTTGCGGCTCATTCACAGATTGGCTTTCCGTCTATTTAAGTGCTCTCATTTTTCCTTTGTCAGCCCGTCGACGAACTTCTGCCCAGCAAGACGTGGGATTTGACTCGGTCTCAGTTGGAATTTCCTGTCCGGTATTGTTCCAGTTTATTTTGTCGTGTTTAATTTCGGTTTCCAGTTTTCTTTCCGTCTATTTTAGTCCTGTTTATTATTTTCTCCAGTTTTCGTTCCCGTCTAGTTTCTCCTGGTTATTTTCGATATCCTGATTCATTATCCAGCCAGTCCCATCCTGTCCGGTATCGGCCCCATCTGTCGAGTATCAACTCGGACAATTGGAATCGATCTCGTCGGTCTTTGGCTTCCTGTCTTTCCACGCCAGACTGCTACGTAACGTGCATAACTCCGCAATTCCTGTAAAATAAAAGGCTTGTTTGAGAACGTCACGCGTTTGGGTCCTGATCCAGTCCTGGTTCTTGACAATAATTAAATGCGATTGTAACTGTTCTGCCTTTGACAAACATATAGAGTGGTCTTCCAGTGCCCTCCTTTGGGTAATTGTTGCTACAATTTATTAGCAAATTTTAATTCAAACACATTTATTTATTATTCACGCAACCCTCGCTTTTACTATAGTTGAAATTCCATGCGCCTTATAGTCCAGTGCGCCTAATATAAAACAAATATATCACAAAAGACTATTTTGAGGAGATGCGCCTTATAATCCGGTGCTCCTCATTTACAGGAGAAGATGGCGGATGGAATTGGAAACGCTTAGTCATAATTAAATTATACTGTAACTGCTCTGCCTTTGACAAACATATAAAGTTGTCTTGAATACCGATGTGAATCACCTGTGCCCGCTCCTTTGGCGCCAACTGCCTCGGACTCTGATTGGCTCTCTGTCCCTATTTAAACCCACGTCTATCCGTCCCCTTCTGTCAGTCCGTCTGCGAACCTCAATTAACCCTAGGCAAACCGTTTTCGACCCTGACTCCCACCTGTTTTTGCTCCTGTCTGTCCCCCGTCTTCGACCCGTTTTTGATCCTGACCACATTTACTCTGCCGTCCCGGCTTTCGATTTCTTTTGTCCCCGACCACGTCTACTCTCCTTTCCTGGCTTACAACTCGCTTCTGACCCCGACCACGTTTTTGCTTCCCTGTCCTGGCTACTGACCTGATTTTCCGTTCCCGACACCGCCATTGCTCGACACGGAAGATCCACTTCCACTATATAAAAAGTATATAGAAATATACTGCCACCAACTGATATGGATGACTATTACAGTTCCTCGTCTGAAGATTGCAAAAATACTGAATAATGGCCTGATTTTTTGGGGCAAATTCCAGCGGCACACTAGTGTTCCCCGGCACACTGGTTGAAAAACACTGCCTTGAGGAATATCAGTCCTTTGAGGTTTTTATTTTGCATTCGTAAAATCAGTATCTCTTCTATGACAACAAAACACTCGCACGGTTTGACCCATTTTCCTTTTTCCTACTCATCCGATCTGGAAACACGTCACTTTATAAACCTGCTACTCCGCATACTTTGTTTATCTCCGGCCTGGGACGCATTACAGTTGGCAAGACCGGCTAATGAGATCTACGATTATAGAAGATATGTCGGCTAATAATGGGGTCGTGTTGTCGGCTGGCTATGATTTTGATACCTTGAATTGAGGGAGTGGTGTTTTAATTAGGGTCGGCACCCGAATAGGTGTTAGGGCAGGGGTAGCGAACCTATGGCTCGGGAGCCATATATGGCTCTTTTCATGAGTACCGTATTTTCGCACTATAAGGCGCACCTAAAAGCCTTTATTTTTTTCAAAAGCTGACCATGCGCCTTATAATACAGTGCGCCTTATATATGGATAATATTAAGTCGCAAAGTCTTGCAACTAAGCCAAGCAGCCGCCGACTGGATTTTCCCCCGAAGGCGAAGTCGTCCGTGGTGTATGCTGGGATTTATATACCGGCGTTTCATTTCCTAACCAATGTGTCAATCATCATTTGAATCAGTCACTATTGGCTAAAGTTATTCGGAGGTAAAGAGGGCGGATCCTTTTTATCATTTACGGGCTCGCATAGACTAAAGGGGCGAAACAAAGCCTGCAATTGGCCAAAAAAGATGAATGTGAATCACACGTTGGGTTGCACTACGGCATAGAGAAAACATTTTTTACTATTCTGTATTTGTAAATATTTGACTCTCCTGGATTGACTACACTCACGGTTGTAAGAAGACCATGGTTACGTATCATTATTGAATGTGATGGCTGCAAGAGAACTTAGGTGAGCTATGCGGCTTTATATTTTCCCGGTATCTTGTTTTAGAACGATCTTGATGTTTCTATGACGAGTCTATCTTTAAACTAAATTCAATTCCAAGTGTTTATTGTCATATGCACAGTAAAGAACCCCGTTTCCCTGCACAATAAAATTCTTACTTTGCTGTCCACACAGTTGCCAGCGAAAAATAAAATGGAAACTAAGAAATGTTTGGCATTTCTTGAATCCCGATTTTGGTCCATATAAAGCCGAAGCAACTTAATGCAGAAGTTCGATAAGAAACCATTTAAACTGATGTATAAAAACGCTGGCCAACAAATTTGATTGGGTAAGCAGTACAGGTGGGCGGATCCCTGCACACAGCGCAAGGCACTTCCTTCTCTCTCTCTCTCTCTCTCTCTCTCTCTCTCACTCAGTGCAGTCTACACCGAAAGTGAATGCTTATCATTTGCAGTAATTTGTGACATTTTTACAAAAGAACTTTGCATGCACATTGTTTTGAAACCATTATTAAGGACAAATTTCATGGAAGAAAATTGCCTCAACACTCTTAACTTAAGGTGGAAGACAAATTGTAAATGGCATATTTACATTGATTTGGGACACAAGATTTTGGCATTATTATCATTTCATACATTTGATGAAATCATCAAATGACACACGGGCAGCACGGCAGTGGTTAGCGCATGTGCGGCACAGTTCATGTCTTGGGAACCTCCTGCGTGGGTTCAAATCCAGCTTCCTGTGCGGAGTTTGTATGTTCTCCCCGTGCTTGCGTGGGTTTCCTCCGGGCACTCCGGTTTCCTCCCACATTCCAAAAACATGCATTTCAGGTGAATTGGTCGGTCCATATTGTCCCTAGGTGTAAATGAGCAAGTAAGTTGTCCGTCCCCGTGTGCCCTGCGATTGGCTGGCAACCAGTTCAGGGTGTCCCCTGCCCACTGCCCGATGATTGCTGGAATGGGCTCCAGCACCCCCGCGACCCTAATGAGGATAAGCGGTGCAGCTAATGAGATGAGATGAGATGAGATCAAATGACACACAGTGAAATAAAATGTGCTGAAGAATTAGATTTTGTCTAGAGAGCGTGTTTGGCAGTTTTTTCAATTTTGTCTGAAAATAAATGATGCGGCTCTCTCAATTTCTTTTTAAAACATTTTTTGCTTTTATGGCTTTTTGGATCAAAAAGGTTCCTGACCCCTTGTGTTAGGGTTTACCTTTGGCAATATGCAAAATGCAAGAAATATTTTGATATATCATTTTAGCCTGTTTTTCTCGAATCTCTAGAAAGAAATGCTACCCTGACAGTACCAATGATGATCATACCAACATTGGTACATCATCTGCATACATGTACACAAGTATACGTGACATGTTTCAATTAAATACAATCCCTCACACATTCCACAATGATCACACCGATTAAAACCCGTAGAACGTTGCATCACGTACATTCTTACAAGAACGAGAAGGCGATGAAATGTTTCCAAATATGCACGTAGGCTATACTTAGCATTCCATTATTGAACCCTTCATTTGACCTTGACTTTAGTCACACTTGAAAAAATAATGATTACACAACTCTTATATTGGAGTCGGTTTGGCTATACACAGATGCATGTACCTTATCATTTAAAGCCGTGTTTTTAAACCAGTGTGCCGGGAGACCTTGTCTAGTGTGCCGCAAGAAATTTCCTGATTCTAACTTTCCATATAAAAAGCCTGCCATTCTTCATTATATTAGCAAACAAGGAAAAAACACTGGACCGTGTGTACAGTAAGATCAAACATCTAGTTGGATCCGCCCATCTCTGTCTGTCCCTCACCCCCTCATACACCCCCCTCCGGAGGAAAACAAAGCCTATGCAGCAAGGACAGTACATACATCTTGTTTGTTCCTTTATCTCTTTGTTTTCTTTATCCTCACTGTAAAATGTGGAACTGGAGTGCCACGTCCAATTTCGTTGTCACAATATATTCAACCCATGTTGTAACAATGACAATAAAGGTATAATCTATCATATATTCTATTCTATTCTATTTCCTTATATTTCAGTGGACAGCCAAAAACCTTTAACATTCATCCACCTGGCAGCAGTTTCCTATTCTTTTACCCTTTATATATTAATTACGAGGTAGTCAGGGAACGTCATGAACCGGAACCTGATCAGGACCCAAACGCGTGACGTTTCTCACACAAGCTTTTCTTTTATGGGAAATAGGCAGTCATGCACGTTAGGCAGCGGTCTGGCGTGGAATGATAGGAAGCCCGAGACCGACGAGATCGACACCAATTGCCCGAACAGATATCAGACGGATGGGGTCGATATCAGACAGGGCGGGACCGACAGGATTGATATTGAAACAGGATATCAAAATTAAACAGGACAAACTAGACGGGAACGGAAACTGGAGAGAATAATAAACAGGACAAAAAATAGACGGGAACAAAACTGGAAACCGCTATTAAACAGGACAAAATAAACGGGAACAATACCGGACAGGAAATACCAACAGGAAACGGGACCGAGTCAGAACCCACGTCATGCGGGGGAGAGGTTCGTTGACGGACTGACAAAGGAAGAGTGAGAGCAATGAAATGAAATGATCTGCATTTATATAGCGCTTTTCAAGTCAATGACTTCCCAAAGCGCTTTACATTGTGCTTCACATTTCCCAATAGCGGCCGTGATCTGTGCAGCCATGTAAGGCGCTAACCTGCTTATTGGGGGTACTGGGGATTCAGTGTCTTACCCAAGGACACTTCGGCATGTAACACGGACAAGCCGGGATTCGAACTGGGATCCCTTAATCCTAAAACGATCGCTCTACCTCCTGAGCTACTGCCGCCCCAGAGCACTCAGGTTGAATAGAATAAAAGCCAATCGGTCGACGAGCCGCATATGGCGCCACACGGGCGGGTCCAACTGGGCGCCATGGCAACGTGACAGAGAAATGTTTTTAATAACTGATTTTGTTTGATGAAGCTGTTCAAGATTGTACCCCAATAGAAATAATACAATTAATCAGTGTAAAAATATTGCTTTTAGTTGTACTCATTTGGATCGATAACGTCTTATTTAAAAAAAAAACAGAAAAAGTTAATGTAGTAAAATAAAAAGTCATTGTACTGGCAGATCTTTTTGCTCATTTTAAGTATTATTTTTATTTTATCATTTTTTTACAAAAAGAAAACAAATATGTAGTAAAACCAAAATAAATAACCTGTATTCCCTCCAGTTCCACGGTGACCACAAACAATGATAAAAATGTTACACTGTCAATGTAGGCGACATGATCATTTAAGCTTTAAAATAAAAGAAAATTGAGTGAATATCTTAGCATTTTTGACAGAGAGTGTGCCCAAGATTTTTTCCGACTAAAAAAGGTTGAGAAACACTGATTTAAAGCACTGTTCTTCAACCAGTGTGCTGAAGGGAAACTAATATGCCGTGAAATCTCGTCTAGTGTGCCAAAAGACAGTGCTCAATTTTGTTTTTGTAAAAAAAAGCATGCTATTTTTTAGTTTTGCTGTCTTCTAGCGATCAGCCGGTTACATTCATCCATATCAGTAGGTGGCAGCAGATGACCCTTTTTCTTTCATATAGTATTTATCTCTCCGTGTGGTCGTACAGGGACATTAGGTTCATGACTTATTTTGTTTGATGAAACTGTTTAAAATTGCACTGCAAAAAGTACTCATATATATATATATATATATATATATATATCTAAATGAACATTTGGTGCATAAGCAGGGCTGGGTAGGGTTACTTTAACTTGATTACTTTCAATTACTTTTGGATTACTCCAATACCAAATATACTAATAAAAGACAAAAGAAACTAAATATGAATACAATTATTAAATTTTGTGCAGGCTTGGGGAGTAACGGAAAACATGGAACAGCAAAAATGATGTCGGCAAGCTGTTTGGATTTATTTTCATGTTGTTTCTGTCGCATTTTATGTTAGTTTTGCCAGAGATCAAAGCCAGGAGAGAAAGCTTACCACGTGTTGTGAGTCATCATTTTATTCATATTTAGTTTATTTAGTCTTTTATTAGCATATTTGGCATTGGAGTAAACCAAAAGTAATTGAAAGTAATCAAGATAAAGTAACCCTACGCACTCCCTGTGCATAAGTTTAATCAATATTATTTTCATGAATACAAATGAAAAAAGTAAGAACTTTGTGAAAAATGTTTTATTCTACTCGTTTTAAGTATTTATTTTTTTCCTAGAAAAATAGGATAAAAATACAATAAATTTATAATTACGGTAAAATCCAAAACAACAGTAACATGAAAAACCGATGAATCTAATCTATAGAAAAAACGTGAAACAAGTGCCGGCAATTCATTGTCCAACAGTTTAGGCATATGGTGCGCCCCAAGAGTTTTTTTATTGAAAAATGTGAGCATTGGCTGAAATAGGTTGAAAAAAATGATTGAAAGTATGCATTGTATGTATAAATGTTTTTTAACCAGTGTGCCGTGAGACCTTGTCTAGTGTACCGCTGGAATTTGCCCAATTTTATCTTTCCGAAAAATCGGGCCATTATTCAGTAATTTTGCAATCTTCAAACGAGGAACTGTAATAGTCATCCATATCAGTAGGTGGCAGTAGAGTCTTTTTTTAACTTTTTTATACGTTTTTTTGAAAAAAACTTAATTTGTTTAACGAAGCAGTTTAAGATTGCACTGTGAAAAATAAAAACATACATAAAACACATCATTCATTTTTATTTTAAGTATTATTTTCTTCTTTTATATACTATTATCTGCTTATGAGGTAGTACAGTGAAATATTTGACATAACTTCATTTTCAAACATTTTCGACGGACGGTGTGCCTCGGAACTTTTTTTATAAATAAAAGTCTACCTTGGTGCAAAAAGGCTTGAAAAACACTGGTATAGATCACCAAAAGAGATTCTTTTTGCTTTTAATCTCTGTCAATAGTAAATGCTTCGTATCAAGTACATAGTGGTATTATAGAATGCAGGTGTACCTTACAAAGTCATTGAAGGCAACATTGACTACATTTGTATCCGATTATGCTGTGCAAGAAAATGATTTTGTTCACTGTCAACTTTTTACAACAGAACTTGTGTCATAGATTTTGTTACCCAAGTATCAAATGCATCACAGACCTTAACGGTAGCTTTTAGAAAACCTGAACATTTTACAGCCGTTAGGCCGAATTTATGTTTAAATCCGTCAAAAATAAAAGCCTCTTGTCAATTCTTATGATCCCGCCATGACATCGGATCTACTCGAATGAAGGTAACGCAGCGGCAATCATGAAAAACTGGCAACCTTCGGTGAAGACCTTAACCACCTTAACCCTCTATTGGTTTTTAACCCCAGTCCAGAAAAAACAATCCTATGTTAATTAATCAAAAGCCAGCTCTTATCTCAAAACGTGCATGTGTGCTTTATAAAATGAGAGTATAAATCCAAAGGTAGCGATACGCGTGCAAAATCTAAAAGCCTTCGGTTTCCTCGGTCTCAGTGCCGAGTGAAAGCCTCACGCCTGCTCAATAGAACTCTGTATATTGGCGAATCGCCTGGATGACCGAAATGCTGCAGACAAATGTGTGTGTTTCGTGCAACCCAGACAAAATCAACGAATCCTAAACCGGTATAGGCTTCACGCTCAGACCTAAGTTTGGTTGAATGTCTGAATATGAGCAGAGAACAGAGAGGTTTCAAGACAAATTTGTGAAACGTTTACAAAATCTTAATCCTGTTATCGCTTCTCTTCCAATTCAAGTAAACAGAATTTGGATTTGCAATTGGATTTTCTAAATGGCTAAGAATCTTGCACGTACTCGTGTCTTTAAAATATCCAACTATTTCAATATAACTGGTAAACCCCTTTTTATTCTCCAAAAACGTGCAATTAGAACCATACACAGGGTAGGATATCGAGATCATACTCATATTTTATTCCTGCAGTCCAAATGATTAAAATTGGATAATTTAGTCAAATTTTTCACTGCACAACTGCTATTTAAGGTCAACAAAAACATAGTTCCAGAAAACCATCCATAAATTATTCATTCGGAAAGAGGGAAATTATAACTTAAGGGGTTGTAGTAAATTCATAATGACAAAGGTGAGAACAACCAGGAAAAGTATGTGTGTGTCTGTGTGTGGAGTCAAACTTTGGAACAATTTACGAGACGAGATCAAACAATGTCCAACTATTCACGTGTTCAAATTTAAATACAAAAAAAACATTACTGGCGGAATACAGAGATGAAGAAAATGGGGTATGAGTGATATGAGAGATTGGGAATAGTGTGTCTAGAACAATGGTTAACTGTGTTGTTATTGTTGCTATTGTTATATCATAACTGTTATTATCAATATTAATTACTATTGTTGTTATTATCATTAGTGTATTTAATAGAGAAGATGAAGTGGTAGGGAAAATAAGCATCTGCTTCTTACTACCCCTTTTTGAACATATGTAACACTATTTTGTTGTTGAGTTATTGTTTTTGTTCTGTTTTTATTTTAATGTTTGAAATAAAGTTTTAATTCATTCACACACACACATATATATATATATATATATATATATATATATATATATATATATATATATATATATATATATATATATATATATGGAATATTGTCGACAACTCAATAATAACTGCAAATTAAAGAATAAAATGTCTCCCTCTCGTCACTTATTCCATAGCAATGATCTAATGAGATTCTATAAAATCCCAAATCCACTAATCCTTGATTTTATCCGAGCTCAAGTGAAGATCGAACGCCTCATGTCAATCCAACAATTAAAAAGCAGTTCTTCTCTTGCATCATAATGGTGTCAAGCCATAGAGGAAACATAAAGACGCGGTTTTAGTAGAACAGTCCTCTTTTTATCCGCTATGTTATCGCTTCATTTCTTTACTGTTATATTTTGCAATGAGTTGCAGCTAATGCCATTGTTAATTGCACTATTTTCTGCTGCACTTATAATTTAGGCCTGTCTGCAAGCACTCCCTTATTAATTTTGCCTATTCTAATGTCATTTGTATATTATTTTCTTTATTTTTAAGTTTGTATGATATTTTTACCATGGCGAGCCATATCATATATTTTAAGACAAATTCAAGAAAAACTGCCATACCAGCTTTCCAGGAAAAAAAAAAATCAAATTTTTCTGTGCATTTCATTTCACTGTGTGGGGTTAGATGATCGGATGCAATTTATAAAATAAGGATAGTACTTGAGCTTGTGTCCCCTATCAATAAATATCTTTTCTCCCTCCTGGAATTAATGAAGATTTTTGATACTCATTTTGTTTTTCTTGGATAATGTTTTCAAACAAGGTGCAAGCAGAGTTATTTTGTACGAATGTTGTAAACACTATTTACAACATCAATGACAATAAAGGTCATTCTAAAAAATATTTGAGAGCAATTTATGAAGTAAAAATATTACCACAAAATTATAGATTTATAAAGTATTAACCTATTAATGCTCCTGTGGTCCTCGGGTCAAAATGACCCACCTCTGCGTTGTTAAAACCTATTAAAAAAAATCCACTAAATTTTTTTTTTTTTTTAAACTTTAATAGATCTAACATTTAAAAAAAGAGATGTTTTTATTCATACTCCCTTAAAATGAGGACAACAAGAGGGTTAAGAATGCCTTATGTCAATTCAATAAATGACACCTTACTCTTGGAGATGAACGAGGTGAATGTCTAGAGCCAAAGTGATACAATTTGGATTATTTTATAAACTATAATCAAAACTTGTGCAATTCATAGAATAAAGCTCTTGTATCTAATCGTACTGTCTTATCTAGTTGCAAACACTATTTATGACGTTGTTATCAATGACAATAACGATCATTCTTGTAAATATTTGAGAGCAATTTATGAAGTGGAAACATCAACACAAAATTATAAATATAATAAATATTAACCTTTTAATGGTCCTGTTGTCTTTGGGTCAAAATGACCCACCTCTGTGTTGTTAAAAACCCGTTAAAAATCCACTAAATTGTGGTTTTTTTAACCTGTAACAGATCCAACATTAAAAAATGATATGTTTTTATTCACATTCCCATAAAATGAGGACAAAAAGAGGGTTAAGAATGCCTTATGTCAATTCAATAATTGACACCTTACTCTTGGAGATGAACAAGGTGAATGTCTAGAGCCAAAATGATACAATTTGGATTATTTTCTAAATTATAATCCAAACTTGCCCAATTCATAGAATAATGCAATTTGACTGACTCTGAAACTCTTATTTTCAGACATTATAAAATAACAAGAAATAAAAAGAAATAAACTATATATCAGTTGTAACCGGAGCTCAACACACAATTTGGAAAACTTTTCGACCACATCTCCAAATATGAATTCCGTCAAACCTTCATTCGAGCTCACAAAACGAAGAAAACTTCAATAAAGAGATTAAAATCCACTTTTTTTTTACCTTCCCTTTTCAAAATACGAAAAATCCAATGAACCTTTTGATTGAATACGTTCTATTAATGAGCGTGTTTGTCGGTGAGTGCGCGTGAGTTGGCCTCTTTTTTCCTTTATGTGTTTTTTTATTCCGCTAAAAAAAAAGAGATGAATGCATGCTGAAAGCCGCCGTTTATATTTACCATGAAAGCCGAGTTTTTAATTCCTATTTTATGATTCCTCCCCTCTCTCGCTTTATAAAATATTAAAAATCCCAGAAGCACAAGAAGAAGCCACTTTGGGTCGGTGTGGGTTTTAAGTGAAAGGAAGGTCTGCCTATTGCTATTCATGCTATTTATTTTTCATAGAAGGGAAATCCTTGAAGCGGCACTTATTAGCTTTATGACTTAAAAAATGATGAAAAGGAAGGGGGTTTGGGGGGGGGCGGTAAATAGAGTTAAATAAAGCTAAATGAGAGCTGAACGTACCTGTCAAGTTAGCAGTGGGTCGACCTCTTGTTTTCCATCAAAAGTTCCACATTGAGCTGAGAAAAAAAAAGCGGAAGAAAACCGTTTTTCTCACTCTTTTTCTTTCTTTTTCCTGCGTGAAATATGTTTGGAACAAGTTTGAGGATGCCGCCGAAGAGAGGAGGAGAAAGGAGGAGAGAAGAAGGAGGAGGAGAGGCGAGCGGCGAGTGCGGCTCGGCGACGAGGGGCGGCGGCAGGTATAACGCGCGAGCACCGCCCCTCCCCGCTGCGCGTGTGCGCAAATCGATCATTCGCCAGCTGTGCGGCGGCTTGCCCCACTTTGCGCCAGGAGCGCGCGCGCGCACGCGCCTCGTGAGCGGGCACGTAAAATAAGCGGGGGGGAAAACGCTGCCGCCCTACGCGTGAGATTACCGCTTTTTTATCATTTAAACGACAAAATCCGGACTCAAAACTAACACTTTAGTCCGCGGTTGCTTCATTCTGAAGCGAGATTGAATATTTGTGCGTGAATAAACCTTCCCAAACGACCGTTTTGGTTCAAGTTTAAAGGGACAGTGTGTAATATTTGACCACTAGATGCCACTGTATTGTGTAGTGCAACTGAAAACGAGTACTACAGAGCACAAGGAAGAATACAAACTACTGACTCAAGGTGACTAAACTGCACCATTTTGCCTCTCGTTTTTTTTCTGCCAAGCTTTTTTTTGCAGAGAAAGAAGGGGGAAAAGGAGCAAAAGGGAAAGGAAAATGGTGAGTAAAAGAAAGAAGAGGAATAGAAGAAAGTGGTGTTTAGAGAAAAAGAAAATAAAATAAGTAAAGGGGAAAAAGAAGCTACCATGATACAAAAGCAAGGGGAAAAAGGGGGTTGCAGGAACATGACGGACAATCATGCCAGCTCCCTCTAGGTGAGTCTCTATGTAAACTAATCTACCTACAAATATTTTGAAAATGCATGTTTTTATTATAGTTCATGTATTATGCTTATTATTCTAATTACTATTGTTTATTGAATTAATGAATGAACTTTTGGTATCGGTCCAATCCAAGTAAATACTGGGCGGTATCAATCGATACAGATACTTTTGGCTCAGAGTTTTCTTAATCTTTGAATCTTTTAACCCTCCCTTTTGAGTTAGTTCATATTTTTGATATACACAGCACAAAGATTACAGGCCCTAAAAATACTTCATTTTGATACTGTATTGCAAACTATTAAAGTAGAAAAATAAAATAGAACATTTTCTATTACAACCTTTTCTGCTGGGATCTGGTCCACTACCTTCCACTAAATAGCACCAACTGGGTTTGGAACTGGCACTGGTATGTCCAATCATATGTCCTTAATTGTTTTGACCCTGTATAAAGACATTTTGGACAGCACACATTGTCGGGTAATGTCATTTCCACTGCCATTGCTATAGCAAATGTATGTGTTTTTTTGTTTCCTGTTTTACATTGTCTTAGTAGTTTATAGCCCACTTGTTGGTTTGCTACTTTGTTCCTTGCTTTTCCCCTTTCGGTATGGGTCTTTGCTTTGGTTTGTACTTTGTCAGGTTTGATTTTGTATGGACATGTCATTTGCTTGATGCCCCCTTGTTCGTTTGTTACTTTGTTCCTAATTTTGTGATCAAATGCAATCCTTTTTTTGAGCACCTCTGCCTTAATACCTGCTTCCCCTTTATTTGGACCCGGCCTCAAAAACAGTTTCAGATCAAGAGAGTCAAAAGAAATAAGCAGCAATGCAACGAAAATACAAATACTGCTAAAGATGTCACCCAGACAACTACAGTACCACCCATTGAACAATATTATGAAATTAAATCAGTGATGCAAATTAAGTATCAATTGTCTCTGTTGCCATAGGGAACACTGATCTACAATTTTTGTTTAGAAACATTAAAATGTTTATATTTTTGGTTTCAGCTCTGCAGAATGAGCTTTTTTTTTAGGTGTTATGTCAATTGTTGGTGTTGCCACAGTAGCAGACCACTTTACCGCACAATTGACACCAGCCATTGTCGTCATGGCTTGTTCACGAACGAAATGGCTCAATGAGGCGGCTCGTTGACGTGAACGATGGGAGCCAACTGCCCACCAATGAAGAGCCGGCCCCTTTCAAGACACTTATTTTATTGAAGGCATACGTGATTGGTTTATATGGGTGGTGTCTCTGTGTCTAGAGGAGGAAACAATAGTATTTATAAAAGAATGGCGTCAAAGCGGAAAAAAGGAGTCAAATTTGGACTCATTTGAATGATAATTACACATTTCAAATTATATTTTTGCGTGTTTTTCAGGGCTTCTGTGGAGTTTGAGTCTAAATCGGTTAAAGGTTGTATTGTATGTAAAGATCTAAAAGTGTGTTATTTTTATAGTACATTTAGAGCAGTGAAGATTTGATAATTTGGGATGGAGGTTAGGAAGGGTTAAAGTTTAGGGATTACATATTGATTGAATTTAAAGCTCCAGTGTGAAATGTTTGACCACTAGATGGCACTATATTGTCCGGTGCGAGCGAGGGGCCACAGTACACAGCGTGGAGGCATCGTGCCAGGCAAACATGACGGCAGCGTAAGTGGAAATTCCACTGTGTTAAAAGAAATCTCTGATTGGCTCCCTGTCCCTATTTAAACCCACCCCTTTCTGTCACCGGTTGTCAGTCCATCTGCGAACCTCACTTAACACGAGGCAAGCCTTTTTCAACCCTGACTCCCACCTGGTTTTTGCTCTTGTCTGTCCCCTGGCTTCAACCTGTTTTCGATCCTGACCATGTCTACTCTCCTCTCCTGGCTTACGACTCGTTTCCGACCTGACCATGTTTTTGCTCTCCTGTTCCGGCTACTGACCCGTTTTTTTCCGTTCTCGACACCGCCATCGCTCATCCCACTTCCGCGTTCAGAGCGACCTGCTCCCCGCGCCTAGCAATCACCGGATCGTGGGTGCAACCCTTTCCTCTTTCCTAAAACTTGTGAGAAACGTAACACAATTGGGTCCTGTTTCCGTTCTGGTCCTGACAGCTTAGTATCCAATTTTTTTTTTTATTCATATTTTGCTGAATAAAAGTTTTTTGTATCACTAAGGGGCACTAAATAATGTGCACTGTCCCTTTAAATTTGCTGAGGACAAATAAGTTTCCTATTTGAATGGAAGATTCACTGTAGGCTACTAGATGCACCTGAACATAGTAGCGTGGATAATATATATATTATAATAATATTTTAACGATATTGTAGAATAATACATTTTGAATGAATTATTGATTTATTTTACGCTCGATTTGACGTTATTATTGGTAATATATCGATTGAAGCAACAACAAAATCCAAAAAGTCGTTTGGGAGTCGAGCCGAAAAAGCCGCCTCACTAAAAAGAGCCGGAATTGTCATCACGACCAACGACTGACCACATTGGAGTTGCGTTTAGGGTCAAAGTTTGCCATTTGAGCTTTTAAAAAAGCACATTTTTAATTTTGTTTCCAATTTCTGGGGACATATTGTGTTGAAATAGAGCGTGTGATAAACTCTACCGATTTTTAATGTGTTGGCGTTTATGCGGTAAAAGGCAACAACCTTGAGGGAAAAAAATCGGAAAAATGAGCTTCGAGGAGATACATAAATTGAATTCCGTTAGTTTACGGAATTAAATGAAGTTTATTGTCCCCCCCCCCCTTTCCCCTTTGTCCAACGTGTCAGATGGAAATGACTTACATTAAATCGAAATGATCTCATAACAGTAATTGTAAAACACGCTTTTTAGATATTTATTTTTCAAATGAAAACGGAAAATGTGATCCAATTGAAACTTTTCGTGTTTAATGACAGAAAAACTCGAGTGCACGAGAACATTCCCACGTAAAAAAGAAATAGAAATAAAAACTAAAACACGAGTGTGTGTGTGTGTGTGTGTGTGTGTGTGTTGTTCGTACGAACGTGTTTGCACGCGCAAAAAAAAAATCCCCCCCTCTTGTCAATAACAGAGCTTTTCAACAATTAAGTATAATATTACAATTACAACAATTATCGCAAAAAAATACCTAGTTATATTCCCGGTGAATTACAGTGTTTTAAATTTTAACGAGACGTTTCTCCTGCTCCACCCGCGTGCGCGGGTATACGCGCGTGCACGCCTGATTGACAGTTCGCGAGTGCGCTTCAGGTACGCGTGAAGAAAAAAAGAAAAAGCGGAATTCGAAATAGAAGAACGTCTTTTTTAAAAGATTGATATGGTAAAACACAGAATAAAATACTTCACGACTTAAAATAATAAAATTATTTTAATGACAATTAAATATTAGTGATAAAGTTGTAAATAGTTAACTAATATATTAATTAATGATGTTTAAAATATTAAAACGATTATTGGCACGTCATTAAAAATTACAGCGTGCAACGAAACGTAACACACGTTAATTCAATTCATTAAAAAAATAATTTGTTTTTGATAGATTTACACGTCCAAAAATCGTCTTTTCGTTTATTTGTGTTTTTTAAAAAAAGGAGAATAGTTCCAATCCTGTTCTTAAGTACTTCCGCCAAACTTATCCGAGTGAAAAACAAATTTGCATTTTAAAAAAGAAAACTAAATCCTCGCGTTTGCGCGCATATATCAGCACTCCTGGGACTTGAAATGAGAATAGGAAGAGTTTTAAAAAGATTCCAAATGATTATAAATTCGCATTCGGTGTTTTCATCATGGCAGGACAACAGCTGGTGATTTCAATGCGTGTGTTGTTTGTTTTGGGAGCGCGAGTGTGTGATTTCAAGGAGTTTTACTTGTGTCCACAAGGGGGCGATGACGGGTAAAGGAGCGGCGCTCCGGAATGACTTCCGCTTTTATTCGATTTTTGTGGGTTTTTCCTTTTCGAAAGGATTACAAAAACATATCTGGTTTCAACAAAAACAGGGTGGATCACTTCTAAGACATGAATTCAATATGTTAAAGATTTAAAAGGGAGCAGAGAGTCAAGTCAACAGATGGAAGTGGAAACACAAATATTTTTGTTAGGAAAAAACTTTTAAAATAAATTCAAAAATAAGCAAAAACACATCAATGAGCTATTTTTTACGAAAAATTCTCGGTTGGGTCAATCCATTAAAATCAAGATGACATTATTGTTGGTGCTACAAGCGATTTGAAAAATACAAAAAGTTTGCGATTGGCTTAACCAAATTCGAAGAAAAATAATGCGGTTCTTCCGTGCGCTTTGTAGCACTCGTTTTTACCACAAATAATACACACTGTCCCTTCTAAATGAATGCAGTTCAATATTTCTACCTGCTTATCTGGGGCATGAGGGATTCAGCTGCTTGCCCAAGGACACTTTGACATTTAACACGGAGGAGCCGGGAATCGAACCTACGACCTGTTGATTCCAAGACGAGCGCTAAAGTACTGTACTTGTTCAACATAACAACTGTATAACATGCTCTCAGCTGTAGTACACCGAACCATCCCTCGCCGACGGACACTAGCCAAGCCAAAAAAGAGCGGTGAATGGGGCGAGCGGTGCCAGGAATCAAATGGACTGAACCATTTCAAGGCAGCGGACTATTTCAAACACTGCGTTGTTCACAGTTTTGTATTGTTTCCCTGTTATGTTTTTGAAATTTTGATCTAGCGTTTTATCCTGTTCTTTATTAAAGCTCCGGTGTGTAATATTTGACCACAAGATGGCACTGTTGTCTAATGCTGCTACGCTGTGCTCTGTGGCACCGGTTTTTGTTTGCAAGATGCCGGACAAACATGGCGGCGACCTATGGATTAAAATAAATACACATTTCTTGACCTAGGATTTTTTTCAAAATAAAAATGAATAATGGTATGATAGTTATGATAGACTCCTACCTGTCCCTTTTTTTGCTCCCGTCTGTGCCCCGGCTTCGAACCCTTTTTGATCCTGACCACGTCTACTCTCCCGTCCCGGCTTTCGACCTCTTTTTGTCCCCGACCACGTCTTCTCTACTATTCTGGCTTTCGACTCGCTTACGACCCCAACCACGTTTTTGCCCTCCTGTCCCGGCTACTGAACGTTTTTTTTTCCCGTCTCCGACTCCACCATCGCTTGCCACAGAAGATCCACTTCCACGTTCGGAGCGCAATCCGAGTATCAGAGCGACCTTCTTCCCGTGTCCAGCAATCACTGGATCGTTGCCACGTTTCCATGGCGCCCGATTGGCCCCCGCTGTGTGGCGCCAGCTTCTGCCATGGTTGCCAGGGCGCCCAATTGGCCCCAGCCATTGACACCAGCTGAAACTCTTTGACAGATTGCTCCCTGACTACTTAAACACTGTCCTGTGAGTCGCCTTTTGTCGGAGCGTCTGCAAAACTCTGTTATGACACGTCAAGCCCTGAGAATCTCAGTTTTTCCTGTGAATTTGCTCTTGTTTTGCCAAGCCCTGTGAATCTCAGTTTTTTGCTGTGTTTTTGCTCCTGTTTTGCTTTTGCCAAGATCTGTTTGATTTTGACCAATTCCGCGTTCCGAGCAATCTACTCCCACGACCAACGATCTCCGGATCGAGTGAGCGCTCCTTTCTATTCTCCCCAATAAACTGTGGGTAACGTTACGCGAGTGGGTTCTGCTTACTGTCCTGGTCCTGACAATCATAGGCGACAGCCTTTCTCTTTCTCCGAATAAAACTTGTGAGAAACGCAATGCAAATGGGTCCTGTCACCGTTCTGGTCTTGACAAAAACTGTATTACCATCGGAGTGTAAGACCAGCTGTTTAGTTAAAAAAATAATAAGATTTTCTTTATTTTTTTTCAAAAGCCTGACAGAGAGAGGAAGAGTTGAAAAACTGATGGACTAATAAGTCCATACTTTTTACTAACGTAAGTGTCATGATTACCAATGGGAATCACCTGTGCCCGCTCATTTGCCGCCAACCGCCGCGGGTTCTGATTGGCTCCCTGTCCCTACTTAAACCCAGTCCTGTCAGTCCCCTGTCGTCAGTCCGTCTGCGAACCTCTGTGTATACAAGGCAATACTTTTTCGACTCTCACCTGTTCTGTTTTTGCTCCCGTTTGTCTCCCGCTACGACCTGTTTTGATCCCGACCACGTCTGCTCTCCCGTCCCGGCTTACGACCCATTTTTGTTCCCAACTACTTCTACTCTCCCGTCCTGGCTTACGACTCGTTTCCGACCCTAATTTATACTTTTCGGGGACACTATCTCTGTATTATTTGTGATTGCAACATCCTTTGCTGTCTGGTAATCCTGAAAGGAGGATGCCACATGTGCGGTCCTTTCAAGGTTTCTTCATTTTCCTCATGTTGAGGTTTTTGAGTTTTTCCTTGCCCTCATGTTGGTCCCAGATCAGGGGATGGTGTAATAATAGTCTTAATAATAGTCTGTGCAATAACCTGTGCAGCCCTTTGAGACTCTTTGTGATTAAGGGCTATACAAATAAAAATGACTTGACTTGACCCCAACCACGTTTTCCTCTCCCAGTCCCGGCTACCGACCAGTTTTTCCGTCCCCGACCCCGCCATCGCTTGCTACGGAAGATCCACTTCCGTGTTCGGATCACAGTCCTAATCCGAGAGCGACTTGCTTCCCGCCTCCAGCGAACACCGGATCGTGGGCGCAGCCCTTCCTCTTTCCTTCAATAAAACTTGCGGTAAACGTCACGCAATTGGGTCCTGTTTCCGTTCTGGTCCTGACAGTAAGCTGCTTAATCAGTATTTTTCCTTTAAACTGAGCTTCATTTCTGACGTGATTAAGTATCGGTACTTCCATTTGGGAGCATTCAGACTACGAGTACTTCTATCAACTCTGCAATCAAGCTAGTCTTGACTATAAGAATCACAGACATTTAAGAAAAAAAGGAAAAAAAGAAGAAGAATCAGGCAGGGAAAATTACAAGGGCCGCCACAAACACACCTAGGAATTAATATTTTGACGAGGTGAAACTAAACGCAGTGATGACTCTTCGTCGTCGTCTTTTAATGACAGCCTCGCGCTCGTTTTGACAAAGAGGCCTTAAATCAAGCGTCGATCTGGGATTTTTTTTTTCATGAGCGGTTAGAAACTTTCCCTGACATTCTTCTTCTCTCCTGTAATTGTTGAGATTTTATAGGATAACCAGGATTCCACTGAGGTGGCTCATGTCATGATGAAGCAAGGCTACACCTAAAGTGTCATAAATATTTTATTTGGATTTTGTTTGTTTATCATTCACAAAGGTTTCAGATCATCGGACCGATTTTTATATCTCACAGAGAACACCCAAGGAAGTAGAAAATGCAGTTTTCAAATGTTGATTCTGTTTATCAAGGCAGAAATAAGAAATAAATACCTATCTGGACCTCTTGTTCCAGATTAGATAGAGAGAGAGAGAGAGAGAGAGAGAGAGAGAGAGAGAGAGAGAGAGAGAGACAGAGAGAGAGAGAGAGAGAGACAGACAGACAGACAGACAGACAGACAGACAGACAGACAGACAGACAGACAGACAGACAGACAGACAGACAGACAGACAGACAGACAGACAGACAGACAGACAGACAGACAGACAGACAGACAGACAGACAGACAGACAGACAGACAGACAGACAGATAGATAGATAGATAGATAGATAGATAGATAGATAGATAGATAGATAGATAGATAGATAGATAGATAGATACTTTATTCATCCTTGTAGGGAAATTCACACTTCCAGCAGTATCCTTTAGT
Organism: Urocampus carinirostris; assembly: GCF_059441175.1. Lineage (NCBI taxonomy): Eukaryota > Metazoa > Chordata > Actinopteri > Syngnathiformes > Syngnathidae > Urocampus > Urocampus carinirostris. Next base: position 64,732,731 of record NC_142350.1, on the reverse strand, counting down.
TGTTTATTAACAGATGAACAGGATGGCCTCAGGGTGCTGTGTTGTAGTTTAGCAACAGCAGAGTGGATGACGTCACACGCTAGGCCAAAAGTCCGACGTCCCTGCAGCAGATGGAAATCTTTGTGCCCAGGGTTACACCACCTCGTGTTCACATAGATAGCGAGTCCTTCCCGCAGGCTTTTGTGTCTCTGTCTGCCCTAACAGCGCTGAAGCCGGGTAGCTAGACGTAAGCGGGATGCCAGACGGGAGCCACATTTCTGTAAAACACAGCAAACTGCACTCCCTTTACGCTTTGATGTTTTTCACCGGCACAGCCAGTTTGTTGGTCTTATTTGGTAGAGAGTTCACATTTACCATGATTACGGACGGTACCGAAGACTTATAACGCCGCTCGCCGCTTAGCCTTCACCTTAGCAGCCACGATAGGGCCCCCTCTTCACGCCGGCACGAGAATTCTTCAGGGCAAGGAGTTGATTCCTCGAATAAACGCATCGTTCTGCGTTAAAATCCATAACCATAGGATAGAAAGTAGTCCAAATTGATCACTGTAATGCACTTCTCTCCGGTCTCCCGAAGTCCAAAATCAAGAGCCTTCAGCTGGTAAAAAATGCTGCAGCGAGGATTTTAAACAAGACAAGAAAGTTTGATCACTTAACCCCGATTTTAGCTAACCGGAATTGGCTCCCTCTTAGCTTAAGATGTGATTTTAAGGATTTATTTTTAGGCCGTGTGGCGCCAGGTTCTGTCACGGTTGCCATTGCGCCCAATTGGCCCCGCCCGTGGGCGTCAGCTGAAACTCGTTGACAGATTGGCTCCCTGTCAGTATTTAAACACTGAGCCTTTGGTCGGTCCGTCTGCGAATCTCCGTTTTTTCTGTGTTCTTGCTCTTGTTTTTCTCCCGCCAGGATCTGCTTGATTTCGACTGTTTCAGTTCCCGACACCGTCATCGCTCGCCACGGAAGTCCATACCTGTCAACCTCCACGGCTCCATGCCCGTACAAACTGACGTATTTTCCCGTACAAAATAATCGTACGCCATATTTTTATTTTCCGGAATGATGCATGACTGGAAATCCCCAGGCGGCAGACGCATGCGATTGACAAATTTGCGTTTTTCCGTACAGATTGTCGTACTCGTCTTAAAATGCATAAAAAACGTACTTTGTACGGCAAAACTGTACAGGTTGACAGGTATGGAAGTCCCACTTCCGCGGCTGAGCAACCTACTCCCCGTGGCCAACGATTTCCGGAACGAGTGTGCGCTCTTATCATTTTCCCCAATAAAACTGTAAGCAGGGTTGAGTAGGGTTACTCTAACTGGATTACAATTACTTTTGGATTACTCCAATACCAAATATGCTAATAAAAGACAAAAGAAACTACATATGAATAAAATTATGACTCACAACACGTGGTAAGCTTTCTCTCCTGGCTTTGATCTCTTTGATCTTCGGCAAAATGAACATAAAATGCGACAGAAACAAAATAAAAATAAATCCAAAAAGCTTGCCAACATCATTTTTGCCGTTCCATGTATTCCGTTACTCCCCAAGCCTGCACAAAATTTAATCATTTTATTCATATTTAGTTTCTTTTCTCTTTTATGAGCATATTTGCTATTGGAGTAATGCAAAAGTAATTGACAGTAATCCAGTTAAAGTAACCCTACCCAACCCTGCACCAGAGCCACAGTTTTCGCCTGCGTATCGCTGCTAAACCGGTCGTATTGGTGTCAGAAACCAGAACAAGATCAGGACCCAAACGCGTGACGTTCTCACACAAGCCTTTATTTCATGGGAAATGGGGGAGTCATGCACGTTAGGCAGCTGGTCTGGCGTGGAAAGACAGAAAGCCAGAGACCGACGAGATCGATTCCAATTGCCCGAGTTGATACCGGACAGATGGGATCGATACCGGATAGGACCGGACAGACCAGATAGATAACGAATCAGGAAATCGAAAATAAACAGGAGAAACTAGACGGGAACAAAACCTGGAGAAAATAACAAACAGGACAAAAACAGACGGAAACAAAACTGGAACCCGAACAGGACAACCCTGACTGCGAGTAACGTTACGCGAGTGGGTTCTGTTTCCTGTTGGAAACCCAAATACCGCCATTTTACCGAATGCAAAACACTCCCAGACGAAAAAAAGACATCTGTAAAGTAACGCCCGGAAGTTTGAAGTGCGCAGGAAGTGTCAAACGGAGCGTGAAGTTCCTCTCAGCGTGGGTACAGAGAGAAAAATCACAGTGGCAGCCCGCGAGTCAGGATTAGCGTTTGAAGGCTAAGCGCTGTTATCGCTAGTGATTAGCGACGCGGCGGCGGCAGAACTCCTTCGCTCCACCTCGGAGGCGGCCACGGATGTCAATAGGGCTAATTGGCTCATTAGCGCAGGTATTTAACCAAGCTCTAATCACTCAGTGTCATCACTTAAGCCCGGGCGGAGCAGCGCCATTGAATACCAGCCTCACCTCCGCAATAATTGGACATGAAGAGCCTCTTCTGACGGCACCGTCGGTCATGATAGCTCGTCGGGGAAAAAAAAACCTGGAATACTCATTTCATTAAGCGATAAAAGAGAATAAGCTCGACTCTCCATCGGAAGGTATCAGTGTTCATTTTACCTGTGAAAAGTGAATCTATAGGTCCCAACCAGTGTTCCCTCTAAGCTGCAAGCACATTCTCAGCGCACAAGAAAATCTAGCCAGCGCACAAAAATGAGGGCTCAAAATGACTAATTAAGAAGCGACTTAAGTCTAAGTTGCAGTGCATGAAGGTAAAAATACACGGGTTCCCCTGACTTCGTGTCCTAAATGTGGTATTTTGATGTCGAGTTGAAGTAGAACGAAGTTGAGTAAAGTTAGTAGAGTTTGTCGAGAACCGGCTTCTTCGGCTCGGCTCACTAAAAGGAACCGGCTCTTTCGGGTCCTAAACGGCTCTTCGGGTTGTTTTTGTTTCTTTGATCCCAACATGACCAAATATCATGTAAAATTATGCACAAAATTAACTAAAGGAAGGGGGGAATAGAACAAAAAAGAAAAAAAATACCAAAATGAAAAGGTAGTGAAAAGCTGAAAAAAAAGAAACAAAAGGAAGAGAAAAAAAGAAGGAAAAATTTAGAAAAAAAAGCCAGAAAAAAAGAAAAGAAAGAAATGTAGGAAAAAAGTAAATAGAGAACCAAAAGAAAAAAGTAACAGCTCGGAAAAAATAAACACAATGAGATTTTTTTAAAGGAATTTAAAAAAAAGTAGAAAAAAAAACACAGAAAAAAAGAAGAAAAAGTTTGTGTTGCATTCAAATAACTTCCAATGATATCAAGTGAATCTTGTTGCCAACATTGTACTTCCACTAAAAAATGTGATTAAGTACAGTTCTGCCCCCCAAAATGTTAATATTATGCGACAAAATATATCAGGAAATAAAAAGAAATGGATATCTTGTGAAAGAATTGTAAGAACAAACGACGTCTGATAAAATTGTTTTGCAGTATCTCAAACCACTCAAAACAGGTTTTACCTGGCAAGGTGAAGTTTAGCAGGCGTGTCTTGTCGGATTTGACCCACAGAAAAGTCTCAATATTCGTTTTTTCAAATGAACAAAAAGTCGGCCAATTTCAGGTCATTTCCAGAAACATCAAATAATAGAAAAGGGTCACCTGTCATGATTACTGGTTAGTATCACCTGTGCCCATTTGGGCTACCTGATTGGTCCCCTGTCCTTATTTAAGCTCAGTCCTTTCACTCTCCGGTTGTCAGTCCGTCAGCGAACCTCTGTTTCCACAAGGCAAGCACTTTGACTCTGACTCCCGTCGGTCCCGCTTTTTGGACATGTTTTTCCACTCGGTCCGAAGCCTTCGCTCTGAAAACGCTGGTCTACTGGTGATCCCAAGAGCCAAGAAGAGATCCGCAGGTTCGAGAGCATTCTCTATTCGGGCCCCGGTGCTGTGGAATGCTCTTCCCCCTGAGATTTGATCTGCAACCTCAGTGGAAATGTTTAAATCTAAGCTTAAAACACACTCCTACTCTATAGCAAATGAATAACATATATTTTATGTTGACAATATCTGTGTATTATTTGGCCTCATGTAGGTTTTAGATGAGGGGATGCTGTCATAGTGGTCAGTGGTTTGCAATAATCTGTGGTCTGTGCAGCCCTTTGAGACTCTTTTTGATTAAGGGCGTCACAAATAAACATGACTTGACTTGACTTGACCCGTCCGTTCCTGATCTCCTTGTTTGTCTCCGGCTTCGACCTGTTTTTTGACCCTGATCACGTTTGCTCTCCTGTCCCGGCTATCGACCTGTTTTTCCCGTCCTTGACACCACCATCTTCAGATGGGATCTTCGATCTCGTCGGCCTCTGGCGTGGAATGACAGCCAGAGGCCGACGAGATCGATACCAATTGCCCGAGCAGATATCGGACAGATGGGGTCCATACCAGACAGGGCGGAACAGAGAGAATTGATATCAAAACAGCATATCGAAATTAAACAGGACAAACTAGACGGGAACAATACCGGACAGGAAATACCAACAGGAAACAGATCAAACAAATCCCACGTCTTGCGGGGCAGAGGTTCGTTGATGTACTAACAAAAGGTGAGTGAGACCACTGAGCTTAAATAGAAGGAAAGCCAATCTGTCAACGAGCCGCAGCTGGCGCCACACGGGCGGGGCCAATTGGGCGCCATGGCAACCGTGACAAAATGTTCCATAATGATCAGGGCAACTATTATTTTCCCATACATCATTAGTATTGTATATTTTCTATTGTATTTTATATATTTATTTTTAATCAGAACACATTTTCTTTGAATAAATCATTCAAGGAATCAATGTTCGTGAGGAGTTTGGGCGGGGCCAATTGGGCGCCATGGCAACCGTGACATTTGGTGATTTGATTGAATTTATGAAATAATAATGCCATAGCCTGTGTCTCATATCAATATAGATATACCACTTAAAATGTTTATCCCTCTTCTTGCATAAAAAGCCAACCAACAGGAACAACAAACACAGAGAAAATCTGCTGTTTTGAAAGATATGCAACTCCTGACAGGACGGCAAATCAAAATGCACAAATGATCATTTTTCCTTTTTAAACGGGAATGAAAAGAAAGAAGAAAGAGCGCCAATTTTCGCTAAATGAGCTCAGTGATGACGATAAAGCATTTCACGCTTAATCGCAGGCAAAAAAAAGTCCCTTCCGCAAATTAAATTGCAAAGTTACCATCCAAAACATCTATTCCGCGCGTTTGTTTTCATTTCTTGCAAGTTTCTGGATTTCACAGGAATCTTGGGGCGAGTCTGCCAGCTCTGTGCTCAAAGGCGATGGCGAGGGGTGGCAGGGACGGGGGGGGATTTTTGGGACGGAGCCGGGGGTGGCGTTGGGGAGTACTCGGTTGCGGGCATCCTGAGGGCCGGCGCGATCTGGCACGATGCTGACCGACGCGGCCGTCGTTTGCTATGAAAGGAATGTCTAATGTGGCATCAGTCACTGTTGGCATCCTAGAGGTGGTATGCCAGTCCCTGCGCTCTGTGCCATATTCACACACACGTGCACCAAGTCGTGCATTACAGCGATAGGCAGAGGACGGCGAGCTTGCATCCTATTCCTTATCGCCGCCAATCCAGATGAACCTACAGACACGCTTCCCCGACACCCTCCCGCTACACACTTGGCCAGCATGGGCCTGCTTTTAGCTAAAGGCTAAGGAGAATGTTGGGTAAGGGAAGGGTGGGGTGGGGTTCGGGGACTTTGGATGCCATCCCCTCTCTACCAATTGGCTACGCGTCCCCAGGCTTTGAGACCTCGGGGTATGCTGGCCCGTGGAGACGGGAAAGTCCTGGCCCCCCTAGAGGCGCTCGGGCAGAGCATGCGGCCGCGTGTCGATGGATCAATGGAATCTGATGCAAAAAAGGCTTGGGGGAGGTATCTGCTTCTTCCTGGAGGCTGTTGAGAATGGACCAGCGTCCAAGTGTTGCTCTGGAAGAGATGGCTGGACGACGGAGGAAGATTCACAATGGTGGGATGTCAATACGACAAAGGAGAGGTAAGGTTATAACAAGAATTATGTTTTCGAATTAGAATAGAATAGAATAGAATATACCTTTATTGTCATTGTTACAAAATGGGTTAACATATTGTGACAACGAAATTGGGCATGACACTCCAGTTTCACACATTCACAGTGAGGTAAAAACCAAGAAGATAAAGGAACAGAGAAGATAAGGTTATAAAACAAGGAGGATAAGGTTATAGTTATAATTGACACAGTATTTAAACAATTAGGATTGGGGTCCAAAGTAAAAAGTCAGTGTTTCAATCCGGGACTATGGTTTCAAGTCGTGGTTATTGAAAAAAGGTGACTCTTCTTAATCGTCAAGTCAAGTCATGTTTATTTGTATATCCCTTAATCACAAAGAGTCTCAAAGGGCTGCACAGGTTATTGCAAACCACAGACTATTATTACAGACTATTATTACGATTTAAGAAGGAAATTGAATGTTTTTGAGATGAAGTGTTTGAGGACTATGTTAGGAGTGACAAGATTGGATAGATTGAGAAATGAAATTGTGAGGGACAGAACTGGAGTAGTCGTGGGCAAGCGTGTGGATAAGAGAGTACTCGGTTGGTTTGGACACATGGAGAGGATGGATGAGGAGCGAATGTTGAAGAGGATCTACAGAGCAGAAGTCAATGGAAGGAGACCAAGAGATTGAAGTGGATGGATGGCGTTATGAGTGCACTGCAGGAAAGAGGTTTAAATAAAGTGGAAGCTAGAGCTCTTGTTAGTGATAGAAAGGAGTGGAGAGGTGTTGTGAAAGCATAGTGGGATTGCGGACGCGTTCTTAAGGATGGGCTGGGCACCCGTATGATGCGGCAGGGGTAAACCAGTGAAAGGAGTCAGGCCCTGCTGTTGAACAAAAGAGTGTGTTGTGTCACCCTGACCCGAGTGACATGGCCGCTTTCTGGTGTCCCGTTTCATCTGAAGGGACGAAAGCATGACCGACTTGGGTGCCGAGGTGCCTAACTTGTTTGGGTGTTTGGGCATTTGGGTTGGTCATGGTCCAAAACATTTTTGTGTGTGTTTTTTTGCTATTTTTTCTCCCATTTATTTTCTTTGTTATTGTATGATTGTATGTGTTGTCTTGCTGTCGGTCACCCCTCTTGAGGGATATGACCAAGGTAGATAGATAGACAGAATTATTACACCATCCCCTGATCTAAAACCTACATGAGGGCAAGGAAAAACTTATAAACCTCAACATGAGGAAAATGAAGAAACATTGAGAAGGGACCGCACATGAGGTAATACCCCTTTCAGGATGAACAGGCTGCAACGGATGTTCCAATAACAAATAATACACAGATATTGTCAAAAAAAACTATAGGTTATTCATATGCTATAGAGTAGAAGTGTGTTTTAAACTTAGATTTAAACATTACCACTGAGGTTGCAGATCCAATCTCAGGGGGAAGAGCATTCCACAGCACCGGTGCCCGGATGGAGAACGCTCTCGAACCTGCGGAGCTCTTCTTGGCTCTTGGGATCACTAGTAGACCGGCGTTTTCAGAACGAAGGCTCCGAACCGGAACATAGGGGGAAATTAAATCTGAAAGATATTAGGGAGAAAGTCCATGCATGATTTTGTATACTACCAACAGAACCTTAAAATCACATCTTAAGCTAACAGGGAGTCAATGTGGGTTAGCTAAAATTGGGGTCATGTGATCAAACTTTCTTGTCTTGGTTAAAAGTCTCGCTGCAGCATTTTGTACCAGCTGAAGGCTCTTGATTTTGGTCTTTGGGAGACCGGAGAGTAGTGCAATACAGTAATCAAGACGGGAGGTCACAAACGCATGAATTATAATCGCTGGATCTGACTGAGAGATCATAGGACGAATTTTGGCAACGTTGCGAAGATGGAAGAAAGCTGTTCTAGTAATATTCTTCACGTGTGTTTGAAAGGACAGATGGGGGTCAAATATGACACCTAAATTTTTGACTGAGTCACTCTGGGTGATATTTCATTTGTCAATGTTCAGAGCAGTTTTTGAGAACAAGTCACGGCATTTGAATGGACCAATAACTAGCATTTCGGTCTTTTCAGAGTTAAGGCGCAAGAAGTTGAGAGACATCCATTCTTTTATCTCAGTGAGGCAGGCCTCCAAATTTCCACAGTTTAAAATGAAATAATCTGCATTTATATAGCGCTTTTCAAGTCAATGACTTCCCAAAGCGCTTTACAGTGTGCTTCACATTTCCCAATAGCGGCCTGTGAATTTCCCTTCGGGGATGAATAAAGTATCTATCTATCTATCTATCTATCTTGTATTGCAGCCATGTAAGACGCTAACCTGCTTATTGGGGGTATTAGGGGTTCAGTGTCTTACCCAAGGACACTTCGACATGTAACACGGACAAGCCGGGATTCGAACTGGGATCCCTTGATCCCAAGACGAGCGCTCTACCTCCTGAGCTACTGCCAGAGGTGCAAGTTTAGTGTGGTAGATTCCTCCATCGGAAGATATAGTTGAGTGTCATCTGCGTAAAAATGAAACTGATATTATACTTGCGAATAATATCACCCAATGGAAGCATGTAAATGCTGAAAAGAAGGGGGACAAGTACTGAACCCTGCGGAACACCACAGGTAACACTAATGGGCTCTGATGTCATTTCACCATATTTAACACAGTGGGTCCTATACGAGAGGTAGGATCTGAACCCTAAGAGGACGGTTACTGAGTGACCAATCCATTTTTCCAACTGTTCTAGTAAGATATCATGGTCCACAGTCTCAAAAGCAGCACCAAGGTTCAGCAGCATCAAGAGTGATGAAGCGCCGGAGTCCATTGCCAGTAGATCATTGGTTACCTTAATCAGGGCTGTCTCAGTAGAGTGGTTAGCCCTGAATCCTGATTGCATTGATTCAAAAAGATTGACTTTGGTTTCAAAGTAATGATTTGAAGAGGTGGTTAGGCTTTTGAAAAAAGGTGACTCTTCTTAATACTGTAACAATTCACACGATGCCGTCTCAATCAGATGCGGAAATTATAATTCATGCGTTCATTACTTCTCAGCTTGATTACTGTAATGCAGGGGTCAGTGGCACGCAAGCGCACGGAAAAATAATAATAATTATTTTTTTTTTAAATGCGCATTTTGACCAGAAATTTAGCTCAAGTTGTTCCTCTTCTTTATGCTGTAAATCACATTTCAAGTCCTCTTAAAGTCTCTCAGAAACCGTCCTCTCATGGTTCAGATCCTACCTCTCAGATAGGACGCACTGTGTCAAATATGGTGAAATGACATCTGAGCCCTTTAGTGTTACCTGTGGTGTTCCGCAGGGTTCAGTACTTGGCCCCCTTCTTTTCAGCATTTAAATGCTTCCACTATGTGATATTAACTATATCTTCCGATGGAGGAATCTGCCACACCAAACTGGAAATTTTCGAGGCCTTCCTCACTGAGATAAAAGAATGGATGTCACTCAACTTCTTGCGCCTTAACTCTGAAAAGACCGAAATGATGGTGTCATAGTAGTCTGTGGTTTGCATTAATCTATGGCACAGGTGTCAAACAGGCGGCCCGCGGGCCAGATCAGGCCGGCTAAGGGATTGAATCTGGCCCGCGAGACAACACTCAGAGAAGTGCAAGAGAAAAACAAGCTGCTGGTTTAAATATGTCAACTTGATGTTGCCAAAGCCAGGTGCCTCTCACAAAGACACTGTACTTGTATTTCTCTCTCTCTCTCTGTTTCTCTCTCTCTTTTCCACCCCTTTTCTCCCACTCTGCCTCTTTCACTCTCTGTGTCTCTATTTTTCTCGTCCTTTGTTGCTCTTTGTCTCTTTCTCCGTCTCTTTTAACCTCTTTTGCTCTAACTTCCTATTTTCCTTTTCTCTCTTTTCTCTTTCTCTCTTCATACCCTTCGCACTTTCTTTTCTCTTTCCTCTCATTCTGTATTTCTATTTCTCTTTGGATTTCTTTCTTCCTCTCCCTTCCTTTTCCCCCTCTCTCACGACTTTTTATCTTTTGTTTCTCACGCTCTCTCCCTCTCTCTCTTTTTCGTTCTTTGTCCCGCCCTCTCCTTTTCCCTCCCTCTTTCTCTTATTTCTTTATCTGTTTTTCTTTCTCTTTCATCTACTAGTCTGGCCCCCGACAGAATGTTCGTTCTATCGTGTGGCCCCCGAGTTAAAATGAGTTTGACACCCCTGATCTATGGTCTGTGCAGCCCTTTGAGACTCTTTGTGAACAACTTTGACTTGACTTAAAAAAACTCACTGCTGCTCAGCATGTTGTGGTACAACGTGGTACTACGCCGAAAGTCAGACTTGCCACGATCCATAAACAAAACACTTCAAAATCAGCGACACAGATGCCAATTCATCTTCAATGAGTTTCTTCGGCTTTGAAGTTTTGAATGTTTAACTGCTTCGTACGTGCATTAATGAGCAGATTGATGGAAAGAGACAGTCGCGCAGTCAACGAGCGTACCATGAGTGATGACATCATTTCGGTTGTTTTCTTAACCGCTTCCGACTGTCTACGTGCTTTTGAGGGAATGAAGAATCCAATCATTACCGGCTAATGATGGAGGAGGGAGTGAAAAATGACTCACAGCTTGGGGTTGGGGAAGCCCCCCTTTTTAGACTGCTAGGGTAGGCAGGGTTGGGTAGGGTTACTTTAACTGGATTACCGTATTTTCCGCACTATAAGGCGCACCGGGTTATAGGGCGCACCCCCAATAAATAGTTTTTGGTCCTATATTTTCCATACATAAGGCGCATCGCATTATAAGGCGCTACAATGGGAACGTCGACAAAACAGTCAGTTCAGTCCTACTTATTACCCCCTTACAATTCCGAAAGCTTGCAAAGAAGCAAATACGTGTCTCAGACATGTACGGAAACAGTGTCCGTACGATGTCACCAATCACTCAAATGCATCGTTCCAAATATCATTCGGAAGGTTCAAGTCTTGGGATTCAAGAAATGCCAAACATTTCTTAGTTTCCATTTTATTTTTTGCTGGCAACTGTGTGGACAGCAAAGTAATTGTGCAGGGAAACGGAGTTCTTTACTGTGCATATGACAATAAACACTTTGAATTGAATTAAGTTTAAAAATAGACTCATCACAGAAACATCATGATTGTTCTAAAACAAGATGCCGGGAAAATATAAAGCCGCATAGCTCACCTAAGTTCTCTTGCAGCCATCACGTTCAATAATGATACGTAACCATGGTCTTCTTACAACCGCGAGTGTAGTAAATCCAGGAGAGTAAAATATTTACAAATACAGAATAGTAAAAAATGTTTTCTCTATGCCGTAGTGCAACCTAACGTGTGATTCACATTCATCTTTTTCGGCCGATCGCAGGCTTTGTTTCGCCCCTTTAGCCTATGCGAGCCTGTAAATGATAAAAAGGATCCGCCCCCTTTTACCTCCGAATAACTTTAGCCAATAGTGACTGATTCAAATGATGATTGACATATTGGTTAGGAAATGAAACGCCGGTATATAAATCCCAGCATACGCCGCGGACGACTTCGCCTTCGGGGGAAAATCTAGTCGACGGCTGCTTGCCTTAGTTGCAAGACTTTTGCGACTTAATATTGATCCATATATAAGGCGCAGTGTATTATAAGGCGCATGGTCAGCTTTTGAAAAAAATAAAGGCTTTTCGGTGCGCCTTATAGTGCGGAAAATACGGTACTTTTGGATGACTCCATAACCAAATATGCTAATAAAAGACAAAAGAAACTAAATATGAATAAAATGATGACTCACGACACGTGGTAAGCTTTCTCTCCTGGCTTTCATCTCCGGCAAAACTAACATAAAATGCGACAGAAACAAAATGAAAATAAATCCAAACAGCTTGCCAACATCGTTTTTGCTGTTCCATTTATTCCGTCACTCCCCAAGCCTGCACAAAATTTAGTAATTTTATTGTTGACGTCACAGGGTGAGGAGGGGACGAAGGGGGTTCATCCCTTGTCTCCGTCCTGGAGGTCTCTTCTGCAATTTGACATTTAATTGAATTATTGTCTGATTTCATCAAATTTTTGAAACACTATTTTACGGGTTTAAACATTGATTTTTCAACCCTAATCACGACTGTAAATTCCGGATTACAAGCGCTACTTTTTTGCTACATTCGAAAAACTGTGGATGTCATGATTGTCCTATTTGGAACACCTGTGGCAGCTTGATTGGCACCAACAGCCCGGACAAGCTGATAGGTGGCCACACCCTTCTAAAGCCCCACTTCAGTTCAAACTTTGTCAGATCGTTGCGAGCTGTTGTGTTTCACTCAGTGAGCGTTCCCGTCCAACTTTGTCCCTGTTAAAACCTGTTTCCTGCCTGATTCCCGTTTTTCGACCCGTTTCCGAACCTGACTACGCCTCTTTTGCCTGCCGCCTGCCTACAACCACTATTACGAACTCGACATCGCCTCTGATCTCCAGCCCTGGTCAAACGACGTGCCATTCCCGCCTGCCTTCTTCCGACACGGATGTGTCACACCCGCCTTGCTCGATCCCGCTCTCCGCCAGTCCTCGGATCAAGCAATCAAGCAAGCCTTACTCTCACTCTCTTTCAATAAAATTGGAGAAACGCATGCAATTGAGTCCTGTGTCCGTTCTGGTCTGTGACAGTGGCGTCTTATTCTTTACTTCTTTGTGGCGTCTGTCACGACGGGAACAAGAAGTGAACCCAAATGCGTAACGTTTCACACAATGCTTTACTAAGGGATCGGGGAGGTTAGGGCGAGAGGAATAGACAGCAATCTGGTGCTCGCTGGGCAGGAGGACCAGGAAGCCCTCGCGGCCGGTGACAGGTGGCAAGTCGGGTAGCCGGGACCGGGGAACGAAGCATGATCGGGGATCGGAAGCAAGTCGGGTAACCGGGACAGGGGAACAAAGCGTGGTCATGGATCGGAAGCAAGTCAGGTAGAATGAGGGAATGAGGTGTGGTCGTGGATCAGAAACAAGTCAGGTAGATGGGACCGGGGAACGAAGCGTGGTCAGGGATTGGTAGCAAGTCGTGTAGCAAGGACCGGGGAACGAAGCGTGGTCCGGGATCGGAAGCAAGTCAGGTAACCGGAGGTGATCGGGAAGCCAGGGACAGGGGATCGATACAGGAAACAGGGGACGGAATCAGGCAGGATGCAGGAACAGGTCGGAATTCAAACGGGAGCCAGAGTCAAAAAGTGCTTGCCTTGCATGTGCGGATGTTCGCTGACGGACTGACAAAGAATGATCCTAGACCTTTATGTAACAGTGTTTGGACACCATACTTTGTTGGGTCATTCTGAGATCTTCTTTTATCCTTATGTGTCATTTTCACTTCCACGCCAGCTTTGTTTGTTTGTTACTTTGCTACATGTAATTTATAGTTTTGGTTTTTGGTCTTTGTATCTGGTTTGGACATTTCCTTTACATGGAAGCTCATCAAACAATTTAGGTTCACCGTTGAGCCTTATTATGATGAAAATGTCCTGATTTGCCAATTACCCCCACCTGCGCTCACTTGTTCAGCCCCGGCTGCCACTCGTTCCCTAATTAGTCCTCCTCCTGTTTAAGCACGTCATTCTCATTCACTTCTGGTCTGTCCGTCTGTGAACCTCAGCGCATGAAAGGCAAGCTCTTTTGACTCTGGCTCCTGTTTTGATCCCGACCTTTTTCCTGCATCGATCCCCGATCCAAGCTCCGTTCTCCTGTCCCGGCTTCTCGTATCCTGCCTGTTTTCCGTTTCCTGTATCGATCCCCGATCAAAGCTTTGTTTTCCTGTCCCGGCTACCCATAGCCTGCCTGGTCCCTGTTTCCTGTATCGATCCCCGACCACGCTTCGCCTTCCCGTTCCGCTCTACCCGATTTGTTCCGATCCCCGATCACGCTTCGTACTCCGGCCCCGCCTGTCCGCCTCGCCTTCTGTCACAGGCTGCGGGGTCTTCTTGTTCCACCTGACCAGCGAGCACAAGATCGCTGTCTTTTCCCTTGTCCTTGACTTCCCCGATCCCTTAATAAAGCATTGTGTGAAGCGTTACGCATTTCGGACCAGCGTTTGTTCCAGTCGTGACAGAAAACTCACAGAACAAACCAAAACAAACATGATGAACGGCCAAAACAGTGTCTTTGGGTTTAACGCACTGACTGCAAACCGCAGTTAAACTTGTGTTGTATAAATACTGGATCAAACCCTCTGACATCGTCTCGGCTTCACATGTTTGTCAAGTCAAGTCATGTTTATTTGTGACGCCCTTAATCACAAAGAGTCTCAAAGAGCTGCACAGATCACAGATTATAGCAAACTACAGACTATTATCACACCATCCCCTGATCTAAAACCTACATGAGGGCCAGGGCCCAAATGGAGAACACTCACGACCTGGTTATTTCTTCTTGGCTCTTGGGATCACTCGTAGACCAGCATTTTCAGACGAATGCTCCAGACCGGAATATCAAGGGAAATTAAATCTGAAAGATATGAGGGAGCAAGTCTATACATGATTTTGTTTACTACCAACAGAACCTTCAAATCACATCTTAAGCTAACAAGGAGCCAATGCAGGTTAGCTAAAATCGGGGTCATGTGATCATAGTAATGTGTCTTAGTTTAAAGCAGGGGTGTCAAACATGCGGCCCGGGGGCCAGATCAGGCCCACTAAGGGGTTGAATCTGGCCCGCGAGACAACGCTCAGAGAAGCGCAAGAGAAAAACGAGCTGCAGGTCGAAATATGTCCACTTGATGTTGCCAAAGCCAGGTGCCTCGAACAATCACACTGTACTTGTATGTGTTTCTCTCCCTCTCTCTCTTCCTCCCTTTTCCTCTCTTTTCCTGGCTCTCTCGCTATCCCTTTTCCTCTCTCTCTCGCTCTCCCTTTTCCTCTCTCTCTCTTTTCCTCCCTTTTTCTCTCTCTCTCTTTTCCTCCATTTTTCTCTCTCTCTCTTTTTCTCTTTCATTGTCCCACCCACTCTCTTTTTCTCTCCGCTTTGTCTTATTTCTTTCTCTCTTTTTCTTTCTCTCTAATATACTAGTCCGGCCCCCGACAGAATGTTTGTTCTATCGTGTGGCCCCCGAGCTAAAACGAGTTTGACACCCCTGGTTTAAAGCCTCGCTGCAGCATTTTGTACTAGCTGAAGGCTCTTGATTTTGGACTTAGGGAGACCGGAGAGTGGTGCATTACAGTAATCGAGACGGGAGGTGTTAAAGTCAATCATTATTATGACTATTTCGTGGCCATATTTGCACAGATAAAATACATGTATATGGTTTAATTCGACATGATGGTGGGGGCAAAAACTCACGCGCCTTCTTGCTGAGTTCCCGAAAAGAGAGAGGGAAAGTTTATTCGTGACGTCAGAGGAATCAGTACAGAGCCAGAACACGACTTCAAAATAAAAGACTACAAGATTGATAAAAGTACAAAAGATATAATTACACTCATTGTTGAAACGTTACTTTATGTGTGTGTTTGTATGAGAAACATTGTTTTTATATTTAGTAATATAAAAACAAGCTAATTACCTTGAGACAGAAAATCAAGAGATTTACATTGAAAACCTGACAGAGGTAACAAACAATCAGCTCAACATGAAGAAGTATAATAAACTATTGGCCAAGTTCCATTTTATCTCCGAACTATATGTACTCATGAAAAGAGCCATTGGTTCCCGACCCCTGCTTCAAAGATTAATTCAAACTCCTCAGTCGGGAGCATAATGTTTTGAATTTCCAGGGAGACACTAAATCAAATTTAGGTCCGAATTATCACTGTCTAGGTGTAACTTTAGAAAGTTAGCTTTCTTGATTATTGACGTGTTGTCCGACATGAAGAAAACTCGCTGATCCTCCGTCTGACCTCCTTAACGCCATTACGGTTTTCAGTAGTCCAGCTGGACCGGGTCGCGTCCGCCACACTGTAATGCTTGCACCCGGGACATAGACCGGCCATTGTTTGCGACTAAGTCTGCTCTTAATTGAATAAGAAGGCTGCTTTCGAGAGGTACAGTGTTCATTTTACCTGTGAAAAGTGATGGGTCCTGGGGACTGGCATGCTCAAAAATCTATGGGTCCCAACAGAGATCTATGGCTCCCCAAAATTTAGTGTTATCGAGGTTGAAATTGTAAATCGGTGACAAATATATAATCAAAATCTATATATTCATTCAGTTTTAATCATCACACTTAATTGGTAATACAAAGCAGTTATCACTTCAGTTTTTCCAGTTCACAAAAATATTGTACATCATACAAAATAATATTGCTGAAATATTAGTCTATATATTCATGCAGTTTTAATCACTTCAGATATTTCAGTTCATATATTCTTCGTGGTTTGCCGTCCCGCCACAGTTGTAATGCTTTCTCAAGGTCCAATTGCAGCAACGGAAATTCCATAGCTAATTCGTGGTTTTCATTGTCGTTGTGCCGGTCCAATGTGCTTTTCTGAGAGTTCGTATAGCGAAATGATTTAAGCAATGCAGTTTTTTTGTCTCGCTGGGTGCACGCATCACAGAACGTGTAGCCTCCATTATCATCCTCCTCATAGCGTAACCAGGAATATAATTGAGTCCATTTTGGCAGAAAAGTCTTTTTCTTGCTAGGAGTACCGTATTTTCCGCACTATAAGGCGCACCTAAAAGCCTTTATTTTTTTCAAAAGCTGACCGTGCGCCTTATAATACAGTGCGCCTTATATGTGGATTAAGTCACAAAGTCTTGCAACTAAGGCAAACAGCCGCCGACTGGATTTTCCCCCGAAGTGAAGTAGTCCGCGGTGTATGCTGGGATTTATAAACCGGCGTTTCATTTCCTAACCAATGTGTCAATCATCATTTGAATCAGTCACTATTGGCTAAAGTCATTCGGAGGTAAAGAGGGCGGATCCTTTTTATCATTTACAGGCTCGCATAGGCTAAAGGGGCGAAACAAAGCCTGCGATTGGCTGAAAAAGATGAATGTGAATCACATGTTGGTTGGGTTGCACTACGGCATAGAGAAAACATTTTTTATTATTCTGTATTTGTAAATATTTTACTCTCCTGGATTTACTACACTCACGGTTGTAAGAAGACCACGGTTACGTATCATTATTGAACATGATGGCGGCAAGAGAACTTAGGTGAGCTATGCGGCTTTATATTTTCCCGGTATCTTGTTTTAGAACGATCTTGATGTTTCTGTGACGAGTCTATTTTTAAACTAAATTCAATTCAAAGTGTTTGGCATTTCTTGAATCCCAAGACTTTAACCTTCCGAATGATATTTGGAACAATGCATTTGAGTGATTGTTGACATCGTACAGACACTGTTTCCGTACATGTCTTAGACACGTATTTGCTTCTTTGCATGCTTTCAGAATGTTAAGGGGGTAATAAGTTTGACTGAACTATCTGACTGTTTTGTTGACGTTCCCATTGTAGCGCCTTATAATCCGGTGCGCCTTATGTATGGAAAATATAGGACCAAAAACTATTTTTTGGGGGTGCGCCCTATAACCCGGTGCGCCTTACAGTGCGGAAAAATCCGGTATTCTTTTGTTTAGCTTTCGTCGAATCGTTCGCTTCAACACACGTGTTTTCCTTGCCTTTGCGGTCTTCTGAAGAATTTCTCCGCCGTTTTTTCGTGCCGGAATTATTGCCGTTGTTACCACTTTCTGTATTACGTTCCGACTTATTACCGACACTGAAGAAATGTCCAATTTTTTGTTGATTTGCACCTAATACCAACTGTTTTTACGGAGGCATACTACTCTTTCACCCGACAACCACCAAAAAAATGACGTCATCTCGAAGCAACGAGATCTCGTTTGCCGAGATCGGCGCAAGACCAAAACAACAATGGCCGATCTGCCTGACAGAAAGTTTGGATTGCTTTGTCAAAAAAAAAAAAAGTAATCGGGTAATATTGACAATTTGGTGTCAAAGAAGTTGCGTCCCGGGGACGCACGTTGATTTGACACAATGCGTCCCCAGCAAAAATGATGCGTCTAGGACGCAGGGACACGGGCAAACCAGAACACTGGAGGTAGGCCAACTTTTTGGGGAACTTTGATTCCGTTAGCGATGTTCTCGCCGCTTCGCCTGCGCAAAATCGAAACGAGCGGCCGTTCAAATCCCGTCAGCCGAGTTGCGCGGCTGTCAGTGATTCATCGGCGGGCGCTTAGGCGGCGTTTCCCCGCGGCGTTCCACCTGGTTTGCCGGTGACAGCTGCGGCACGGCGGCGAAGCGCCCACGCCGATCCCGCTAATTACATGCCATCAATCTCCTATTAGCGCTCGTTCTACGGTGCGACGCTTTCCACTAAGATCAAACAAACTGAGCTCGGATCAAATGAAAAGTAATACCGGAATAGGATTTTTTTTTAAATAACGTAAGACTAAACTATGATATTACGAACAAAGTTGTGCTTTCACAAGTTTGTGTAACTTTTTGTGAGGATCAGGTCAGGTGATGCTCTTGAAATTTTGGTTTGAAACCTTAACCCTAGATTGTAACCCCATAAAACCCCCAAAACAACAAAAAACACCATTAATTTCTTGAATACATTTAAAGGTTTGCCTTGAAACGGTCTCAAGGTTTCTTCATTTTCCTCATATTGAGGTTTTTGAGTTTTTCCTTGCCCTCATGTATGTTTTAGATCAGGGGATGTGTAACAATAATAGTCTGTGGTTTGCAATAATCTTTGGTCTGTCCAGCCCTTTGAGACTCCTTGTGATTATGGGACAAACAGATAAACATGACTTGACTTTCCTCATGTTGAGGTTTTTGAGTTTTTCCTTGCCCTCATGTAGGTTTTAGATCAGGGGATGGTGTCATAATAGTCTGCGGTTTGCAATAATCTGTGGTCTGTGCAGCACTTTGAGACTCCTTGTGATTATGGGCCAAACAGATAAACATGACTTGACTTGACTTTCCTCATTTTGTGGTTTTTGAGTTTTTCCTTTCCCTCATGTAGGTATTAGATCAGGGGATGGAGTCAAGATAGTCTGTGGTTTTACAATAATCTTTGGTCTGTGCAGCCCTTTGAGACTCCTTGTGATTATGGGCCAAACAGATAAACATGACTTGACTTGAATTTTTTCATGTTGAGGTTTTTGAGTTTTTCCTTACCCTCATGTAGGTTTTAGATCAGGGGATGCTGTCAAAATAGTCTGGTTTGCAATAATCTGTGGTCTGTGCAGCCCTTTGAGACTCCTTGTGATTATGGGCCAAACAGATAAACATGACTTGACTTGATTTTCCTCATTTTGAGCTTTTTGAGTTTTTCCTTGCCCTCATGTAGGTTTTAGATCAGGGGGTGGTGTAATAATAGTCTGTAGTTTGCAATAATCTGTGGTCCGTGCAGCCCTTTGAGAATCCTTGTGGTTATGGGACTAACAGATAAACATGACTTGACTTGAATTTTTTCATGTTGAGGTTTTTGAGTTTTTCCTTACTCTCATGTAGGTTTTAGATCAGGGGATGTTGTAATAATAATCTGTGGTCTGTGCAGCCCTTTGAGACTCTTTGTGATTAAGGGCGTCACAAATAAACATGACTTGACTTGACTACTTTAAACCATACATATAATGTAGTAAAACCCCCAACTCTATCTTAAAACCTTGTTTTGCAACCCTAACATATCCTTGAATGCTTAATCCTGTACTAAACCCCAAAACTTTGTTTGTAAACCCAAATTTCAATTTGGTTTAATTATTGAATGATTGAATTTAGCTTGATAACTAACAAAGGGTAAAATGTTAGCTAGGTAACATGCAAAATAAATGTGAAAATCTAGCTAGATAGCATGCTAAATAGCCATCTACAAAGCTAAAAGGGTAGATACTTATCTGCATATTTTTTCTCTCTTTTGCGTTATAAACCCTATGAATTGGAATTTAGTTGTATTTCCTGTTAGAGGAATAAATAACAATGTCAATAAATACGGTCAATACATGAACAGATTATCATTCTATTCTCTATTCAATACTCGAGTATTTTTTTTGTCCATGAAGTTGATGACCTGGAATTTATTTTTTGAAATTCCTAAAATGACTCATCGTGTTATGACTATGTTGTTACTATGTTATTACCAGGTTAATGAATAAAAAATAGGGTTAAACAGACTCAGTCAACAAGCAGAAGAATCGTTTGACTAGAAAATCACAATGAACTGGTCCTTAAGCCCTTCAACTGTCATCAGGGGGCTAGCTGGTGCCCGCGGGCACCCCGTTGGAGACCCTTCTATAGTCTGTACAGCCCTTTAAGATTCGTGATTAAGGGCTATACAAATAAATATGAATTGACTTATCTGAATGTAACGGGTGTAATAATAACTTTTGTTTTGTTGAAATTCCTGCTGAAATATGTTTATAGTTTTTGTGTAAGTGTCCTGCAATGATGAGTCCAACAGTGCCACCTGCTGGTATGGGGTAAGGTTTGGTTTGGATTTTGATCTTGTGAACGGAAGGCGGATGCCGTTGGCAGTCTACAGCGCGCTGTTAACGGTAGGCACGATCTTTTGCTGCTCCGCAAGAAGTGAATTTTAAACATTAGAACCAGAGCTGAAAAATCTCTCAACATGCACAGTAATGTGATTGATGTTGTCAAGCTGTTTGGATTTATTTTCGTTTTGTTTCTGTCACCATTTATGTTAGTTTTGCCGGATGTTGCATGTTGTGCTAAAATGCTAATTCCCCTTATAGTGTTGAAAGCCAGAAGTGTTGTGTGTGACTCATTCATTTGCAGGTAAATCGTACCCGTTTTTATACTCGTTATTGTTATTATTTCTATTTTCCCATATATATAAAAAGGATGATGTTGGTTAAAATTCAGTTTAAAGAAAAATTTGTTGAATTCAGTGTGAACGTTAAAAATACCCCACTATACGATCTCTTGTTAAAAGTATCTTGTTAAAACTGATGTAAAATTAATTGTCATGGTTGATTTTCTGAACTTGTATTGTATCTCAACTGTAAAGAAAATGTATCGGGCAGTCTACAGCGCGCTGCTAACGTGTTGAAAGCCAGCAGAGAAGGCTAACCACGTGTTGTGACTCATTCATTTGCAGCAACTGTAATAAAAACCTCATCATCCAGTCCAGCGTGAATGTGGTGGGACGGGTACACCGCGGTTACATGAAGTTAAAACTCTCTCTTGTTGTCCTTGCATGTTTAGAATCCATTGATGTCTTCTCTCCTTATTTTGAGTGCCTACTTTAAACTGCTCCTGATTCAACATTCAAATAAAAACCCTCATCTTGTATTGTTTTTGTGGACATTCTGACCATGTGTGTGCTTCCATTGCGGAATTATTTTCTTCCCAAACTTCAATTCCTCATTTTGGAAGCTAATATTAAGGCGCTAATTGAAGCGTGCGGGGAAGAAGGGAGGCGCTCATTACTCCGCCGCCTTACACCTGGGGTTCACTGCCAATGTGGGTCGAAGGTCATGAGATAATTATTGACAACCAGATGTTATGAAATCATTTATGCTAATGCAATCATAATAAGCATTTTTTGTCGCCGCAATAAACACAAAGTTTTCTACTGTGATTAAAAGTGAGTTGGATACAAACACTACAGTTCATGATATGAAAGATGTGGAAGCATTGCAAAACAATATGTGGGAATGTCGAAAAAGCGTCACATTTCACATTAAAGGCGGCGTATGTAACTTGGAAAGTATTCTACTTTGCTGACGCCATCCTCTGGCTAATATCCTCATTGCAGCTCCTTTTGTTGCAGGTGCAAGTACCATAACTTCCGGACTATAAGCCGCTACTTTTTCCCTAACTTTCAACCCTGCGGCTTATTCAGTGATGCCAGCGGCGCTCGAGTGTTGCTACCATTAACTGCCCTGTCAAAGCTTTATTATTGTTATTAAAGCTTTGAAAACTCTCTCGGTGTACCGTCTTTCTTTGTAAATATGTGTAACCCATTTATAATATGTATTTGCAACTGTATATTTCTGTAATATATTTATTTGTATTTATTTTAGACACTTATTCTGATATGTTTTGCACGGGTGAACGAAAAATGAGGGGCGGAACAAACGCGGGGTGCCGAGTTTAAGTGGGGACCGCTAAAGGTGAGGGACAGACAAGGAAAGAAGAGGGGGTAAAAAGTTGGTTAAAGAAAAAGGAGTCGCGTGAGTAAATGTGTTCATCTGATATATTTTTCCCACCCTTACCTTTGGAAATATACACTTTTTTCCTTGGATTACTTTCAACGGGACCCGGATTCTGCAGGTCTGCATCAAACCTGTTTTGCACGGGTGAACGAAAAATGAGGGGCGGAACAAACGCGGGGTGCCGAGTTTAAGTGGGGACCGCTAAAGGTGAGGGACAGACAAGGAAAGAAGAGGGGGTAAAAAGTTGGTTAAAGAAAAAGGAGTCGCGTGAGTAAATGTGTTCATCTGATATATTTTTCCCACCCTTACCTTTGGAAATATACACTTTTTTCCTTGGATTACTTTCAACGGGACCCGGATTCTGCAGGTCTGCATCAAACCTTAAGTACCGGTTTCATTTTCCGTTCGATTTGCAGGCTGTTATTTTTGGACTGTGGACTTTAATGAAGGCCATTTAGTTTCAATCGCAGGTCTTGAAGTCGGGTTTGGGTTAATTTTGTGTTTGTGTTATATGTTTAAATGTGGGCGCATGCAGCTTATATACAGGTGCGGCTTGTGAATGTACAAAATCGGTTTTCCTCTTAAAATGTGGTGGCTGCGGCTTATAATCAGGTGCGCTCTATAGTCTGGAATTTACGGTATGTGCAAGTTTTAGACCCGCTCGAATGAACGTTTCCTTCTACATATTTTTGGGGTTTTGGGTTTCTCATGATTGCTGATGTGACTCAGCTGTTCCCACTCATTTGGCTCCAACCGCCGCGGGTTCTGATTGGCTCCCTGTCAGTATTTGAACCCACTCCTGTCAATCCCCTGTTGTCAGTGCGTCTGCGAACCTCAGTGTATACTAGGCAAGCCTTTTTCGACCCTGACTCCCAACTGTCCCGTTTTTGCTCCCGTCTGTCTCCGGCTACGACCCGTTTCGATTTTGACCACGTCTGCTCCCCCATCCCGACTTACAACCCGTTTTTGATCCCGACCGTGTCTGCTCTCCCGTCCCAGCTATCGACCTGTTTTTTCGTCTTTGACCCCGCCATCGCTCGCTACGGAAGATCCACTTCCATGTTCGGATCACAATCCAAGCACGAGAGCGACTTGCTTCCCGACCCTAGCGAACACCGGATCGTGGGAGCACCCCTTCCTCTTTCCTTTAATAAAACTTGTGAGAAACGTAACGCAATTGGGTCTTCTTTCTGTTCCGGTCCTGACAGTTTTGGCATTTAGAAAGTATTTGAAACGGACCTTTTCTTACTTTCACCATTTTCATCCTACACTCAAAGAAAACCTCGACCACTCATGTGATATCACTCCGTCCCCCCCAATAGAATAGAATAGAATGCGGCGCAGTGGTTAGCGCGTGTGCGGCACAGTTCTGAGGTCGTGGGAACCTCCTGAGTGGGTTCAAATCCAGCTCCCGGCCTTACTGTGCGGAGTTTGTATGTTCTCCCCGTGCTTGCGTGGGTTTCCTCCGGGCACTCCGGTTTCCTCCCACATTCCAAAAACATGCATTTCAGGTGAATTGGCCGGTCCAAATTGTCCCTAGGTGAGACTGAGCGAGTGAGTTGTCTGTCCCCGTGTGCCCTGCGATTGGCTGGCAACCAGTCCAGGGTGTCCCCTGCCCACTGCCCGATGATTGCTGGGATGGGCTCCAGCATCCCCGCGACCCTACTGAGGATAAGCGGTGCAGCTGATGAGATGAGATGAGATGAGAATAGAATATACCTTTATTGTCATTGTTACAAAATGGGTTCACATATTGTGACAACGAAATTGGGCATGACACTCCAGTTTCACACATTCACAGTGAGGTAAAAAACCAAGAAGATAAAGGAACAGAGAAGATAAGGTTATAAAACAAGGAGGATAAGGTTATAGTTATAATTTACACAGTATTTACACAAGAAATGTCGGCATGTAGGATGTCACATCGAAGTCTAATCTTAGACCCAGGTTAATAAGTTCCTGGCGACTTAAGGTGATTGTTGCCGAGCAAGTATTTATCAAAGAAAAGATGAGAGATAAAAGAACACTAAAAGTAAAAAGATTTACTGGAGAGACACGTGAAGCCGCTGCACCCGCGCGCGCCGCCATCTTGAAAAATCTTTCCCTTCAGAGCAAGATAGGTACAGTGAAAAATATATATGTAAAGACTATTTGAACTCAGTTGGGCATTGTTACCACATACTTAATCGAAAAAAGATTACATTTTAAACTTTATAAGGTCTTAAACGACGCACCTTACCTTTGAGGTTTCAAGGTTAGGGTTTGGAAGAGGAACATTAAGGTTTCAAAATTGAGGTACAGGCAATGTTCCCTTTAATTTTCCACGGGTCTGAGCGTTCACACAAAGTCGGTGAGCAACGCTTGAAACAACAGTGAGCAACCATAATCCCAAGTGTGGCAGGATAATTAATTATCAAACATGTCCAAAATTTGACATCAGGTTACCTTTTTTCAGAATTTCCAGCAATGCAAAATTATTTTTCTGTTTTGAACGAAATGACTCATGTACTATTGCAAAGGTTGTACGGCCTACAAACGTCGTTTTTTCTTACAATTCTTTCACAAGATATCCATTTCTTTTTATTTCCTGATATATTTTGTCATGTAATATTAACATTTTTGGGGGTTTATTTAGTCAGTTGCAAGGTACAGAACTGTACTTAATCACATTTTTTAGTGGAAGTACAATGTTGGCAACAAGATTCACTTGATATAACTGGAAATTATTTGAATGCAACACAAACTTTTTCTTCTTTTTTCTGTGTTTTTTTCTACTTTTTTTAAAAATTCCTTTTAAAAAACTCTCATTGTGTTTATTTTTTCCAAGCTGTTACTTTTTTCATTTTGTTCTATTTACTTTTTTCCTACATTTCTTTCTTTTCCTTTTTTCTGGCTTTTTTTTTTAAATTTTCCTTCTTTTTTTCTCTTCCTTTTGTTTCTTTTTTTCTCAGCTTTTCACCACTTTTTCATTTTGATATTTTTTTCTTTCTTGTTCTATTCCCCCTTCCTTTAAGTCATTTTGTGCATAATTTTACATAATATTTGGTCATGTTGGGATGAAAGAAGCAAAAACAACCTGAAGAGCCGTTTAGGACCCGAAAGAGCCGGTTCCTCTTAGTGAGCCGAGCCGAAGAAGCCTGTTCTCGACATACTCTACTAACTTTACTCAACTTCGTTCGACTCCAAAATACCGCATTTAGGTCACAGGGGAACCCGTGTATTTTTACCTTCGTGCACTGTAACTTTGACTTAAGTCGCTTCTTAATTAGTAATTTTAAGCCCTGATTTTTGTGCGCTGGCTAGATTTTCTTGTGTGCCGAGAACGTCCGAGCAGTGCGCAATTGCGCACGCGTGCAGCTTAGAGGGGACACTGGGTACAGGTATAACATTGGGGTTTCAAGGAAAGGTTAAGGTTTTGAATTCAAAACTTTGACTAAAAATAAGCATGCGCTAACGAACATGCGTGGAAAAAAATCACTGCAGTGGGGAACCAGCAGATGTTGAGCGCTGTAAATATATCCTGCCGCATAGTGTGTTCCTGTTTGTGTGTATGCAGGTATATTTCGCTGTCGTAGTCCCAAAGGACCAAGGAGTCCCTACACAATAGACCCTAATAACCTAAATGCTAGCTGCCGACAAATTCATCCCTTTACATTTTCAGACGAACGTTAGGGTTTCAAATCAGGGGTTTGGAAATTGATGACAAGGTGTCAAGACACTGTTATGTCCTGTTTCCTGTTCTGGACTTGACAATCATGAACACTGACCATAATGATAAGGCTCCTTAAGTCAAGTCACATTTATTTGTGACACCCTTATTAAGGGTTGGGTATAGTTACTTTAACTGGATTACTTTCAATGACTTTTGGATGACTCCAATACCAAGTAGGCTAATAAAAGACAAAAGAAACTAAATATGAATAAAATGACTAAAGTTTGTGCAGGCTTGGGGAGTAACGGAATCCATGGAACGGCAAAAAATGATGTTGGCAAACTGTTTGGATTTATTTTCATTTTGTTTCTGTCGCATTTGATGTTAGTTTTGCCGGAGATCAAAGAGATCAAAGCCAGGAGAGAAAGCTTACCACGTGTTGTGAGTCATACATTTATTCATATTTATTCATATGAATCGATGGTGCGGAAGTGGAGGAAGCATGAGGATGAGCTGCGCCAAGTAAAGAAGACTAAACAAACAGCGACACTGACTCGATTAATGACTACCTTGATGAGACGGAGCCGGACGTGTTGGATGGCCCATTCACTGAGATGGTCAATTCGAACACTGCAGAAGAAGAATTCGAGGGACTCGTAGATGAGGAGCTGATAGAGTGAGCTTTATGTTTTTTTTGTGTGTGTTTACGTTTTACATTTTACAGTTATTATGTTATTGCTTTATTGTTATTGTTTTGCACTTGTTATTGTTTTTGCACATTACGAGTGTCACTATATTGCGATTGCACTAACGTTTAATTTACAGTATCAGGCGTTTTTTTGCGTGTTGACTAAATGGAGGAAAAGTAAAATGTTATGCCTTGCTGTTGTTCATAGATAAAAGATGTGCCACGAAAATGCTTTACCTCAGAGAAAATAATAAAACAGCTGTTAATTCATTTTGGGAGTGAATGGAGTTGTGGAAAGTTTGTGTGTTATCTATTAATAAAGTTTGACTGTTTGGTTGACATTCCCTTTAGCGCGGCACCATCGAATGGTTGCATAACGTAACTACAGCCTCTACTGTAGCGCCTTATAATGCGGTGCGCCTTATGTATGGAAAAAGTTTTAAAATATACCACTCATTGAAGGTGCGCCTTATAACACGGTGCGCCTTATAGTGCGGAAAATACGGTAGTCTATGCCTGTGAAAAGGAAGGTTTTGGGCGTAGTATAAGGTTTTCAGATTTCAGGACTTAAAGGAAGTCAGGAATTTCGTCAGGGCTTTAAGCCGAGGTAATGTAAGCTTGCTTATAAAAATAACCTGGCGCCTAGTGTGTTCGCACAGGTATTTTCTGCCTCTATTTAAAGTCTCAAAATAGCCAATCATCCATTAGCGGCTAAGCGCTAGGTGTCTGTTTTACACGCATTGTCACACACTATCTGCATTCACAAACGTGGTGGGAATTAGCAAAACCCTTCCAAAAACATGCATTAGCCCTCCCCCACCACCACCTCGGCGACCGGGCTTCGTCTTTTTCTTTCCCCTCAAATACGATGCGGGAACACGGCGGGCGTCGCTAGGCGGCTAACCTGGCAGCTAACCTGGCAGCTAACCTGGGAAGAAAAGCCAACGCGTTATCACGCGCGCACATGCGGCCCGAGCCAACATTAAGCCGCGTTCAATCCCGGCGCTTCGGTTCCACGTATGCCAGCAAGCCGGGAAGAGGTGCCACAGGATTTCACGCTGTACCACCAAATCCATGGAAGAGAAAAAAAGAAACTCCACAGTGGTTTTCCCGGAGAAGTGTGTAGTTTTCTCCGCAAAACAGAGTGGGGACAATGGAAATGTGCTGAGTCATGTCCCCTATTGTTCACGTAATATTTCCCGAGGTTTTATTTTTGTTTCATAGATTTGACAGTGTCGGGCGGTGTGGTATCCAGTGTTCCCTCTAAGCTGCGCACGTGTGCAATTGCGCACTGCTGGGACATTCTCAGCGCACAAGAAAACCTAGCCAGCGCACAAAAATCAGGGCTCAAAATTACTAATTAAGAAGCGACTTAAGTCAAAGTTACAGTGCATGAAGGTAAAAATACACGGGTTCCCCTGACGTTGTGTCCTAAATGCAGTATTTTGAAGTCGAGTCGAAGTAGAACGAAGTTGAGTAAAGTTAGTAGTTTGTCAAGAACCGGCTTCTTCGGCTCGGCTCACTAAAAGGAACCGGCTCTTTCGGGTCCTAAACGGCTCTTCGGGTTGTTTTAGCTTCTTTAATCCCAACATGACCAAATATTATGTAAAATTATGCTCAAAATCACTTAAAGGAAGGGGGGAATAGAACAAAAGAGAAAAAAATACCAAAATGAAAAAGTAGTGAAAAGCTGAGAAAAAAAGAAAAAAAGGAAGAGAAAAAAAAGGAGGAAAATTTTTGAAAAAAGCCAGAAAAAAAGAGAAGAAAGAAATGTAGGAAAAAAAGTAAATAGAGAACAAAAAGAAAAAAGTGACAGCTCGGAAAAAATAAACACAATGAGATTTTTTCTAAAGGAATTAAAAAAAAAAGTAGAAAAAAACATGGAAAAAAAGAAGAAAAAGTTTGTGTTGCATTCAAATAATTTCCAATTATATCAAGTCAATCTTGTTGCCAACATTGTACTTCCACTAAAAATGTGATTAAGTACAGTTCTGTATCTTACAACCGACTCAATAAGCCCCCAAAAATGTTAATATTATGCGACAAAATATATCAGGAAATAAAAAGAAATGGATATCTTGTGAAAGAATTGTGAGAACAAACGACGTTTGTAGGCCGTACAACCTTTGCAATAGTACATGAGTCAATTCATTCAAAAGAGAAAAATTATTTTGCATTGCCGGAAACTCAGCAAAATGTAACTTGATGTCAAGTTTTGGACATGTTTGATAATGATTTAGTTGCCACACTTGGGATTATGGTTGCTCACTGTTGTTTCAAGCATTGCTCACCGACTTTGTGGGAACGCTCAGACCCGTGGAAAATTACAGGGAACATTGGTGGTATCCCCCTCCTGCTGACGCGAACACGGCTCGCTCTTGTTGGCCGGGACTCGGGAGAGGGGCTTACACACCCCGGGAGCTTCTTAGGGGGGCCTCTCGATGCTAAGCCGCTAATAATTCCGCTGCTCGCCTTGAGTAAAAAAAGGGGCGAGAGACAATAGGTTGGACAAAGTGATGAATGCCAGGCTATGATAATGCTAATGCTAATGCGACCGGCTGCTTTCAGGCTGTTCCAGGGATCCGGACATGGTGTTGGTCAGCAGGACAAGCCCCCGTCCCTGTAGTTGTTAACAAAGCATGACTGGGACATTAATCGGGATTACCTTTCGAGTCATCACAATTTGGGATTTGATTTTTTTGGCGGGGTGAGCAAACATTGTTTAAGTTTAAGGTTTCAAATGATGTTTTAATTTAAAATTACCCGGGGTTAGGTGTTCAGATTTAGGTTGGAAAAAACTGGGGCTTTACAGTGTTCTCGTTTGCCCGCGTCCCTGCGTCCTAGACGCATTATTTTTGCTGGGGACGCATCGTGTCAAATCAACGTGCGTCCCCGGGACGCAACTTTTTTGACACGAAATTGTCATTATCATTTTTTAACAAAGATTTACCGCACTCCAAACTTTTCGACAGGCAGATCCGCCATTGTTGTTTTGGTCTCGCGGTTAGAGTTTTCGTCTGCACGCCGATCTCGAGTTCGAGTTGTGTAGTGAAAGTCCGCCTCTTTTTAGAGAACCGGCTTTTTCGGCTCAACTCATTAAAGATCCGGCTCTCAAACGGCTCACTTGCTTTGATGCATTATATTAGGAATGATTATGTTGTATAAAGAAGTTAAGAAAAAAAGGAAGTATAGAAGGAGAAAATAAAAAAAGACAGGTTTGTGGTGATCCCTTCTAATCAGTATATTACCAACAATAATTCAATGCAGAAAATGAATTAATAATTTGAATAAAAAAATGTATTATTCTACTTAATTATATTTGCATGTATTTTTTCCTTCTACAGTGAACGTCCAAGCGACTTCATTTTTTAACTTTTTTTTAATAAACCTCATTCATGTCGAGGAACTCAGTATCTATGTCATGAGACCGGACCAGATCGGAGGCAGGAGGCAGGAAGGATGAACTCATTCGCGTTAACGATCCGATACTTTTATTAAGGAAATAAAAGTCGTCCAACATTCAGGGACAAAACAAACAAAAACAGGCATTACAGGCAAACAGGAACTAAGACCAGGGAATACTCACAAAACAGGTTTTAACTCAAAACATCCAAACACAGATTTCCTCAAGACAGACAGAACAATGCAGAACAGAATACGCAAATGAACCAGCACCCGCAATACCCACAACCCACCCTTAAGTAGCACACACACAAATTAGCTGATCTACAACAGCCGGTGCCCAGGGGGCGGGGCCAGCCGGTCGCCACGGCGACCATGCTGGACACGACAATCTAACAAAAAAAAATGTTAATTAACAATATATATGATATAAGGAAACACATGCACAATTTAACATGTTAAACTACATAAATAAACACGTTTGAAAAAAAAAAGATTTTTTGGTATTTTGTAAGGGAAAATACGACAGTTTTTAAGGGCATGGAGCACAGTAAATTTTGGGGACCCATAGATCTCTGTTGGGACCCATAGATTTTTGAGCATGTGAGTCCCCGGGACCCATCACTTTTCACAGGTAAAATAAAAACTGGCTTTAGAGTATCAGGATTTAATTTCAGGGTTTTAAATGTTAATTTCACGCAAGCTTTAAAATTGTTACGGAATTTTGAACTTTTTCATCATTGCAGCCTCTGTCAACTTGTTCATGATGCGTGTGAGAGTACCTGTATTTCTTAGATGCGCTTGAATCGACTCTTGGGTTTGGGTTGGCGTTTGGACTGTACATAAAGAAGGCCTCCTCTTACTTTTACCATTTTCCTGCTACGCGGACCAATAGAAACAAACAAAAAAGACGTGGAGGTGTTACTCTCCAGCACTCCTCCCTACCC
Source organism: Urocampus carinirostris (assembly GCF_059441175.1). NCBI lineage: Eukaryota > Metazoa > Chordata > Actinopteri > Syngnathiformes > Syngnathidae > Urocampus > Urocampus carinirostris. The sequence goes on along the minus strand of NC_142350.1, from coordinate 64,701,912 downwards.
CACATTCCTCCTACCCAATATGTTGCTTCCCGAACAGCTTTACGAAAAGAATTATAAAGGCGGAGAGTTGGACTTTGTAAAAACATACTTAATAGAGAAAATATTTAACATTTAAGTTTCTTGAGGACACTTGAATTTATGCGCCCAACTTTTAAGTATTAAAAAACAAAAACATTTTAAGTAGTGTGTGTATCTAAGGTAGGGTTCGTACTTGATGGATAAATTAGATTTGACGTCTGGTGTAAAAGTTTCAAGTTGGAATTCAAATCTTGCAATAAAGCGGGGAACCACGCTGTGACCAATTTAACCGCAAATGAGGCCAATTTAGCTTGCGTGCGTCGCAAAATGCAAGTATATTAACAGTGTCTAAAACTCATGAGAAAAAGTTACAGGTCACCAGGGCAGACAACTCTGAAAAGTTGCCTGCCCAGCCTTAAAGTTGCCTGCCCCATTTTTCACAACTTGAAACACAATGAGACGACTCATCGCAAAAAAAAAAACGTCGTTGCAAAGTATTAAGGATTGATAATCAGAATATATAACAGAAAAACACTTTAAAATTAAGTTTATTATAACTCTACTTATAACATTCATTGCATGTATATGACATTGCTGTTTTCCATCCGCCATCAGTATGTACCTGTATTTACTCATCTTCATTCATGCAATGTTTGCGTTGCGTCGTCTGCTAAAAGCCACGTGAACTCCTCTTTCCACGATGCTTGTAATGTACGTTTACCTTTTGTAGCGTCATCAATTTTGTTAGCTTCTTTTGAATCTTTCTTCCGATGCTGAGGTTTTGGCTTGATTCTCAACCACTTAACCATTTTTTGTGTTCTCTGTGCGTCTACTTTGGGAAATGATATGCAATTAAAAGACCTTGTAAGGCTCGAGAGGCTTCTGATTGGCTACAGAGAATCCAAATTACCAAACGAACCGAAATTCCGAAATTTCCAAACTGGACGAAGATTTCAAAATCGAAATAAAGAAAACGTTTGATTAAAAAAAATATATACTGTGTTTTTTCTTTTCTTTTTTCTTTTTTTTTCCTTGAAAAAGTTGTCGGTCACCCGGGCAGAGACGTTTTGTAAATTGTACACCCGACGTTAAAGATGCATGCCCCGGGCGTCCGGGCAGACGTTATTTCAGACACTGATATTAAGTTCACTCTTAAAAGTTTGCTTTAAACTGGGTACTTTGAGGTCAACATCTTATATACGTTCACAAAAGGGGTGCGACCAAGGCCTGTAATCTGCAAACGAACGAAAAACATGTTGCAACATCGAGACCAGTCAGAAAAAATTGTGTAGACCCATCCATCCATTATCTGCACCGCTTATCCTCAGTAGGGTCGCGGGTGTACTTGAGCCCATCCCAGCTATCTTCGGGCAATGGGCAGGGGACACCCTGAACTGGTTGCCAGTTCACAGAGACAGACAACTCACTTTCTCTTTCACACCTAGGGACAATTTGGACCGGCTAATTCACCTGACATGCATGTTTTTGGATTGTGGGAGGAAATTGGAGTGCCCAGAGGAAACCCACACAAGCACTGGGAGAACATGCAAACTCCACACAGGCGGTTTGATCCCATGACCTCAGAACTGTGCCACACATGCGCCAACCACTGTGCCACTGTGCTTCTCTAAAGTCGACCTCTCATCTCTTAATTTGGCTTAATTCAGCGAATAGTTAAAGTTAAAATTGGGAAAGGTTAGAAAAAAAGAGGTACGTAAGGGGACAAACAAGGACATCCGGGGAACAGGCATTTGCTTTTTTCCATTTAGCAAGTGAAAAATGTTATTTGAAGCTTCAAACGGCTCGAAAAATCCCAAACGATTATTAAATGTTAAGGATGTTGAAATCTGTTTTCGCAAACCGAATGTCCTCAAGCGAATACGTGCGTTTTTTTTGTGTGCGTCTGCGTGAAAGGTGCGATGTTTGTGATGTGTGCAAGGTGGCGTCCGTACAGAAGGTGCAGAGGTGGATAAATTTAATTACAGCTTCAGATATTCATTTGGCAAATATATCAAGGTGGCGGAGACGGGCCCGGAAAAAGGCGAGCGGGCCTGGCAGGCGCTCACAATGCTGACAGTAATCCATGAAAGCAAAGCAGACATTTAGAGAATTTACAGCGAGTGTCTGTGATGTTTGTTGGGGGAGAGGAAAAAAAAATAAGTGGAAAAATACCGCAATCGCCACCTTGCGTTTGATTCTCATTGAGGCGCTGGCGCACCGAGAAGGTTAATTAACAATCGCGCGCTCAAACTTCAACAAACGGAGAAACAGACATTTGTAGGACGTTACCTGCCGTCTGATCATCACATTATGGTCCCTCACGAATTAACTCCACTAACTTAATAGAGTGAGATAGCTTCAGGCCTAAAAACACACCAAACCATCCATCCATTATCTGCACCGCTTATCCTCAGTAGGGTCGCGGGGGTGCTGGAGCCCAGTGGGAAGGGGGACACCCTGAACTGGTTGCCAGCCAGTCACAGGACACACAAGGACAGACAACTCGCTCATTCACACCTAGGGACAATTTGGACAGGCCAATTCACCTGACACGCAGGTTTTTGGAATGTGGGAGGAAACCGGAATGCCTAGAGGAAACCCACACAAGCACTGGGAGAACATGCAAACTTCACACAGGAGGTTCGATCTCATGGCCTCAGAACTGTACCGCACACGTGCTAACCACTGCGCCGCCGTGCTGCCCCTCACCAGACCAGTGTTTCTCAAATAGGGTGGGAAACCAAAAGTGGGTGGCGGACCCGTTTTCAGTGGGTTGAGAAGAAGAAAAAACATCAATTACACAGTAGATGGCGATAATTCCCTGCTCTCTTTTCTTCCTGTTCAGTCAATCTGTGGCATCCCAAATACTTTTTGAGAGGGACCACATCTCATTTAATGTGATTTTGTTCATTTTCTTTCCTTTTTCTGCCCATAATAATGGTGATAAGAGGACAGAAAAGTGGAAAACAGTGACGATCGAGTCAAAAAAGGAAATAATTGTAAAACACAAAATACGATGAGAGTTTCTGCCATAGACGGACTGCTTAAAAGGTACAGTAAATGGTTTGAATAGTTCTAGCTATTTTACCAGTATATTGAGCTTAATTACCAACAAAATTAAGTACGTTGTTCAGTTACAAGATTCTGTAATATTTTGGGTACTAACTTATTTTAGTATGTGGCTATTTGAAACAGTTTTAACGTCTGCTCTCCCGTCCCGACTTACGACCCGTTTTTGATCCCGACCACCTCTGCTTTCCCGTCCCGGCTTACGAACCATTCTGACCCCGACCACGTTTTTGCTTTCTGTCCCGGCTATCGACCTGTTTTTCCGTCCTTGACACCGCCATCGCTCGCTACGGAAGATCCCCTTCAGTGTTCGGATCACAATCCGAGTATGAGAGCGACGTGCTTCCCGCGCCTGGCACACACCGGATTGTGGGCACAGCCCTTCCTCTTTCCTTTAATGAAACTTGTGAGAAACGTAACACAATTCGGTCCTGTTTCCGTTCTGGTCCTATCACTTAAGGTGGAATGGTGTGTCTTCGAGTGAGACCAGTTGAGAACCAGTTCACTAAACCACATAATTGTGTGTTTTCCTGAAACCAAATAAGTTCAATTCCTGTCGCAGGTTGACTTCACATTACTAATGAGTCGGTTGAGTTCACTCACTTCTTTTCTAAATCCACCAATTGTATGCCAAAGTCAGTCACCAACTCTATAAACCAGGGACGGGAGATTAGAACATGGTCGGGGTCAAAAGAACAGGTCGTTAGCCGCGACAGGAGATCAGAACGTGGTCGGGGTCAAAAAAACGGATCGTTAGCTGGGTCGGGAGATCAAAACGTGGTCGGGGTCAAAAACGGGTCGTAGCAGGACACAAACGGGGAAATCAAAAACGGACGAGTGGAAAACGGGTGACAAAACGGAACCGACGGGAGTCCGAGTCAAAAATGCTTGCCTTGTGAAAACAAAGGTTCGCTGACGGACTGACAACAGGCGAGTGAAAGGACTGGGCTTAAGTAGGACAGGAAACCAATCAGGTAACCAGCAGCAGCTGGCGCCAAACGAGCGGGCACAGGTGAGTGTAATGAGTAATCATGACAAATCTTATGTCTAATTCAGTTATCTTACCCATTAACTTTAGATCTAACCGACCTTTTAATGACTTGATGCACTGTACTGAAATGTTGTGGCTATTCTGTAAATCAACTCTCCCAGTTCACCAACTTCAACTTCATAACCCATGATTTCTTGATCCCGACTTTATCGGGTTTGTTCCAGACTTTATGGGGATCAAGACATTATGATGGTGAAATCTGCGAACTGAGGGGTTGATTTAGAAATCCAAAAATATACTGGACTGTCTCAGAAAATTAGAATATCGTGATAAAGTTCTTTATTTTCTGTAATGCAATTAAAAAAACAAAAATGTCATACATTCTGCATTCATTACACATCAACTGAACTATTTCAAGCCTTTTATTATTTAATATTGCTGAATTTGGCTTACAGCTTAAGAAAACTCAAAAATCCTATCTCAAAATATTAGAATATCATGGAAAAGTATACAAGTAGGCTATTCAACTAATCACCTGAATCATCTAAATAACTCGAAACACCTTGCAAGGGTTTCCTGAGCCTTAAAAACACTCAGCTTGGTTCAGTAAACTAAATGGGGAAGACTGCTGTCCAGAGGACCATCATTGATACCCTCCATCAGGAGGGTAAGACACAAAAATAAATTTCTCAAAGAGCAGGCTGTTCACAGAGTGCAATTTCAAAGCATATCCACAAAAAGTCTGTTGGAAGGGAAAAATGTGGCCAGAAACGCTGCACAACCAAGAGAGATGACCGCAGCCTTAACACAATTGTGAAGAAGAGCCGCTTCCAGGATTTGGGGGAGCTTCAAAGACAGTGGGCTGAAGCTGGAGTACGGGTATCAAAAGCCACAGTTCACAGATGTGTCCGGGAAATGGGCTACAATAGCCGTATTCCCATGGTCAAGCCACTTCTGAACTCAAGACAACGGAAGAAGCGTCTGACTTGGGCTATGGAGAAGAAGCACTGGACAGTTGCAGAGTGGTCCAAAGTCCTCTTTTCAGACGAAAGCAAGTTTTGCATTTCATTTGGAAGTCAAGGCGCCAGAGTCTGGAGAAAGGCTGGAGAGGAGCAAAATCCAAGTTGCTTGAAATCCAGTGTGAAGTTCCCACAGTCAGCAATGGTTTGGGGAGCCGTGTCAGCTGCTGGTGTTGGTCCACTGTGTTTCATCAAGTCCAGAGTAAATGCAACTGTGTACCAAGAGATCTTAGAGCACTACATGCTTCCATCTGCTGAAAAGCTCTATGGAGATGAGGATTTCATCTTCCAGCATGATCTGGCACCTGCCCACAGTGCCAAAACCACCAGTAACTGGTGCACTGACCATGGCCTCACTGTCCTTGATTGGCCTGCTAATTCCCCTGACCTAAACCCCATCGAGAACTTGTGGGGTATAATTAAGAAGAAGATGAAAGACACCAGACCTACAAATGCAAATGAGCTGAAGGCCGTTATCGAAGCATCCTGGGCATCAATAACACCTCAGCAATGCCACAGGCTGATTGCCTCCATGCCACGCCGGATTGATGCAGTAATCCGTGCAAAAGGATTCCCAACCAAGTACTGAGTGCATCAATGGACATTTTCAAATGTTTGATTTAGTTTTGCTGTTATAAAATTATTTTTTTACTTGGTCTGAGGAAGTATTCTAATATTTTGAGATAGGATTTTTGAGTTTTCTTAAGCTGTAAGCCAAAATCAGCAATATTAAAATAATAAAAGGCTTGAAATAGTTCAGTTGATGTGTAATGAATCCAGAATGTATGACATTTTTGTTTTTTTAATTGCAATACAGAAAATAAAGAACTTTATCACAATATTCTAATTTTCTGAGACAGTCCAGTATACATACATTTCTTTATCTCTCATGAATAGGTTGGTAGCTAGTGTAACCGCAGTGTACCTGTCCCACCAAAGATCCACATTCACGCTGGACTGGATGATGAGGTTTTTATTATAGTTTCTGCAAATGAATGAGTCACAACACATGGTAAGCTTCTCTGCTGGCTTTGATCTCTTTGACAGCTCGCTGTTAGACTGCCCAATACATTTCAAAGAGCTTGCTTTTCAGTTTACATAAAATATATTTTAGAATTTCAACCATCACAATACATTTTTACATCCATTTCAACAAGATACTTGGGTTTTTTAACGTTTACAATGAATTCACCATATTTTTCTTTAGTCTGAACTTTAACCAACATCATCCTTTTTATATATATGAGAAAATAGAAATAATAACAATAATGAGTATAAAAACGGGTACAATTTACCTGCAAATGAATGAGTCACAACACATGGTAAGCTTCTCTGCTGGCTTTGATCTCTTTGACAGCTCGCTGTTAGACTGCCCAATACATTTCAAAGAGCTTGCTTTTCAGTTTACATAAAATATATTTTAGAATATCAACCATCACAATACATTTTACATCCATTTCAACAAGATACTTGGGTTTTTTAACGTTTACAATGAATTCACCATATTTTTCTTTAGTCTGAACTTTAACCAACATCATCCTTTTTATATATATGAGAAAATAGAAATAATAACAATAATGAGTATAAAAACGGGTACAATTTACCTGCAAATGAATGAGTCACAACACATGGTAAGCTTCTCTGCTAGCTTTGATTTCTTTGACCTCTATAAGGGGAATTAGCCTTTTAGCACAACATGCAACGTCCGGCAAAACTAACATAAAAGGCGACAGAAACCAAACGAAAATAAATCCAAACAGCTTGACAACATCAATCACATTACTGTGCATGTTAACAGATTTGTCAGCTGTGGTTTTAATGTTTAAAATTAAAGAAATCGTTTCTTACCGTTGACAGCTCGCTGTTAGACTGCCAACAAACCCCGCTTTCCGGTCACATGTCAAAAGCCAAACCAAACCCTACTCCATACCAGTAGGTGGCACTGTTGGACTCATCATTGCAGGACTCTTACCAAAAACTATACAACATATTTCAGCAGGAATTTCAATAAAACAAAAGTTATTATTACACCCGTTAGACTAGTAATGAATGGAATACGTTTCTGGCCTCACCAGAGTGCAGTATTTCTATGTCAAGTGACAGCTTTTTATCTTACATTTTCGATTTAGTAGGGAAAGGAAACACGACATGAGTAACGTCCCGTCACTTTGCGGCAAGCAACACAGGTGGAGGTACTTCCTCTTTTTGTGGCGGAAGGCAAGCGAAGGGCGGCCTAATTCTACCAAACGTCTTGATCGTAATCGGCGGAGAACTTAGTGAACAAAACCCCGACACCTGCTTTCCTGACTTCAGTCTGCAGGGGGTAAGGCTTTAAAGAGACACACCCCCTTAAGTGCAAAAAAACTGGAAACCACGACCTATTTGGGCTAACCTCAACGTCTGTTTTTTCTTCCACGTACACGCAACTAAAATAGAAAGTGTTCTCTAGAATTGACATATTTAAATGGCGCATACAGAACAGCTGCCGGTTTTGAAAGAATTAATTCACCACACTTAAAAAATATAGAAAATTAGAGCTCTTTATGCAAACACTCCATGCCGAATTAACTTCCAAAATACTATAATTTTTATATTATAAATATCTCTGGATGATAAATCACATACCAGACAAAAATGCATTATTAAGAAGAAAAAGACAACCATAAGTCACACTGAAGTATCATTTTAGGGGGAAATGTTTTGGGTAAAACACCAAAAACATATGAAATGAAATGATCTGCATTTTTATAGCGCTTTTCAAGTCAATGACTTCCCAAAGCGCTTTACAATGTGCTCCACATTTCCCAATAGCGGCCTTGCAGCCATGTAAGGCGCTAACCTGCTTATTGGGGGTATTAGGGGTTCAGTGTCTTACCCAAGGACACTTCGACATTTAACACGGACAAGCCGGGATTCGAACTGGGATCCCTTGATCCCAAGACCAAGCATCAACTTGAAAGTCAATTCAAAATAAACATTTTTAAAATGTGTGAAAGGCCTCCCCCAGCGTATGCCGTTTGCGCCAATTTTACTAAAACAATTTGCCTTAAATCATATTTATTTGGTTTAAAATCTAGTTTGGGGTTTAGCACACAATTTAGTTCAAAATAGTCTCATATTGTGTCTAGCATATATCATGAAGGAAGCAATACTCTAAAAATATTGTATTTGCAGTTCATAAATATAGGGAATGATGGATCGGTCCAAAAGGAAAATAATACCTACCTACCTATCTACCTATCTATCTATCTATCTATTCATCTATCTACCTTGGTTATATCCCTCAAAAGGGGTGACCGACAGCAAGACAAACATATACAATAACAAAGAAAATAAAAGGGAAAAAATAGCAAAAAAACACACACAAACGTTTTTGGACCATGGCCAACCCAAATGCCCAAACATCCAAACAAGTTGAGCACCTCTGCACCTAAGTTGGTCATGTTTTCGTCCCTCCAGATGAAACAGGAAACAAGAAAGCGTCAGTGTCACAACACACTCTTCTGTTAAACAACAGGGCCCGACAGCTATCACTGGTTTACCCCTGCCGCATCATACAGGTGCCCTGCCCATCCCTTATTATTTTCCCTTTTTTTCTAAGGGAAAATAATATAGACACACAAAAAATAATGCATGTGGTCTGATTCTAAAAATCTGTTTTATTTACATGACAATGAAAATGGAATCAAAGCGAAACAATAAAAAACATTATTGACACAAGGCCTTGCGGTGTTAGAAAAGAAGGAGGGGATACATTTTTTATAGCAGGTAAACAGAACTGATGATAAGTTTACTCTCATCCAGACAACAGAGACGGAGAGAACCAAGGGCTCTCCAAGCCTCGTGGCTCTGGGGTGGTCAGGCCCCAAGCCTAGGGACCTTAGTCGGACATCTTAGTCATGCCCCGCCTGACCCCCCTACCCATCTTCTTTTAGGCAAGAGGAGCACCGGGAGAAGAGAGCAGGAAAGTTGTTGGCGCCTCCCTCCTCAAAGTGATGATGTTACGGTCTTGTGATGAGTGGGAGCTCCCTGGATACCCCTCAAAATGAAGTTCTCCGATTGGTCAATTCTAATGATTTTTGATAATTGCCAAAACTTCACTTGGACACACGAAAAGACGAATCCTCAATTATAAAACATGAGACATTTGCAAGTCTTCGATACCTTGACCACAAACGCAACGTCCGGGGTTCATAAACTTCATCATACATCTGGAAAGTCTGGTCATCTCCTGCGAATGAATACAATGTTTTTCTTTCGAGGGTTGTCGAAGTGAGTCGCGGATGGAAAGGGCCAGGGGTAATGGATTTGTGGCAGTGTAGTTCCTCTAAACTCGCGCAAATGCTACAAAAACGATTTTGTATCTTATTCTTGGGGAATGTATAAGAATAGTAAAACCCAGAGCATCCAGAGTTATTGTTATTGTATAATGACTTGTTTACCTGACTGCCCATTTTGCACATCTGGTTAGCTGCTCCTCTTGCACTCTTTGCACTACTGTATAATACTATGCATAGCTATAAATTATTTAGCATATTATTAGTACTTCAATACTCAGTACAACATTTATTTATGTCTGTACATTCAAGAAAACTGTGCGGGTCGGATGTATCGACATTTCGTTCTGTATACACGTGTACAAGAATGACAATAAAGTATATCTGAATCTGAATTTGTACGGTGCAAAGAAATTGCTTTTGAGTAAGTTGAAAATATTTACTTTGGCAAAATTACTGTTTATCTTATGAATGTTAGTCTCCTATTTTATCTGTTAATAATTTAACACTGGATTACAGCATAATAAGTCAAAGCAAAGTCAATTTACACGACAAATTCTCAGATGTGCTTAACACAAAAAAAATCAAAATTTCGTTTCACACTCTCCCATTCACAGACGTTGACGACAATAAAGTGCAGGTGTACAGAACAGTCCTAACTTAAGATAATACACAATAGGCTTTATGCTAGAGCACATAACAGCTTTCATTACGTGATATTCGGAAGACTACTGTTTTGAATCGCTAGTTAATAATAATGCAATAAAAGCAACTCATTTACAAGTCTATTGATCAGTTAGAAAAGATGGTGTCATTTTGCCAAAGTAAATATTTTCAACTTGCTTAAAAGTGATTTGTATACAATCTCTACAGCTCTGTGCTTTACTGTTCTATTACATTTCCCTCAAAAATGAGATACAAAGTCCATCCATCCATCCATTATCTGCACCGCTTATCCTCAGTAGGGTCGCGGGGGTACTGGAGCCCATCCCAGCTATCTTCGGGCAGTGGGACACCCTGAACTGGTTGTCAGCCAATCACAGGGCACACAGACACAGACAACTCACTTGCTCATTCACGCCCAGGGACAATGTAGACCGGCCAGTTAACCTGACATGCATGTTTTTAAATGTGGGAGGAAACCGGAGTGCCCGGCGGAAACCCACGCAAGCACGGGGAGGACATGCAAACTCCACACAGGAAGGTTCGATCTCATGTCCTCAGAACTGTGCCGCACACACGCTAACTACTGCGCCGCCGCGCAGTCATATCTGCACGAGTGACGTATGCTGGGGGGCATTTTACGCGGGAGGACATTTTTCGGCACAATGTTGAAATCATCAACACAGAGCTAGAGCGCCATCTTGCGGTCTTTTGTAAATATGACATGTGAAATGATAGAATGTGTTAATGATTCACACAGGAAGGCACGGCGGGGCAGTGGTTAGCGCGTGTGCGGCACAGTTCTGAGGTCATGAGATCAAACCTTCTGTGTGGAGTTTGCATGTTCTCCCTGTGCTTGTGTGGGTTTCCTCTGGGCTGTACGGTTTCCTCCCACATTCCAAAAACATGCATGCTAGGTTAATTGGCCAGTCTAAATTGTCCCTAGGTGTGAATGAGCGAGTGAATTGTCTGTCCCTGTGTGCTGGCAACCAGTTCAGGGTGTCCCCTGCCCACTGCCCAAAGATAGCTGGGATGGGCTCCAGCACCCCCGCGACCCTACTGAGGATAAGCGGTGCAGAAAATGGATGGATGGATGGAGATTTCACACATAAGTCTCACCAGAGTATAAGTAACTATAACTGTGACGTATAATCTGAAAAAGACAGTAGATGTTTAAAGTCCTCAACTCATTTATGAAGATCTACACTTTGGTCAAGTTCGACCGGACTTTGGCCCGTTCTTGCGGACGTAACGTGGGGTGTGGAAACCAGGAATGATGAAGGAGGAGGATGAGAAAAACGCTTGATCTGCGCCACGGGGCATTTTCTTTCCATCAGGCAAACGAGGCGATGGCAGAAAAGAAAAATCGGGTGGGAGGACGCATTGTGCGGCGTGTCCGCGCCTTTATAGGATTCGGCTCAAGTTTCCTTTGTGCTTCCATTTTGCAACGGGATTATTTTCTTTGACGGAGCGCAGCCAGCGGAGTGGAGGCGGCGAGGACGGACGAGGGAGGACGTCTTTGTTTCTCGTCTGCATGTGTGACGATTTCAAATTTATGGCCACCCCCAAGACGGAATCTATTAGAATTAGAGCGACGGGAAAAGAACCTGATTCTTAATTTTTGTCAGAACAAGGCCTGCGATTTCTAAAAAGCATTGTGACGTTTCCACGTGTGAGTGAGATTCAAAAATCTATGGCCTAATGCAGGTACAGTGGACCCTCGGTTCTCGACCATAATCCGTTCCAGAACCCTGTTCGAAAACCGATTTGTTCAATCACCGAAATCGTTTTTCCTATTAAAAGTAATGTAAAATCGTTTTAATCCGTTCCAACACCCTGAATGTTTACCGTGAACGTAAACATGAAGCTAACCCAGGCTAATCGTACGTTCGCGTTAGCGTAAACTTCCGTACGAAAGATTACGCTAACATGAACGTGTGAAAATAATAAAAAGATTATGAATAGGATTTCTTACCTTTGTGGTGGACGGTGGGGAGAGAAAAATCATCAAAAGTTTTTCAACCTCTTCCAAAACTTGCGGCAGTTGCTTGCTTATAGCGCTAACTTCCTTAGCCGCATCACTCGATTTCACAGCCTCCTTATTCTTTACTATCGTACTGATAGTAGATTTAGCCACGCTGTATTCACTAGCAAGATCGGAAATTCGTACACCTCTTTCATATTTAGCTATTATGTCTTTCTTAAAGGCAATAGTTGGACGAACAACTTGTTTTTTTTTCACCTGTCCTGCTTGCACCGACCTTCTTCGGAGGCATAATTAGGGGCTAAAAACACTTAGAATGTCGTCCCAGATTGGGCCTAAAATGTCAATTATTGCATCCGGGTCGGGCCGAGATTCTCTCTCGCTGGCTTTCTTTATTTTAATTATCCACCCATCATTGTTCTTTGTCTCTCTCGCCTTCTCTCCAAGTTTGTACTACTGTTGCCTTAGTTTATGGCCCAATTTTCAACCTGTCAAAATGATCGACGACCTAAAAAAAATTCCGTCAACTCGTAATCAAAAAGCACATCTCCTCCTCTCAAATACCTACCTGTCAACCTGTACGGTTTTGCCGTACAAAGTATGTTTATTATGCATTTTAAGACGTGTAAAAAAAAAAAGTCCCAAAGTTCGAGATGGCGCTATTGATTTTTTATGTGTGCACCTCTGTGTCTGTATATAGCTATTTTAAAACAATGACCCCAAAAAGAGTGTCCTCTCATCTTTAGCCAGGGATCAGCTTTTATAACGTACCACAAAGTTTCTAAAATCTACAGCCCTCAAATAACTGAAGACATGAATAACACGCCAATAGGAGATGAATCTCTGAGATGTGTGAAACAGTAAATCCAACTGGAACAAGGCCTCAGACTCTGACAAGCACCACGCCATTTATCTGTGTGACTGTGAAATCTATGACCCTCCCATTCGGTTTCAGGGTGGCGTTAGCTAATTTGTAAGGTTTTTCAGTGATTTTCTTGGATTTTAAGGCCCGGATTTTTAGAAAAGGTGAGGATTATAAACTCTAAGGCCCTACAAAGATGGAAGCAATTACCGTAAATTCCAGACTATAGAGCGCACCTGATTATAAGCCGCACCCACCACATTTCGGGAGGTAAACCGATTTTGTACATACACAAGCCGCACCTGTATATTAGCCGCATGCGCCCACATTGAAAAAACGCAATTCAAACACGAAATTGGGGTTTGGGGTTTTTAAGGGTTATTGATCTATCTTCGTTATTCATTATCCATTATCCGTTATGGGTCAGTTCATAATACGCTACAAAGCCTAGGAGCCGGGACACTTACTCTCAGCCAAAAGGCCAAGCTAAGGTCCTAGCCCTAAAGCCTTGCTGCGATCATTGCGAATGCACCGTTCCCGGAGGTACTGCAATACCGGGCCGATGCGTGGAGTGGACAGAGCAAGCTCTTAACCAATACCCGATTAAGTTAAAAAAACACAGCCGGCAAATTGAACGGAAAATGATACCGGTACTTAAAATTTAATGCAGACCTGCAGAGTCCAGGTGCCCGTGGAAAGTAATCCAAGGAAAAAAGTGTATATTTCCAAAGGTAAGGGTGGGAAAAATATATATCCACCATTGTCGGCTGCTTTCACAAACACGTCTCACCTTACTCCACTTCCCGTCAGCCCGCGTTTGCCCCGCCCCTTCTTTCTCGTTTGCTTGTACAAAACATATCAGATTAAGTTTCTAAAATAAATACATTACAAAAATATACAGTTGCAAATACATATTATACATGGTTACACATATTTACAAAAAAAGACGGTACACCGAGAGAGTGTTCAAAGCTTTAATAATAATATTATAACTTTCATCCCAAACCGTGCCTGTGAAGGGTAGCAACACGCTACTAGCAACACGGTCTCAACACAGTTAATAGCTGTGTTAAAAAAACATACCGTACTTGAAATAAGCACGGTAAACCGTCCTTAACTTCCTCGTCATCAAAGCCGTCTTCCTTCAATATGGGAAAAAGACTTTGTCATATAGACGTCGTCCCACGCTCTCTGATTGAAAAAGACGCTTGCATCACGCTCACGAAGTAAATTTCCTTCTATATCAGACTGCTCGATTGCGTTTAACTTGAAGGATGCGTCATGAGCCCTTTTTGTTGCAATTAGCATGATGAGGATATGTCTACGCTAATTTAATTTGTGCACAAGCTAAGAAGTTGCAGTCTAAATCTTACCTTTTGTACATAAATTGGCCGCATCACTGAATAAGCCGCAGGGTTGAACGTTTGGGAAAAAAGTAGCGGCTTATAGTCCGGAATTTACGGTATCCGTGTCCCATATATTTTTTATATGTTTGTGTGTGTATGCAACAATTAAAAATCTATGCCCCCCCCACAAGGGACAATCGTTGGGATCTTCTCCCATGGCTCCACTCTCAGGTCTCAAAGTTTCTTTCGCGTGCCGAGCGGCGAATTTGCGTGCACTCTGCTAAGCGTAATCACACGTGACACCAATTGCTCTGTTACTTTGTATTAAATTATAATGGAAAAACTCCGCCAGAGAATTGGCGCCTAATTGCATCTTCATTTGCATATTTTTGCATATTAATCACATCACTGATGAATAATAAATTTGGGGCAGATTTTTTTTTAATTTATGCACAGATAAATACAAGTAAAAAAATAATAAATGACGTGCTTGTTTCTCTCATTAGCGTCGAAGATGAGGGATGACTTCCTGAAGTTTGAAATGAAATAGATAACCTTAATAAAATGTGTAAACATTGTTAATGCATTGTATTTATTATATTGATCTCTAGTTCTGCCACATTTAACATATTGTGCAGAAGTTTGGGGCAATTATTACAAAAGTTCACTACAGCCCCTTTTTATCTTCCAAAAACGTGCAATCAGAACCAAACACAGGGTAGGATATCGGGATCATACTAAAATCTTATTCCTGCAGTCCAAATGATTAAAATTAGATGATTTAGTAAAATTTTTCACTGCACAACTGCTATTTAAGGTCAACAAAAGCATGGTGCCAGAAAACATCCAAATATTATTCATTCGGAAAGAGGGAAATTAGAACTTGAGGGGCTGTAGTAAATTCAAAATCCTGAAGGTGAGAACAACCAGGAAAAGTATGTGTGTGGCTGTGTGTGGAGTCAAACTTTGCAACCATTTACAAGACGAGATCAAACAATGTCCAACTATTTGCGTGTTCAAATTTAAACACAAAAACTGGCGGAATAGGGGGATGAAGAAAATAGGATATGAGTGATATGGGAGATTGGATATACTGTGTTTAAAACTATGGTTAATTCTGTTGTTATTGTTGCTATTATTATATAATAACTGTTATTATTAATATTATTGCTATTGTTGTTTTCATCATTGGTGTCACAGTGATGTTTGGTGACCAGGGGCTTTATGACTTTGAGGGATGGGTACTACGATGATTAGGGTATAAAATAGGTGACTATTGTTATTATTATAATTATTGATATCTGACCTATGTAATGTGTGTATCCTTGAGATTGTGTTGTATTTAGACACAAAAGAGGACCTATCTATAGGATGTAATTAATAGGGCAGATGAAGGGGTAGGGAAAATAAGCGTCTGCTTCATACTACCCCTTTTCGAACATGTTGTTAACATTATTTTGTTATTGAGTCATTGTTGTTGTCATGTTTTTATTTTAATGTTCGAAATAAAGTTTTCATTCATTCATTAATAATTTTGAATAATATAAAATGACTAATATTGCTATACATAGATATAAAGTTATTGCAATAAGGTACTCAAAATATACTACATTTTCTCAAATTTTGTACTAAAATTTAAATGTAGACAGAATGATAGGAGCGTAGGAGTTTGGAGTAAAATATACTCTAAATTAACTTTATTGAATAGATGTGTTCATGAGCATGCCAAAGCATGTTGGTTACATTTCCGATTTAGCCTCATGTATTTTTGGGTGTCACATTATGTGTCAAATTGCAAGACTCGTAAATTCCAAATGGCATCATCACTTATTCTTTCGCACTGCTGGATATTACACTTTGACTTGCTAGATGGCACCGAATATATATATTAAATTAAATTCTGTATTTAGAGTCACGCACACTCGTGCAGACAAACAACCAGCACACACACACACACTCACAAAATGCAGACAACAGTGCCTTTTAGTGGTAGATTGCTCATGTAACCTCATTAAAATTCACATTATGTGTTTTTATCGAAAATAAAAACACTTTGCTTTTCATTGCAATTTTATTTTTAGGATATTTTATGAAATTATAAAAATAAGAGGAGTGAACATATGCATTGAGGTGAAACTTTGATATCCATGCTAACACTTTTATAATTGATCTTGCTCAATTCCCTCTGAATTTGTTATTTAATTTGAATGACCTTTTTCGGTTTAAAAATGATACTTTGTAAAATACACAGGGTTGGGTAGGGTTACTTTAACTGGATTACTTTCAATGACTTTTGGATAACTCCAATACCAAATATGCTAATAAAAGACAAAAGAAACTAAATATGAATACAATGATGACTCACAACACGTGGTAAGCTTTCTCTCCTGGCTTTGATCTCTTTGATCTCTGGCATAACGAACATAAAATGCGACAGAAACAAAATGAAAATAAATCCAAAAAGCTTGCCAATATCATTTTTGCCGTTCCATGTATTCCGTTACTCCCCAAGCCTGCACGAAATTTAGTCATTTTATTCACATTTAGTTTCTTTTGTCTTTTATTAGCATATTTGGTATAGGAGTAATCCAAAGGTCATTGAAAGTAATCCAGTTAAAGTAACCCCACCCAACCCTGAATATACATGAACACTTTTTATGTATTTGTTCAGTGCTGATACATATTTAAACATTACCATATTATTATTGTATAGTAGATTATCCGTAATTCTATGGCATTTATTCTATGGGATTATTAACACATACTGTAGCCTATAACGTGTTTGAAGTAAATACGGAAGTTTAATGGCATCAACAAAACTACATTCAATTTTTTTTAAAGTTCTGGCAGCTAATTCCACCCAAAAAATAACAAATTAGGTCAATTAGAGCATCTTTACAATGTCCCGAAAAAGAGAAAACACAGCAAATTAACTGGCGAGTTGACGCGTCATGTTCAAGCCTTTACAAAGTTTGAAAATTGATCTACAGCGACCTCTGCTGGGCATAAAAGAGACACACCCATATGACGGTCTACAGCTACACGGATAATAGAATATAGGTGAATAAACGTGTTTTATACGTCTATTTACGTAACTATAACAATAAATAAGGTGAATTGATATCACAGTGTTATTAATTATTTGTATTCTCGTTTGTTTGTTGAAGTTAAGGAAGTTAAGAAGAACTCGCAACCAGGGTTGGGTAGGGTTACTTTAACTGGATTACTTTCAATGACTTTTGGATTACTCCAATACCAAATATGCTAATAAAAGACAAAAGAAACTAAATATGAATACAATGACTAAATTGTGTGCAGGCTTAGGGAGTAACGGAATACATGGAACGGCAAAAATGATGTTGGCAAGCTGTTTGGATTTATTTTCATTTCATTTCAAAGAGATCAAAGCCCGAAGAGAAAGCTTACCACGTGTTGTGAGTCATAATTTCATGTTCATCTTGCGAGCAGGGTTGGGTAGGGTTACTTTAACTGGATTACTTTCAGTTACTTTTGGATTCCTCCAATACCAAATATGCTAATAAAAGACAAAACAAACTAAATATGAATAAAATGATGGCTCACAACACGGCTTTGATCTCTGGCAAAACTAACAAAACAAAATTAAAATAAATCCAAACAGCTTTTTGCCGTTCCATGTATTCCGTTACTCCCCAAGCCTGCACAAAATTTAGTCATTTTATTCATTTTTAGTTTCTGTTGTCTTTTATTAGCATATTTGGTATTTGAGTCATCCAAAAGTAATTGAAAGTAATCAAGTTAAAGTAACCCTACCCAACCCTGGTGCTGAATATTATATTTCTATGATTGTTTCTTTTAAAACAACAGAATGTGCATTATGTAAGCTCAGAATGTCACTTTTTTGCCTCTCTGTCAAAAAGAAATGGGTCCGTGAAATTATTAAAAACATAATTTCCATAATTAAAACGGGCGGACAGTAGAATTAAAATGTTTGGTTATTAGTAGTTACATTCAAACATGTAATTATTAAGAATTACATTAAAATAATCTAAAATATGAACAGATTAAAAAAAGAAGGGGGCAGGACAGGGGTTGGCGAACCAAAATGTTGAAAGAGCCATGATGGACGAAAGAAATTAAAAGCAAATATGTCTGGGGCCGCAAGAAGTTAAAGCGTTTATAACCCTATTTTTAGATTAAATCCAAAAGGGGACTTATACAAGTTTGTCATTTCATAAGAGTTGGAAAACTTTAAGAATGTTTGTCATGTTAAGTCAAGCCATGTTTATTTGCGACGCCCTTAATCAAAGAGCTTTACAGACCAAAGATTATTGCAAACTACAGACTATTATTACACCATCCCCTGATCTTAAACCTACATGAGGGCAAGGGAAAACTCAAAAATCTCAGCATGAGGAAAATAAAGAAACCATGAGAAGGGGCTAAACATTGTTGTGGAATGTGGATACTAACTAATGATAATTATGTAGGCATCTGGTGAAGGTCGTGGGATGACGTTGTTGGAAGAGGTCACAAGCTGATATGCTGAGGAAACCGGGGCGGATGACCTTCACGAGATATCTTAACTTTTGAGAACACTATAAAAGCTAATGTTGAACGTCTGGAACTTTGAATGTGTCCCGAATGCAATAAAGCGTGTTCCCTTTTTGCCATGTCTTATCTCTGCTTATATTTTGGGGCGACGCCCAACGACTGTCTCTCCAAAATAAATAAGAATAATCCCGGACGAGCCCCACGTTGGGCGCCACTTATTTTTCTCTTGACATGAGGTAATCCCCCTTGTTTTTCCTCTTAGAGAAAACCACATAGTTGATAAACATCTACCGTAAATTCCGGACTATAGAGCGCACCTGACTATAAGCCGCACCCACCACATTTTAAGAGGAAAACCGATTTTGTACTTACACAAGCCGCACCTGTATATAAGCCGCATGCGCCCACATTAATAAATGTAACCCAAATCCGACTTTAAGTCCCGTGATTGAAACTGAATGTCCTTCATCAAAGTACACAGTCCAAAAATCAAAGCCGGCAAAATGAACGCAAAATTATACCGGTACTTAAGGTTTGATGCAGACCTGCAGAGTCCGGGTCCCCTTGAAAGTAGTCCAAGGAAAAACGTGTATATTTCTAAAGGTAAGGGTGGGAAAAATATATATCCACAATAGTCCGCCGCGTCCACAAACAGGTCTCACCTTTACCCCACTTCCCGTCACCCCCCGTTTGTTTCGCACCTTCTTTTTCATTCGCCTGTGCAAAACATATCAGAATAAGTCTTTAAAATAAATACATTACAAAAATATACAGTTGCAAATACATATTATACATGGTTACACATATTTACAAAGAAAGACGGTACACCGAGAGAGTTTTCAAAGCTTTAATAATAATAATATAACTTTCATTCCAAACGGTGCCTGTGACAGGACAATTAATGGTAACAACAGGCTAGCAAGACGCTCGCAACACAGTAAACGGGTCTGTTAAAAAAACATACCCTACTTGTAAAAATCACGGTAAACCGTCCTCATCTTCCTCTTTAGAACTGAAGCCTTGAAAGTCGTCTTCCTCAGCGTCGGAAAGAAACTTTGTCATATAGATGTTGTCCCACGCTCCCGCAGCTTCACTCGCACCGTCGCTGTCGCTGAAACTCTCATCCACTCCTGATTCTGTGCCCTCCTCTTTGTCACGCAGCAGACCAACTTTTCGGAACCCGTTGGGGATGGTGGATTTTTTGATGTGCCTTTCTTTTTGCATTTTGCATGATGAGGGTATGTTTACGCTAATTTACTGTATGCACAAGCCAAGAAGTTGCAGTCTTCCTCGGCGCATATATTCCACCGGTCTAAATCTTCCCTTTTGTACTCGAGCGCTGCTGGCGGCCGTTAGAAAGATTACATAAATTGGCCACATCACTGAATAAGCCGCAGGGTTGAACGTTTGCGAAAAAATTAGCGGCTTATAGTCCGGAATTTACGGTGTATAAAATCCCATATTTTTCCACTTTTCAACCATTTCTGAAAAAGCTCCAGAAACCCAATAGGGCAGCGCTAAAGAACCACATGGGGATCTAAGGATACAGGTTGCTGACTGCCGGTGTAGTGGAAGTGGGGCCATCACTGACTATTGTTTTATTTGACTTATTTTTACATTAACTTATCATAAATGCCAATGTCTTCACATTAAAAATCAGTAGATCTCATTGCACAGTTCTTTCCTCACACAAGAAACACAAGCTGTCTCCAGAATACTCAAAAGATAACAACATGTGCTTGTTTAAAACCGGAAGTGTCAAACATATATCAAAACGGAAATCGAATACGATCGTTGGATCGTTTATTCACACACAAAGAATTAGACTCGCTTCAAAATAAGGCAGCTATGAATTAAAAGTCCAGTTCCTAGTTAAAATGTTTTGTTGTTATTTAAATTTGAAAAAAAAAAATCGGTAGGGGTTTTTAAGCTGCTGGTTAGAGGCGAGTCAGAGCTCAACCAGAATGTCGTCCCAGATTGGGCCAAAAATGTCAATTATTGTATCCGGGTCGGGCCGAGATTCTCCCTCGCTGGCTTTCTTTTTTTTAATTATCCACCCATCATTGTTCTTTGTCTCTCTCCCCTTCTCTCCAAGTTTGTACTACTGTTGCCTTGGTTTGTGGTCCGAATTTCAACCTGTCAAAATGATCGACGACCTAAAAAAATTTCTGTCAACTCGTAAAAAAAATCCTTCAATGATGGAAAATCGTTGGTCAATGTAACCTGTGCCCACACAGAAATATCAAATATGAACATATTTATACAGTTTTGTTTAGCTTACATTATCAAAGACGGGCTTTCATTTGTTATCAACCTGTCAACCTGTACATTTTTGCCGTACAAAGTACGTTTTTTATGCATTTTAAGACGTGTACGACGTATAAGCAAATCTGTACGGAAAAACGCAAATTTGTCAATTATGGGAACCATCCGGTACACACCGACTATCACGAAACGGGAAATCAATCAAGTCAAACCAGTTCGCCGCGGTAGCCTCTATCTCGGTATCAGTCTGAGCGGTTTGATGCTACTGTTACTCGGACTTCATGTGGTAGTTGTGTAGTGAAAGGAAGTCCGTCTCTTTTTAGAGAACCGGCTTTTTCGGCTCAACTCATTAAAGAGAGCCGGCTCTCAAACGGCTCACTTGCTTTGATGCATTATATTACGAATGATGATGTTGTATAAAGAAGTTAAGAAAAAAAGGAAGTATCAAAGGAGAAAATGAAAAAAGACAGGTTTGTGGTTATCCCTTTCATCAGTATATTACCAACAATAATTTAATGCAGAAAACTAATTCATAATTCGAATTAAAAAATGTATTATTCTACTTAATTATATTTGCATGTATTTTTTCCTTCTACAGTGAACGTCCAAGCGACTTCATTTTTTAACCTTTTTTATAATAAACCTCATGGGGCGGCAGTAGCTCAGGAGGTAGAGCGCTCGTCTTGGAAGCAAGGGATCCCAGTTCGAATCCCGGCTCGTCCGTGTTAAATGTTGAGGTGTCCTTGGGTAAGACACTGAACCCCTAATGCCCCCAATAAGCAGGTTAGCGTCTTACATGGTTGCAAGGCCGCCATTGGGAAATGTGGAGCACATTGTAAAGCGCTTTGGGAAGTCATAGACTTGAAAAGCGCTATATAAATGCAGATCATTTCATTTCATTCATGTCGAGCAACTCATTATCTAACAAAAATGTTAATTAACTATATGATATAACGAAACACATGTACAATATAAAATGTTAAACTACATAAATAAACACGTTTGTAAGGGCATGGAGCCGTGGAAGTTGACAGGTATTTAAACGCACTATTATCCGTCAAAATATGCATCAGCATTTGGTAGCTACAATATCCAACAGTACTTGAACGCACCAGTCACTCGCGCGAGTACAGGGGCATTGTGGGGAAGAAAACGGGATGACTTGTTGTGTAAGGTGTCGGTTCCGACCTTCCTACCGGTCTCGCGATCCTGGGTTCTCCCGGTCCGACACCGCCTCCTTCCCGCTGTCATGCTGCGGTTCAGCCGCCTCGCAGCCTGCCGGGGGTTCGCGGCATGCACGCCCGGGATGTGCAGGCGGAAGAGCGGTTCGTCTCGAAGCAGCCCCCGACAGACGAAATTCGCCTTCGCCGGGCACAAAATGTTCTCCTCGCAGCCAGGGGGGAGCTCCAAGCCTGACATATCGGTGGTAGGCGCCCCGGATCCAATCACATGGATCCGGTGCAAAGTACTGCTGCTCCTCGTTGAGTTCTTATTCGAACTAGACGTCAATTCCAGTGACTTTGAAAGAGGAGTTAAACAGGTGACAGATGCCTTGACACAATTGTTCAGTTTCAGTAATATGTTTGCCTCACTTTTAGGAGTGTAACAACGTTATTTGTTGTCTTACATCGTTTTTAGGGGGGAAGTACTTCATCTTAGTGTCTCGGTTTCCGAGAGCGGCCATTTTTACTCGTTCTTCTGGCGACTAAAAATGACGTCACGGGGCCGCCAAGGTCACATGACTAAATCCGGGCAACAGATTGGCTGTTATGGTCTTGGTAAAATGGCCTCCCCGATGATAAATAACAGCTAGTACATTTTATTTACATACCTGTCAACTTCAACCGAGAGCTCCCGTTGTAAGACAAGTATACACCTTATAAATATAACGTGGCACCTATTTACTCATAGCAAGACAGATTATGTAAAATAAAAACGAAAATAATTTGTGTATAACAAGTTGTTTTTTTCATATACCAAATGAGCAACACAAACAATTCTTTCAGCATCCATCTTGGTTCTTTCCTCACTT
This sequence comes from Urocampus carinirostris, assembly GCF_059441175.1. Taxonomy (NCBI): domain Eukaryota; kingdom Metazoa; phylum Chordata; class Actinopteri; order Syngnathiformes; family Syngnathidae; genus Urocampus; species Urocampus carinirostris. The sequence goes on along the minus strand of NC_142350.1, from coordinate 64,678,853 downwards.
GAAATAAATTAAATTAATTAAAGTCTTGCTTATTATTTGTAGCAATACAGCATTTCAGTATTGTCACACGCCACTGCCCGTTCGGCTCATCTCTGAAGAGCGGGATGAAACTTTACACTAGTGATGGCAAAATGAAGCCCCATAAAGCAGTGAAGCCCTGCAGAGAAATACTTAACACACATTTAAAAGTTCAGGGGGATCCATAGGGTTACTTTTATTTCAAACTACACTCAAACCTAATAAATCATTTTCTTAATCAGTCACATAGTACACTCGCTTCGCGGGGCTTCAAACGTCACCGCCTACGTCATCAACACGCACCTCAACCCGCGGTTCCTGAACCACTCTTCTAAAATACTCAGCACACGCTTCAGGGATTTGAACCGAGGAGCACATCACTATGTAACACTGCAAAACATGATAAAGGTGCTAACCCGTGTTAAATGTGTGGGAGCAAACCCACGCACGCACGGGGAGAACATGCAAACTCTGCACAGGAAGGCTGGTATCTGGATTTGATCCTATGACCTACGACCTTAGTGGTTTGGGGATTCGTGAAAAGTGTTATTTGAAGAAAAATCCAAGAATCGTGATATGCCGTATGTGATTTAAAATGTTAGGTTTTCCCCATATTTTAAAGTTGACAGGTATGTATTAATGAAATCACTAAATCTCAAATGCAAAATTAGTCAATCATGTTTGGATAAGGCAGCAAGGCGGCGCAGTGGTGAGCGCGTGTGTTCTGAGGTCGTGAGATCGGACTTTCCGGTGTGGAGTTTGCATGTTCTCCCCGTGCGTGCGTGGATTAGTAGGTGTACATCGAATTGATCTGTTTTTCACTAAAACATTTACTTGGTATTGAAACAGTAATTTGAACACCATCAGGCACTGGTGCACGTCTCAAGCTTGATGTCCAAAGGAAAATACTTTGACCTCATCGGCGTCGTTTCCAAAGAGGTGAGCCACCCAAACTCCTCATCAACATTGATTCTTTGATATGATTTTTGAAAAATGATTAATTAAAAGAAAATTCTACTTCACAAAGTAGTGTTCAGATTAAAAATAAATATATAAAATACAATAGAAAGTATACAATACTAATGATGTATGGGAAAATTATAGCTGCCCTGATCACTACGAAACATTTTGTCACAGTTGCCATGACGCCCAATTGGCCCCGCCCGTGTGGCTCCAGCTGCGGCTCGTTGACAGATTGGCTTTCCGTCTATTTAAGCTCAGTGCTCTCATTCTTCCTTTGTCAGTCCGTCAACAAACCTCTGCCCCGCAAGACGTGGGTTTTTCCTTGGTCCTATTTCCTGTCCGGTATTGTTCACGTTTGTTTTTGTCCTGTTTAATATCGGTTTCTAGTTTCGTTCCCGTCTATTTTTGTCCTGTTTATTATTCTCTCCAGTTTTCGTTCCCGTCTAGTTTGTCCTGTTTTATTTTGATATCCTGTTTCATTATCAACCCTGTTTTTCCCGTCCTGTCCGGTATCGACCCCATCTTTCCGATATCTACTCGGGCAATTGGTATAGCTCTCGTCGGCCTCTGGCTTCTTGTCTTTCCACTCCAGACTGCTGCCTAACAGGCATGACTCCCCATTTCCCGTAAAATAAAAGGCTTGTGTGAGAAACGTCACGTGTTTGGGTCCTGATCCTGTTCTGGTTCATGACTCGTTTAGCAGGATCAAGTGTTTATCGTTTTTTTGTGTGTTGTTGTTTTGCTATTCAGATGATCCGTTACGTTGAAGAGAGATGTCAGGCTCTCTCGGACCATCACAGGCAGAATCTGGCCGTCACGATGGAAGACATCATTTTAGTATTTCCGGAAGATGTCTCGGTGGTCTCTGATGCTCACGGTCAGTGTCCAAGTTTAGTTACACCTTTTGTTGCGCTTTGTACTTGAAATATATATTTTTTTACTATTATACGTAATGAAGGGTGGCAAGGCAGCAGAGTAGTAAGTGCATCCACGGCACGTCCAGATACCAGCCTTCCTGTGCGGAGTTTGCATGTTCTCCCCGTGCGTGTGTGGGTTTTCTCACACGTCCAAAAACATGCATGTCAGGTTAATTGGTTGGTCCAAATTGTCCCTAGGTGTGAATGAGCGAATGAGTTGTCTGTCCCTGTGTGCCCTGCGACCAGAGGTGGGTAGAGTAACCAAAAATGTTACTCAAGTAAAAGTACTGTTACTTCAGAATAATATTACTCAAATCTAAGTAAAAGTACTCCAAATACTTACTTGAGTAGAAAACGTAATTGGTGAAAAAAGTACTGAGTAACTGTAGCAACGTCGCATTTATTGATTTTTTTTTTTTTTTAAAACAACGAAGCAGATCATCAAATTATCAAAGTCCATCCAATCCACACAAAAAACATTCAGTTTAAAAGTAGATTAAAATAATCACGTAAATTTAAGTGTTTCAATAAACAATAAAATATAAATAGTAGAAATCAAATAGATAAATTAAGCACATGTAGCATCAAGTAGCACATTTTTATCTTAACAGGCTCTCGGACAAAGGAGACATTTGATATTGTAGCTGGTGTTTGGCTCCCTTTTTAAGGGGAACGTGCTTTTGATCTGTGGCCAAGGGTGCTCCTCCTCTTCTGTGTTTTCATAGTCGATATTAAGCGACATTTTCAATCTGTTTCCTTCGTAAATAAAATTTCCCCCACTAAAGTTGAATAGGGTCACGTGACGAGACTGCTACGTTTGATTGGTTAAGCATGGTAGAGCCTGGCGGAGTTCTGCATCAAAATAATTGCGCCTTAGCGGAGACAGACAGACGCCTACTTACGTGGAGGGGATTTGTTAAGGAACGACTTCAATGTTACCTAATGTAGCCGAGTAAAGGTACCGTTTTTTTCTGAATAGATTTACTCAAGTAAAAGTATAGGGATTTGAAAATATTCCTAGAAGTCCAAAACTTACTTAAGTAAATGCAACTGAGTCAATTTACTACCCACCTCTTCCTGCGACTGCCTGGCAACCAGTTCAAGTTGTCCCATGCACACTGCCCAAAGATACCTGGGATGGGCTCCGGCACCCCCGCGACCCTACTGAGGATAAGCAGTGCAGATAATGGATGGATACGTATGAAGATAATAAAACAAATCTTTAGGCAAAGTACACTACACTATTAGTGGCTGCATCAAGAAAGAAACTTAATAAATCCCTTGTTTTGGTGTGCAGGTAGAAAATTCTGCACTATTGCTATGAGGCTTTGGTATCTGACGGCACTGGACGGTTCCGATGACCCAGAAGGTACCAGGATATTCCGGGTGGAACCCGGGCCGGACGGTGCTCGGGAAAAGAATGTGGCCACGGCTGTTTATGAGTAAGGATATATTTTTTCGGTTTATTCTGTTTTGAGTACTGGACACCTGCAAAAGAGATTTCAGGGATGCCAGTTGTTTATTTTGACTATGATGGTGCACCGCTGTTTATTGTTTTGACTCCGATGAAATACTTGAATCAGTGTCACAATCACGTTGCAGTTCATTGATTTCCCACATGTTTTAGGGCAGATCTGCTTATTTACCCAAGAAGATTTAATTAATAGAAAGTGTCCAGAGGAGGGGTTTCTTATCTGAAGCATTCTCTCCCTGACCTTGCAAGTTCAAAATGCATTGAAGTCCTCTCCTTATGTTAAGTGTCTACTAATATTTAAACCTTTCAATATTAAAGATCGTTTCTATAAAATCGTATATGTAGATCGTATAGTGGATTTTTAACGTTTACAATGAATTCAACATATTTTTCTTTAGCCTGAATTTTAACCAACATCATCCTTTTTAATATATATGAGAAAATAGAAATAAGAACAATAGTGAGTATAAAAACGGATACAATTTACCTGCAGATGAAATGAGTCACAACATTAGCTTTTCTGATGGCTTTGATCTCATTGGCAGCTCTCTCTGTAGACTGCCAACAAACCCCGCCTTCCGGTCACATGTCCAAAATTAAACCCCACCCCATACCAGCAGGTGGCACTGTTGGACTCATTTCATCTGCAGGTAAATTGTGGGCACAGAGCTGGACAGCCTGACAACAGTAGCTGAGAGACGGGCACTGAAAAAGCTGCGGTCAATCATGGACAATTCATCACATCCACTACACAGCATTATATCCAGACAGAAGAGCAGCTTTAGCGACAGACTGCTGTCACTGTCTTGTACCACGGACAGACTGAAGAGATCTTTTCTTCCTCATGCCATGAAGCTCTTTAACTCCACCCGGCGGAGTAAAGGCCCACATTAAACCACACCCCCTACATTGCATATTACCGTACTTTTATTGCTGTGTGTATTTTATGTAGCACTATTTAAATACTCTATACAACACGCTACAGTGGGTATTAGCACGTCACATTGGGTATTTGTATATTGTATTCCTTTTGCTTTATTATTGTATTGTTCTCAGCGAAGGGATGCTGCTGGAAATGTGAATTTCCCTGCGGGGATGAATAAAGTATCTATGTGATGAGTGATGGTAGAAATATGAAATAAAAATAGACAAAATAGTAAATACAAAGCGAATTGACGCCAACAAATGTATTGTGTACATTATGTAAACACAAAACACACAAACTTAATTTTCATTTCGTCATATTACATTTCTTGATACACAAGCTACTCTCCAACAGAGGTCTGCAACATGGTGCCCACAGACACCATGTTGCCCCCTAAAACAGCTTCGGTGTCCAAAGACGTGTTCTGAAAATAGCTAATTAGTGCTTGGTCATTGTGATATTCTAGTAAAAGTATTTTTTTTTTCTAATTTCTGACTGATTTTATTCAACTGCACTTCTGATAATTAACCTGTTAATAACATAGTAACGTCATAGTAATAACATGACTAGTTATTTTAGAAATGCATATCAAACTGGGTGCCCGTTGCACTGATTATGAACAAAAAGTAGCTTTCGTTTTAAATAAAGGTTAGAGACCCCAGCTCTAGGATTTTATGGATTGTCATTTCAATTATGTAGACATCTCATGAGTTACTTAAAAACGGACTTTGTATCATTTATTTGTTAGGTTCCACAAAGAGTTGACAAAGGGTGCGTCTGAGGATTGGATGGTGACCACCATTTGGCATTGGACCTGGAAACCAACAAACAGAATGAACTGAAACTTGAATCCTCAAGCTGATTTAGACCCACTACGAACCTTATACACAAATGGACGTGGTTGTGAAGCTCTTTTTTGAACTTATTTATACAATGTTCCTGAAATGTTCCATATTTGTTACCACCTTGAGTGGATTTTGACCAAATAAAATGAAAAAAAAGACTTGTTATTTCTATAAAGAGTTCTATATTTAGCCTACCAACATGAACTATTTGACTAGAAAAAACTGTTCTGCACCACTATGTCCCAATAAGGAATTCAATGCTTGAAATTGCAACCAATTTATTCACAAACGGGGTCAGATTTAGTGTATTTGAGTGAAAATACAGTTTGGCTTGCAAGACAAAATGCCTTGTGCAAAATGTCTTGAACGTGGTGCATAAAAGTCCACGTTCATGAGCCTGTGAGAAAAGACAAGGTAAGGAGGTCCAATCTTTCCCAGAAATGATTGTCTGGCTACTTACAACCAATTAGCTGTTTCTACAAGGAAACGCCTATTTTGGGTAATATGATAAATATTTGCTGTAAAAGTTTATTTAGACATGGTAAGAAATGCGAGGGGCAGCGGGTCACAGGCAGGAAGGCAATCCATGTGATCAAGTCTTCCTATGACTGTGTGTCATGAACAGGATCAGGACCCAAATGCATGACGTTTCTCACACAAGCCTTTTATTTTACGGAAAATGGGGAGTCATGCACGTTAGGCCGCAGTCTGGCATGGATGGATAGGAAGCCAAAGGCCGATGAGATCGATAGCAATTGCCCGAGCAGATATCGGACAGATGGGGTCGATACGGGACAAGACGGGACAGACAGGATTGATATCAAAACAGGAGGTAGAGCGTTAGTCTTGGGATCAAGAGGTTGCAGGTTCGATTGCCGGCTCCTCTGAGTTATATGTCGAAGTGTCCTAGGGCAAGACACTGAATCCTAATGTCCCTGATAGCAGGTAGTTGCCTTGCATGGCTGACGCTGCTATCAGCTAGTCAGTGTGTAAAAGGGAAAAGTGTGAAGCACATTGATAAGCACTTTGGGAGGTCTTCATTGACTTGAAAAGCGCTATAAAAATGCAGACCATTTACATATCAAAACAGGATATCGAAATTAAACAGGACAAACAAGATGGGAACGAAACTGTTAAACAATATTAAACATATTTCAGTATCCTGTTTTGATATCAATTATCAAAACAGGATATTGAAATTGAACAGGGCATACTAGACGGGAACAAAACTGGAAACAGATATTAAACAGGACACAAACGGGAACAATACCGGACAGGAAATACCAACAGGAAACAGGACCGAGTCAAAACCCACGTCTTGCGGGGCAGAGGTTCGTTGACGGACTGACAAAGGAAGAATGAGAGCACTGAGCTTAAATAGACGGAAAGCCAATCTGTCAATGAGCCGCAGCTGGCGCCACACGGGCGGGCCAATTGGGCGCCATGGCAAGCGTGACACCGTGTTGTTATCGATTTAAAGCAAACAATTGTGGCAAATGGAAGACAACACTAACCACCCTGTGTAGTGATTTTCAAAACTAGGCCATGGCGATAAAATAATAACAATAATTATCTTCATATAATTTTTGTCATGATAAATAATAAAAACTTTTGATAAAAGTTGATATTTAATATTTTACCAGCTGACCACCGGAGAACACAGTCAAGGGTAAAGAGACGAAGGACACCCTGCAGATGCACTCAAAACATACTGAATGACAGGAGAAGCCCCTTATCTTCACTTGTTTGGTCGTATTTTGGCTACTTCGAGTCTGATAAAAACAGTACAGCAATAGCACTTCAAACTTTGCCCACCAAGACTGGCAACTCGACAAACTTATTCCTCAATTTCAAACAGTGTCGCCTGGTGGAATACACATAAGGAAAAACAATTCAGTCTCAAACAAGTGCTACCTCTGTTCTGACATTAAATATTGGTTAAAGCAGCATAAGAAGCCCTCTTCTATGCGGCAGTGTGTTGCAGCGCTAATAAGAAGGATGCCTCTCGTCTTAATAAACTGGTGAGGAAGGCGGGCTCTGTTGTGGGCACAGAGCTGGACAGTCTGACAACTGTAGCTGAGAGACGGGCACTAAACAAGCTGCGGCCAATCATGGACAATTCATCACATCCACTACATAGCATCATCTCCAAACAGAAGAGCAGCTTCAGCGACAGACTGCTGTCACAGTCTTGTTCTACGGACACACTGAGATCATTTCTTCGTCATGCCATGAGGCTCTTTAACTCCACCCGGGGGAGTAAAAGCCCACATTGAACCTCACCCTCACATTTGCATATTACCCTATTTTTATTACAGTGCGTATTTTCCGTAGCACTATTTAAATACTCTATAGCAAAACGTTATATTGGGTATTTTTGTATTCTATATCTTTATTCTATTACTTTATTTTTTAACACAAGGATACTTACTGCTGGAAGCGTGAATTTCCCTACGGGGATGAATAAACTATCTATCTATCTTTCTATCTATCTATCTAAGATTTTGTCAACTTTCACTCAGTGGCAAAAATTAGACCTAAAATGTGAAAGGAAATAAGATGTGATAATCTATCCATTATCTGCACCTCTTATCCTCAGTAGGGTCGCGGGGGTGCTGGAGCCCATCCCAGCTGTCCTCGGGCAGTGGGCAGGGGACACCCTGAACTGGACACACAGAGACAGACAACTCACTCACTCATTCACACCTAGGGACAATTTGGACTGGCCAATTCCCCTGACATGCATGTTTTTGGGAATTTGGGAGGAAACCGGCATGCCCAGAGGAAACCCACACAAGCACGGGGAGAACATGCAAACTCCGCACAGGGGGGCTGGTAGCTGGATTTGAACCCATGACCTCAGAACTGTGCTGCAGACGCGCTAACCACTCATCCGCCGTGCCGCTCAGATGCGATAATGATAGCAATAATTATCAATTTCGAACAATATGATTATTTTTTATCGTGTTGGAATTACTACTTTATCAATACACACTTACATTAGTAATCCGACTCCAATTTCTGACCTTACCCAAACGCCACTCATCCAACAATACGCCCGCTCGTTCTGCAATAGAAGGGTATCAGGAAGCCGGCATTTCACACACGAGTGGATTTATTCCTAACACACAAATCTAATACAAACAACTGGGTCTCGGGTCCCTCTTAATACAATCTTGTGCGTCTCTGTTCCCACCAGCAGGCGCACCCCACATCCGAGTAGCCCAGCATTAATTTATACTATACAATCTGCAAATAGCACAGCAAAAAACATCCTAGCATAATTCTTTTGGCTATGTGTATTCTGTAGTTATCCTTAGCTCGCTCTGATTGGTCTTTCCTCCCCTGCAGGATTACGTGTTGGCCCCTCCTGGTTGTGGTTTCCTGGCAGTTGTTTACCAACTGCCTCTGAGTCATCACCCTGCTTGTGGTAGTTACCGTCTCTTTTAGAACATTCCATTCTTGCACTTTTTTGTACCACACAACCTGTTCCACCCGTCACACGCTCATGCAGATATCCTCATACTTTCATACAATAAGCAGCATCATCCAACAAAACACTCTTTGCTTATATTTTGATTTCCTTTAATGCTTGTATTTTGATTTTCCTTTAATCGGGATAACAATTTTTGTCAAAACTCCCAATTGCAGTTCTAGGATTGTGCACTAGTCCAGTACCACCGGAAATGATGCAATTCCGGGAACGGTGCGTTCGCACTGATCGCTGCTTGGCCATGGGGCTAGGACCTTGACTCAGCCTCTTGGCTGGGAGCAAGTGTCTCGGCCTCTTGGCTTTGTAGCGTATTAATAAAGAATATAGAACAATAAACCTTACAAAATCCCCCCCACCCCACGCAGCAAAAGACGTTAAAAGTAGCACATGGACACTTATGCGTCATTCCTTGTGCTGACAATCAATTCCCACGTGAGGCGATTAATTTTCCGCGGTGCCTTAATGAGATTACGCATAGCGACGTTAGCTTAGCGTCGCGACGTCAACGTGACGACGGGTACGTCTTTGAAATCGTTAGTCACGCCGTCGCGTCCTTCCCCTTTAAATTGCGACAAACACAAAGAAACCCAGACAGCGCGTGTTATTAATTAATATTTTGGTTTATTTAAAACTATTTCACAGTGTCGGGGCGGCGCGCCAACGCGACGCTTCGTTAATCCGCTAAGCGGAAGTGATGACAAAATAGCTCCATGACGCCGTAAATGGATTGTTTTGTCTTTTTGATGCCATTAGACATCAAATTAACAAAAAAACTCTCATAAAAGAAAAAACACATCAAATCATTTGCGTGCTGGGTTGGGTAGGGTTACTTTAACTCAGGGGTGTCAAACTCGTTTTAACTCGGGGGCCACACGACGGAACAAACATTCTGTCGGGGGCCGGACTAGTAGATTAAAGAGAAAGAGGGAAGGAAAAGGAAAGACGGCAGGACAAAGAAAGAGAAAGAGAGAGGGAAAGAGCGTGAGAAACAAAATAAAGGTAAGATAAAAAGTCGTGAGAGAGGGGGAAAAGAAAGGTAGCGGAAGAAAGAAATCCAAAGAGAAATAGAAAGACAGAAGGAGAGAAAAGAAAGCGCAAAGGGTAGGAAGAGAGAAAAGGAAAAAGTAAGTTGGAGCAAAAGAGCTTAAAAGACACAGAGAGTGAAATAGACAGAGTGGGAGAAAAGGGGTGGAGAAGAGAAAGAGAGAGAAAGAAAGAGAAAGAGAAAGAGGAAGAGAGAGAGAGAAAGAGAGAGAAAGAGAGAGAAAGGGAGAGAAAGAGAAAAAAAGAGAGAGAGAAATACAAGTGTCTTTGTTCGAGGCACCTGGCTTTGGCAACATCAAGTTGACATATTTCAACCTGCAGCTTGTTTTTCTGTGTTTTTGTTTTTTTGTTTTTCTCTTGCGCTTCTCTATATTTTCTATACTATACGTCTATACTTTTCCTGGACAATATCTCTGTATTATTTGTGATTGCAACATCCTTTGCTGTCTGGTCATCCTGAAAGGGGGATGCCACATGTGCGTTCTCTTCTCAAGGTATCTTCATTTTCCTCATGTTGAGGTTTTTGAGTTTTTCCTTGCCCCCATGTTGGTTCCAGATCAGGGGATGGTGTCATAATAGTCTGAAAAAATTGTCTGTGTAGTAACTTGTGAAGCCCTTTGAGACTCTTTGTGATTAAGGCCTATACAAACAAAAAAGACTTGACTTGACGTCTCTGGTTGTTGTCTCGCGGGCCGGATTCAATCCCTTAGCGGGCCTGATCTGGCCCGCGGGCCGCCTGTTTGACACCTGTGCTTTAACTGGATTACTTTCAATTACTTTTGGATTACTCCAATACCAAATATGCTAATAAAAGAAAACTAAATATAAATAAAATTACTCAATTTTGTTCAGGCTTGGGGAGTAACGGAATACATGGAACGGCAAAAATGATGTTGGCAAGCTGTTTGAAATGAAATGATCTGCATTTATAGTCAAGACTTCCCAAAGCGCTTTACATTGTGCTTGACATTTACCCATTCACTCACACACCAATAGCGGCCGTGCAGGCATGCAAGGCGCCAACCTGCTTATTGGGGGCATTAGGGGTTCAGTGTCTTACCCAAGGACACTTCGACATATAACACGGAGGAGCCGGGATTCGAACTGCGATCTTTCAGACGAGCGCTCTATCTCCTGAGCCACTGCTGCCCCATGGATTTATTTTCATTTTGTTTCTGTCGCATTTTATGTTACCGTATTTTCCGCACTATAAGGCGCACCTAAAAGTCTTAATTTTTTTCAAAAGCTGACCATGCGCCTTATAATACAGTGCGCCTTATATATGGCTCAATATTAAATTCGCAAGGTCTCGCAACTTACGCAACAGCCGCCGACTCGATTTTCCCCCGAACGTGGAGTAGTCCGCGGTGTATGCTGGGATTTATATACCGGCGTTTCATTGGCTAACCAATGTGTCAATCATCATTTGAATCGATCGCTATTGGCTAAAGTTATTCGGAGCCTCGGATTGGCTAGAGGGCCAAAACAAACCCTGCAATTGGCCGAAAAAGATGTGTCAATCATCCGTTAAATCGATCGCTATTGGCTGAAGTTATTCGGAGCCTCGGATATGCTAGAGGGCCAAAACAAACCCTGCAATTGGCCGAAAAAGATGACTGAATAGCAAGCTAGCTAAGCTACGCCATAAAGAAACATGTTTCATTAGTCTGTATTTGTAAACATTTTACTCTCCTGGATTTACTACACTCACGGTTGTAAGAAAACCATGATTGCGTATCATTATTGAACGTGAGAACTTAGGTGAGTTATGCGGCTTTATATTTTCCCGGTATCTTGTTTTAGAACGATCTTGATGTTGCTGTGATGAGTTGAGTGAATTAAACTCAATTCCAAGTGTTTATCGTCATATGCACAGTAAAGTTGCGAGCGAAAAAGAAAATAGAAACTAAGGAATGGTAGGCATTTCTTGAATCCCAAGACTTTAACCTTCCGAATGATATTTGAAATGACGCATTTAAGTGACATCGTAAGGACACCGCATCTGCACGTGTCTACGACACGTATTTGCTTCTTTGCAAGCTTTGGGAATGTTAAGGGGGTAATCAGTTGGACTGAATCATCTGACTGTTTTGTCGACGTTCCCATTGTAGCGCCTTATAATCCGGTGCGCCTTATCTATGGAAGATATAGGACCAAAAACTATTTTTTGGGGGTGCGCCCTATAACCCGGTGCGCCCTATAGTGTGGAAAATCCGGTAGTTTTTCCGGAGATTAAAGAGCTCAAAGCGAGGAGAGAAAGCTTACCATGTGTTGTGAGTCATCATTTTATTCATATTTAGTTTATTTTGTCTTTTATTAGCATTTTTGGTATTGGAGTAATCCAAAAGTCATTGAAAGTAATCCAGTTAAAGTAACCCTAACCAACCCTGTTTGCATGAATATAATCAAGGTATACATGCCACGTATACTTTGCTACCAGGCGATATAAAGCTAATGCTCTACCTAATTAACGACATTTTTTTACGATTTTTATAGGGACATAAAATGCTACATTTAGTACCAAAATAAAACATGTGCTAAAACACAATTGATGTTTTTATAACATAGCGTCGATTTCCTGGAGTACCCTCAAGAAGGCGTCCACGCAGACGTCACCGTTGGGATGCCTCATGGACGCCAGCTTCCAGGCCTCTTCTAACGTCTCCTCGGAAATGTTTGCGCCCACTTTCCTGAAAATCTCCGCAATCTGTCAACGGGAGTTGGGTTTTTTAGGAAGGGACAAAACAGCTGTTTATGTGGGGAAGCCAAACCATGAAATAAGGACGCTTGTCAAACAACTCAACTATATCTTCCGATGGAGGAATCTGCCACACTAAATTGTGGAAATCTGGAGGCCTGCCTCACTGAGATAAAAGAATGGATGCCACTCAACTTCTTGCACCTTAGCTCCGAAAAGACCCAAACACGACAAATGTAATATCACCCAGAGTGACTCAGTCAAAAATTTAGGTGTGATATTTGACCCCGATCTGTCCTTTCAATCACACGTTAAGAATATTACTAGAAGAGCTTTTTTCCATCTTCGCAACATTGCTCAAATTTGCCCTATGCTGTCTCAAATCGGATGCGGAGATTATAATTCACGCGTTTGTTACCTCCCGTCTCGTTTACTGTAATGCCTACTCTCCAGTCTCCTGAAGTCCAAAATCAAGAACCTTCAGCTGGTACAAAATGCTGCAGCGAGGCTTTTAACTCAGACAAGAAAGTTTGATCACATGACCCCGATTTTAGCTAACATGCATTGCTCCCTGTTAGCTTAAGATGTGATTTTAAGGTTCTGTTGGTATTATACAAAATCATGCATGGACTTGCTCCCTCATTTCTTTCACATTTAATTCCGCCCTATGTTCTGGCCCGGAGCCTTCGCTCTGAAAATGCTGGTCCACTAGTGATCCCAAGAGCAAAGAAGAGATCCGCAGGTTCGAGAGCGTTCTCCATTTGGGTCCCGGTGCTGTGGAATGCTCTTCCCCCTGAGATCCGATCTGCAACCTCAGTGGAACTGTTTAAATCTAAGCTTAAAACACACTTCTATTCTATAGCATATGAATAACCTATATTTTATGTTGAAAATATCTGTGTATTATTTGCCCTCATGTAGGTTTTAGATCAGAGGATGGTGTCATAATAGTCTGTGGTTTGCAATAATCTGTGGTCTGTGCAGCCCTTTGAGACTCTTTGTGATTAAGGGCTATACAAATAAACATGTCTTGACTTGACTCAAACTTAAACTATTTTATTTTTCAGTTGCAAAAACGTTTTGCTTATTTCATGTTATAATTGTCACGATTCAAAGATATTTTATCTTGTTACTGAAAAAAAAGGTTTAAACGGACAGTGTGTATATTTTGACATTCAGATGTTGCTGTATTGTGTAGTGCAACTGAAAATGACTGCTATAAACCACAATACAAACTAAATAAACTCAATTTGACCATACCACACTATTTAAAAAAATAAAAAATTGGGGGTACCCGTAGCAGCAAGATAGAGTATTTTATAATTGCTCGTTAGTATGCAAGTTCATGTATTTTTGCTTGTCATTCAAATCAATATGGTTTTTTTTTTTTTTTGGAGAAGTATTTCTTTTTACCACAACGGGGCGATAAATAATACACACTGTCCTTTTAAAATAAGCAAAATGATTTGATTTTGTAGACAGTCAATAACTTTGCAGATTTTAAGAAATATATTCTCCCAAGATTGGACAAAAATACATTAAATGATCAAAGAATGGACAATTTTGCTTAAGTATTATAAAAGTTAAAAAAAAAACAAGATCATATATTGTAAAATTACAAATTTTACTGTTTAAGTTGGCTAAATTTCCTGAAATTGAGTAAAAATTTGTGTTCTGATGAGCAAGAATAAATTTGGTGAAGGAAAAATTGAATGACTTTGCCAAAATAACACACATATATACTTTTTTAAAATAAATTGTTTGTTTTTGGACCACTAGATGTCACTGTACAGTGTAGTGCAACCTAAAACAAGTGCTACAAAGGAAAATGGAAAAAAACAAAACTATGGAAACTCAAAGTGACAAAATGGCACAAATTTTCTTTCCCAGCCTTGTGTGACTTCCCCATCACGCTAGCATAAGGTTTTTGGGACTTTGGGTACCCATAGAAGCAAGATGGCCGACAATAATGTCAGCTTAGGTGAAATTTCTCAACCTAAACTTATTGAAAAAAAGAAATGCACCGCCATATGAAACTCAAAATATTTTTGCCCATTATTAAACCAATATTGTTTTTTTTAATGAACCTAGTATTTTTTTATCAGTAGAAGGCCGAAATAATAATATACAATGTCCCTTTAAAGTAGTATTGTAAATACCAGTGCTAATTAAAAACATCAAAGGGTGCAGGGAGTGCATTTTGCTGTGTTTTACGCAAACTTGGCTCACGTCTAGCATCCCCGACGCTAACGTGGAGCTACCCGGAGCTACCTGGAGACACAAAAGCCTGCAGGAAGCGGAGAGGAGGCGGACTCGCTATCTACATGAACACGAGGTGGTGTAACCCTGGGCACAAAGATTTCCATCTGCTGCAGGGACCTCAAAGTTTTGGCCTAGCATGTGACCTCATCCACTCCGCTGTTGCTAAACTACAACACAGCACCCCGAGGCCATCCTGTTAATCTGTTAATAATCAACACAAGGATACTGCTGGAAGTGTGAATTTTCCTACGGGGCTGAATAAAGTATCTATCTATCTTTATATCTATCTATTATTGCATGAGCTTAATGGATCAACAGCACATACCTCGGTCTTGGATCGCGGGCAAAGAAGGTGGTCCTTGTAGACCCCGTTCTTCCCGTACACGGACGGCAGCAGCAACTCTACCACCGCCGTCATGTCTCCGTAGTTGACGTTATCGGTGATTCTCCGATAGTGTGGGAGCGACAGGTCCGTGCGGACTGACGGTATCCCGTAGGCGCGAGTGTCTAGGAGAGATTATAAACAGGGTTCCTCCAGTATTTTTTCATTCAAATTTAAGACTTTTTAAGACCTTTTCAAGACCACATCCATTAATTAAAGACCAATTATGGCATACAGATGTGAGTGATCCCAAGAGCCAAGAAGAGATCCGCAGTTTCGAGAGCGTTCTCCATTCGGGCCCCAGTCCTGTGGAATGCTCTTCCCCTGAGATTCGATCTGCAACCTCAGTGGAACTGTTTAATTCTAGGATTAAAACACACTTCTATTCCATGGCATGTGAATAATCTATATGTTATGTCGACAGTATCTGTGTATTATCTGTGATTGCAACATCCATTGCAGCCTGGTAATCCTCTGGAAGGGAGATTACCTCATGTGCGGTCCTTTCTCAAGGTTTCTTTATTTTCCTCATGTTGAGGTTTTTGAGTTTTTCCTAGCCCTCATGTAAGTTTTATATCAGGGGATGGTGTCATAATAGTCTGTTTTTTTGCAATAATCTGTGGAGCCTTTTGATTAAGGGCTATACAAATAAACACTATTGACTATTGAGACGAGCGTCCAGTCAAAATTTAAGCATCAACATAGTATTTTTTGACGGATGTAGCGTCTGGCTTCTGAAATGCTCAAGGAATCAAATTAATGTGACTCTGTGACTTACTAGAATCTTGCGGCTGCCCCGCTTCGGCCCCGATGAAGGAATAGGAAGTGACAAAGCGATCAGAGCCCGTCTCCGGCCTTCTGATGGTCCTTACGTTCCTTTGTGAGCTGCTGGTCTTAGACAGCTCCAGATCGGGGGGTTTTAACAAAGCGCCAGAACCAGGAAGTACAGACGATTGCGATTCCAAGTCACTGGACGAGCCGGTCCTAAACTGGGCTGAAAAGACACAAAATCAATTGTCTTCACGTATATAAAGGACTCCTCTCATTCTGGGAACTACCTGTTTGACCTGCTGCCCTTTGATATGTGCTACGAGTCCCTTAAAACAAAGACTAGCACAGTCAGAGAGTATTTCTTTACCAGGGCCATCAGCACCCTAAAAAAGCGCTATGAAATACCTACCGACCGGCCGACCGACCAAGGTTTTTGAGTTTTTCCTTGCCCTCATAAAGGTTTTAGATTATGGTGTAATAATAGTCTGTAGTCTGCAATAATCTGTGGTATGTGCAGCCCTTTGAGACTACTTGTGATTAAGACTTGATTTGACTTTATTAGTACTGTGATGAGCTGAATGGGCTGCAATCATGACTAAGCCAGGAGATGGTGGCAGAGAAAAGCAAAATTTCAATCTCCAGAATCCCCTATTTAAGTCTATTACATGTTTATCCAGGAGTGAAATGTCTAATGTTGTTGTATACGATCTTCAATACGTTGTTATCAATGAATAAAAAGCAATTCTAATTCTAACAGACTTTTTACTGGTAAAACTCACCATCCAGGACCAGCTGCTGTTCCAGTTTTTTAAGAGGCATCTTGTCCTTCAAGTTAAGGAAGTTGGCAAACTCCAGGAAGTCAATAAATCCATCTTGATCAACGTCGCACTCATTCAAAACATCATCAAGGACAGCCTCGCTGACAGCGAGGTTGAACCGACTGCAAACTTCGCGCACGTCCTCCTTCTTGAGACGCCCTTTGCCTTCCTAGACAATAACTTGTTGTCAGAACCCGAACAGACGGTGGACCCAGACGCGTAACGTTTTAACACAAGCTTTATTTTACGAGAACGGGACAGTCAAGCGCGGGAACATAAACGCCAGCGATTCAGCGATCGCTGTGCAGAAGAGATCAAAACGGGACAGGACAGAAGGGATCGATATCAGTTACAGGATACACGAGCAGATACCGTACAGGGCAGGACAGACGGGATCGATACCGGATACTGGAATAAGATCCTAGACAGGAAGGGATCGATACCGGATACACAAGCAAGATACCGTACTGGGCAGGACAGACGGGATCGATACCGGATACACGAGCAAGATACCGGACTGGGCGGGACAAAAGGGGTCGATACCGGATACTGGAGCAAGATACCGGACAGGACGAGACAGATGGGATGGATACCGGATACCGGAGCAAGATACCGGACAGGACGAGACGGACAGGATCGATACCGGATACTGGAGGAAGATACCGGACAGGACGAGACAGGTGGGATCGATACCGGATACTGGAGACTGGAGCAAGATACCGGACAGGACGAGACAGGTGGGATCGATACCGGATACTGGAGACTGGAGCAAGATACCGGACGGGACGAGACAGGCGGGATCAATACCAGATACTGCAGACTGGGGCAAGATACCGGACAGAAGGAGACAGACGGGATCGATACCGGATGCTGGATACAAGTCTTGCAAGTGCAGAGGTTCGTTGACGGACTGACAAGGAGTGAATGAGGGCACTGAGTTTAAATAGGAGGGAGGCCAATCAGGCAACGAGCAGCAGCTGGCGCCAAAAGGGTGGGCCCAAGTGAGGCCAATGGGCAACCGTGACACTTGTGAGGTGTCTTTTTTTACATAACCGTAAAATTCAGACTTTTCCTAAACTCGTGAGTCCACATGTACCTTGTCGTAGTAGCTGAAGGCCTGCAGCAATGCTGGGAAGTTCTGCAAGTTGATCATTCTGAGGCGGTTCCGTACCGAGCTGGTCAGGCTATGCTGGCTTTCCTCGGGTTGCACCTGCTTGCTGCTCGGTTTCTCCACCCGGTGGATCAGATCCGCTAAATCTACGGGGATGTAAAAATGACCCGCTTTCATCAGATACCATCAACACTGCCCCCCAAAAAATGTAAAATAAACTCACTGTAATCATCTGGTGGTATGTAAATTCCGAAGGCGCGCCCTAGTGACATCTCGACATAGTTTTCTTTCCTGTAATAACTGCATTGTTATTGCAAGTTTTTACATACTTGGTAAGAAATATAAAACACAAACTTACTTCTTGTTGTTGTCCATGTTCCCAATTTGTTGTTCTAACTTTTCTCTGCTGTTTGGAGATCTCGTCCATACCGGGTTTGGGTTGTACATTCTTTGGAAAGTAACATTTTTTCAGCAAATTCATAAGGGTAACTTTCACTTTCATCATCAACCCCAAAAAAATCTTATTTAAAGGGACACGATGTAATATTTGACCACTGGATGTTGCTGTATTGCGTAGTGCAACCAAAAATGAATACAAATTACAGACACTCAAAGACACTCTGCATGGTTCAACATTTTTACAATGTTTCCTGGCAACTTATGCTAGGCAATCATCACATAATTCAAACATAAATAACAGACCGGATAAAAACTAAAAAAGACAAAAGGAAATATTTTTTTCAAATCTTAAAAAGAAAAACATTTTCTGCATTTTCACCTGGTGGATTCTCCCAACCAACGCAAAGTTCTATCGACATAGCGTCCATCCTTGTCATAGTGTGTTTGGATTCCAAAGCAGCTATCTTTATCATAGTTGTACTTCCTATCTTTCTGCTCACCTGAAACACAATAGCAATGTGGTAAAACTGGATTGTTTTTTAAAAAAATATATTTTTATTACACAAAACAGGGGTGGGCAAACTTTTGGGCTGGGCCACGTTGGTTTTTAATAATTTGCAGAAAGACAAGAAGGTTGATTTGATTTAAAGTATCAGCTGACAAAGTGTTTGGATTTGGTAAATGTCATGAAGTTGGTTTTGAAACATTAAAAATTATACAGCTCGGTGGCCTTGGGGGTAGGGCGCCCGCTCCGAGACTGGGATGTCGCTGGTTCAAACCTCGGCCGAGTCATACCTTAGACTTACAACATTGGTACTCATTGCCTCCCTGCTTGGCGCTCAGCATTAGGGGTTGGAATTGGGGGGGTTTGGTCACCTAATGACTTCCAACACATCAGTTGGGTTGAGCGAGGGGGCTGGCAACCCCCTCCTCTGTATCAATCTCCCAGAAAGAGTCAGAAATATGAACGTGTTCCTGACTCTAGCTACCTCCCACTAGGGGATATGGCTCCGGTATATAATATATAATATATATATAATAATATAATCTGGTGAATTTGTTGAAAACGACCGATACGGCAGCTGATTGTTTAGCGTGTCTGCTGCACAGTTCTGAGGTCATGGGTTTGCATGCAGCTACCAGCCTTCCTGTGTGGAGTTTGCATGTTCTCCCCGTGGTTGCATGGCTGTCCTCCGGGCACTCCGGTTTCCTCCCACATGAAAAAAACATGCATGTCAGGTTGATTGGCCGGTCCAAATTGTCCAAAGGTTTGAATGAGCGAGAAAGGTGTCTGTGTGCCCTGCAACTGTCTGGCAGCCAGTTCACCATGTCTCTTGCCTACAGCCCAAAGTCAACTCGGATTGGCTACAACACTCCCGCGATCCTACTGAGGATCAGTGGTGCAGATGATAGATGGATGGATGGTTGGATGGATGGATGGATCGATTGATGAATGGTGTTGAAATGCTTGAGGTAGGTTTAGGTAACTGGCACTCATTTAAAGCTAAGTGCATCATAGCTGTTCATTACCATTATGATCGTTCTATCACCTCTCCATCCATCCATCCATTATCTGCACCGCTTATCCTCAGTAGGGTCGCGGGGGTGCTGGAGCCCATCCCAGTCATCTTCGGGCAGTGGGCAGGGGACACCCTGAACTGGTTGCCAGCCAATCGCAGGGCACACAGGGAAAGACAATTCGCTCGCTCATTCACACCTAGGGACAATTTGGACCGGCCAGTTAACCTGACATGCATGTTTTTGGAACGTGGGAGGAAACCGGAGAACCCGGAGGAAACCCACGCAAGCACGGGAAGAACATGCAAACTCCACACAGGGGGTTCGAACCCACGAACTAAGAACCGTGCCGCACACTGTGCGTTAACCACTGCGTCGCCGTGCTGCCCCCTATCACCTCTCCAATCTTATCAAATGATTGTCCACTTTTCATTTTCTTTCATCCGCCCCTTTTTTCATTAAGGGCTTAAACGTCAACTTAAAACAGATTAAAAATGAAACCAAAAGAAAAGCTTTCATGGTACTATCCTTTCTATGAAAGGAAGTGTCACTATAGCTCTGGTCACTAATCATGCAACTGGAAATGGATGGTGGACATCCAACAATGGGGTTTAAGTGTGCCATCTTTTGGGAAAATATGTGCATTGCATCAAAAGGGCAGACTTATTATTCGTCATTTTTTCACATCATCTCTTTGCGATCTTAATTCTGCAGGCCATTTTAGTTTGCCCATCCCTGCATCTGAATGTTGAATGTTCTGTTATCTATTACTTTTCACCAAGTTCCTCACAAAAATAAAACAATACAATTATTTAATTCTGACATGCAGAGAATCTGGATCAGATCTAGAAAAATTCCAGTTGACAACTCAGCCTGAATTGTATTTTTTTTTCCTCACCGACAAGGAATCCGTTATGGGTGCGAACATACACCTTATGTGCCTGTTCTTCTTCCTTTTCCAACTTCACCAAAGATTTGTGAGGATAAATAACATCACCGGCATCCACATCTTCACAAACACAAGAAAAAAGGACGGATGACAGACCACCTCGAAAAATCAAGGGACAAATTAAACTGACGCACCTCGCGTGGTTTTAATTCCAAACGTGGTGCACTTGTTGTACCAGGAAGGAAGTCCGGCACTGTCTGGCGTACGGCCCAATGGCCCCTTCTGCCGCGAGTTGTATTCAGACTCTCTGAACTCCTGCATCTTCTGTTGGAACTTGCTCTGAGGGGGTGGGTTGATCATGTTGGCAGCCTGTCAATAATATATAGCAATTATAATATCCAAGAGGAAGGCCGCGATTGATGTGGATGGATAGTGTTATGAGTGCACTGCAGGAAAGAGGTCTAAATATGGTGGAAGGAAGAGCTCTTGCTGTTGATATGAATGAGTGGAGAGGCGTTGTAAAAGCATAGTGGGATGTTTAGACGTGTTCCAAAGGATGGGCAAGGCACCCGTATGATGCGGCAGGGGTAAACCAGTGAAAGCTGTCGGGCCCTGCTGTTTAACAAAAGAGTGTGTTGTGTCACCCTGACACGAGTGACATGGCCGCTTTCTGGTGTCCCATTTCATCTGGAGGGATGAAAGCATGACCAACTTGGGTGCCGAGGTGGTTGTTTGGGTGTTTGGGCATTTGGGTTGGCCATGGTCCCCAAAAATTTGTGTGTGTGTTTTTTGAAACTGTTTCCCTTTTCTTTGCTTTTGTATGTGTTTGTCTTGCTGTCGGTCGGCACCTCGAGGGATATGACCAGGGTAGGTGGGTAGGTGGGTAGGTGGGTAGGTAGGTAGGTAGGTAGGTAGGTAGGTAGGTAGGTAGGTAGGTAGATAGAAATTAGTCACAGTTTGGACTAGAAGTCAGATATGTCTCTCTGGCATTTTGAGATATTAATATTGATATCAGTAAGTTAGACAATGGTTAGTTGTTTTCTGAAATTTTGGAGCTGAGGCACAGTTTTTTTCATTAAAATTCTCGAGGCACGTCACGAAAATGTTTACAAATCACAGGCACCGGTTTCAATTTTTTTTCGCAATCTCCAAGTATCACGTTGCCTCAATTGAAAGTATAACATTTTTCTGATCATTTGTCATAGTCAATTTTTGTTAATAATTTTGCTGTAATTTTGACTTCGATAAGAGTTTAACTTGTTTTTCAAATTTGACTATATTTGTATCTTGTTTGAGAAAAACAACAAAAATAAAACTTAAAAAATAAAAATATGCAAACGCTATATGCAGGGGGAACGGAAAAAATACTCTAACTTCTTCAAAGTTTTGGTTTGTGTGTTTTTTTAGTAAAAATGATTATCAAAATCGGCAGATTTGTGTGCAAGATTTTTACTTCATTTGATTTACTCTCCTGTTTTTGCAGTGCAATCGTAAACAGCTTCATTGAACAAAATGAGTTATTAAATATACTTGCCTCCTGATATAGTAATTTGTTTTTAAAAATGGTAATCTGCTGCCACCTACTTACATGGATGAATGTTACAGTTACTTTGCTGATCACTGGAGGAAAGCAAAAATCCTAAACAATGACATGCTTTTAATACAAATGTAAAAATTGGCTATTTCCTGCGGCTCACAAGACACAAGATCTCATGGCACACTAGCGTGCCCTGTCGCACTGGTTAAAAATCATTGCAATATTTGATTAATTGTAGTCGTGAGAACAAGTATGGGCTAGGTAAGTTGTATTCGCAAAGCACCTTTCAAACATGAAAAGGAAATGAAAAAAAGTATTGGAGACATCCATTATACAAAAACAAAAAACAAAAAAATAAAACAAGCATGGGTACCTACGCAAATTATGTGAAAAGATATTACGGGACACAGAAAAACCATGTGGAGAAAAGCACAATGTATCACATATTCCAAGATTATCCAAAAGTGTTAGTTTGCCTGTTCAGTGACTGCATGTGTGTGTCATTTGATTGCTTCCTGACCGATTTAAGGTGTACAATGACGCCTCTTTAGAGGGCTCGCTTACTGTTATCGAAGCCTTGGTACAGCGGCCGTGAACAAGCGTCTCAGACACTTTCGGGTCGTTTGCTTTCCCATGGTGCACTCTCATCATGCCGGGCCCTGGTCGGTAGCTGTTGAGGTACTTACGGACCACAGGCGGGGTCGGAGCCTGGGGGGAAAAAGGTACAAGGATGTAACCAGGGTTACTTTAACTGGATTACTTTCAATGACTTTTGGATTACTCCAATACCAAATATTCTAATAAAAGACAAAAGAAACTAAATATGAATAAAATGATGACTCAAAACACGTGGCAAGCTTTCTCTCCTGGCTTTGATCTCTTTAATCTCCGGCAAAACGAACATAAAATGCGACAGAAACAAAATGAAAATAAATCCAAACAGCTTGCCAATATCATTTTTGCCGTTCCATGTATTCCAAGCCTGCACAAAATTTAGTAATTTTATGCATATTTAGTTTCTTTTGTCTTTTATTAGCATATTTGGTATTGGAGTAATCCAAAAGTAATTGAAAGTAATCCAGTTAAAGTAACCCTACCCAACCCTGGATGTAACACTGATTTGAAACAATCATCATGGCTTTGTAAAAGGGACGATGTGTTTTGGGTTCATATTTATTATTTACAGTACAAAGATTCATGGAGCCTGATATATTACATCAGTAGTTTTCCCACACAGACATTTGTAATAAAGTATCAAAAATGACATAATTTCGAGTTGTATTTGCAGTGTCTGAAACTCATGACAAAAAGTTACAGGACACCAGGGCAGACAACTCTGAAAAGTATCCGCCCAACCATAAAGTTGCCTGCCCCATTTTTACAACTTGAAACACAATAAGACAACTCATTGCAAAAAAACCCAAAACATTGTTGAAAAGTATTAAGGATTGATAATCAGGATATATAACAGAGCAACACTTTAAAATTAAGTTTATTATAACCCTACTTATAACATTTATTGCATGTATATGACATCGCTGTTTTCCATCTGCCATCAGTATGTACCAGTATTTACTCATCTTCATTCATGCAATGTTTGCGTGGCGTCGTCTGCTACAAGCCATGTGAACACCTCTTTCCACGATGCTTTCAATGTATGTTTATGTTTTGTAGCGTCATAAATTGTGTTAGCTTCTTTTGAATCTCTCTTCTGGGGCTGAGGTTTTTGCTTGATTCCTAACCACTTATCCATTTTTCTTGTGTTCTCTGTGCACCTACTTAGGAAAATGATATGCAAATGCGGGACCTTATAAGGCTCGGGAAAGTCCCGGAAATACGAAGTTATTCGATGCAGGCTTCTGATTGGCTGCTGAGTATGAAAATTGCCAAACGAACCGGAATTTCCAAACTAAACGAATATTTTGAAATCGGAATAAAGCAAATGTTTGGTTTGAAAAAAAATCTTTTGTTTTTTCTGGAAAAAGTTGTCGGCCACCCGGGCGGAGACGTTTGGTAAGTTGTACGCCCGACGTAAAAGATGCACGCCCCGGGCGTCCGGGTGGACATTATTTCAGACACTGGTATTGGTTTTGGATGATCTAGTTGGCAGGTTGTATTTGTAAAGTCTGTCTATGTACTTTAAAGTGACACTGAGTTTTTTTGACCAATAGATGTCGCTGTATTGTCTAGAAAAGTAGAACGGAAAATGAGTGCTAAAAAGCTCAAGCAAGAATATTAGTGTTGGCAAAATGAAGCCCCCACAAAGCAGTGAAGCCCTGCACACGATTCCACACGCACACACACACGCACGCACACGCACGCACACACACGCAAGCACACACGCGCACGCAAGCACACGCACACGCACACGCTCGCTTCAATAGGATTCCTTTCCTAAACTACGCTGCCATGTGGACAGAGAACTGTATAACATGCTTGGTGCATGAAATAAAACTGGGGTGTGAAATATGCTCTGATAACAAAAATGCATATTTGAAGAGTGTATTAAGAGCGTGTCAGAGTAAGAGTGTATCATGAATTGTTCTGTATTACTTAGTGCTTATAAAACAAGTGGAAAAGGGAAATAAGCAGGTAAAACAAAGTGCTTATTCATTTTTATTTAAAATCAATATATTTTTGGACCCAGTCAGGTTTCTTAATTTTGCGGAGAATTTCACCTGCTTTTTAAAAAAACTCACAAGGTACAGATGAAAAAGGGGTGCATAGATATCAAGTTTGTAAATAATTGGTGCATATTTCTGTGATTCCTGGTATTTGAAGGGGACTTTCGACTTTGGGGGTGTTTCTTTGCCGCTTTTATTTCGAAACACAGTTAAAGGGGCGGCAGTAGCTCAGGAGGTAGCTCGTCTTGTGATCAAGGGATCCCAGTTCGAATCCCGGCTCGTCCGTGTTACATGTTGAAGTGTCCTTGGGTAAGACACTGAACCCCTAATACCCCCAATAAGCAGATTAGCGCCTTACATGGCTGCAAGGCCGCTATTGGGAAATGTGGAGCACATTGTAAAGCGCTTTGAGAAGTCATTGACTTGAAAAGCGCTATATAAATGCAGATCATTTCATTTCATTTCATTTTTAAAGCTAGAGATATTTTTCCTGAAACAATCACGTGGTACCGCCGCTTAGCGGGGCTTCAAAAGTCACGCATACGTCATCAAATTAGTTCATTATTTTTGCCTCTTATTAAAATCAATATGATTTTTTAATGAACAAAAAATATTTGTTTACCACTAGATGGTGTTTAATAATAACATACAAAGTCCCTTTCAAGTAGCATATTTCTTGCATGGGCTTAATAGAGCGAATTAAAAGCACAATCTTCATGTATTTTTGTTTTAAAAATCTATATTATTTCTTGGGCAGCACGGCGGTGCAGTGGTCGGCACAGTTCTGAAGACATGAGATCAAACCTCCTGTGTGGAGTTTGCATGTTCTCCCCATGCTTGCGTGGGTTTCCTCCTGCATTCCAAAAATTTGCGCGCCAGGTTAATCGGCCGATCCGAATTGTCCCTAGGTGTGAATGAACGAGTGAGTTGTCTGTCTCTGTGTGCCCTGCGATTGGCTGGCAAGCAGTTTGGGGTGTCCCCTGCCCACTGCCTGAAGATAGCTGGGATGGGCTCCAGCACCCCCGCGACCCTACTGAGGATAAGCAGTGCAGATAATGGATGGATGGATATTGTTCCTTTTTAATGAAGAGCATTTTTTTTACTACTTGGAGGTGCTATGTAATACACAATTTCCCTTTAAAAGCTTCTATGTCAAATCTACTGTGTTAAGCGTATAATAATAATAATAATAATTTCCTTTGTATTGTCATTCTTTGTAACAATGTACACAGAACGAAATGTCGATACATCTGACCCGTTGTAGCGAGTCGATGCAGCCGCAGCCAGAAGGCGCCGCCATTATACCAATTAGGTATGTCTCGGTCGAGGCAAGGTTCCATAACTTACCCGTTTTATATCTTGGAAACAAGTAGCTACTCTGTCACCAACGGGAACTCGTTTTCCAGCCTAGTAATGAAAGAAAACGCAAAAATTATATATATATTTTATATAAAGTGGCTACAACATGTCAAAAGCTGGTCAATTGCTTATTACTTAACTTCAAACGACAAAAAGTATAAGTTAACTTACACTCGGCATGTGCAGTATCCTCATTGTGTCTGCCATGTTCACCTACAATTGATCTTTAAAATGTTTCCGAATTTTAGACTAAAAGAGATGTTTCCAGAAAGACAAGTACCCGGGGCGAGCTTACTTTTAGTTTGCCGTCGCCTAGCAACACTGAAAATAGGCAAAGGAAATGTTAATATATTTTTCATTTTAACGTAAAACTGGAGTGCAATCGAATAAATGTGAAATTAGTTAGGGGGAAAAATAAAATATAAAAATATAAAAAAAATATAAATACACGTTGCGTACAGCCGAACGAGTTAGCTTTCAATTGTGTAAAAACATCGTCATTTCGTGATCGGTTAGTTTTATTGTATTGTTCTATCCTGTGATTTGGCATATATTTAAAATAAAATATTTCAAAATGTTAGGAATCTAGTAGCACGTATGATTGGTGGGGCTCGGTGAGACGTAGGAGGATTGCCAGTCGCAGTCATACGATCTGTCATCATCGTCCGTTCCAAGCTAACAGGGAAGTTGAGACAAGTGGCGGAGCCTGCTGGAAAAGAAAATAATCTAATGTTTCACTGAGGCCGATTTATATCAGAGTGAACAATTTTGTCCTTTAAAAAGGGAATCTCTTTACAACGTTTGGCAGCGGCGTTGTCTCTTGGCTGGGTGAGTAAAGGAACCGATTGCAAAACAGCTAGCTAGCGGCTAACCGGAGTGTGTGTGTGAGGGAGGACTCCACCCGACGGCCGCGGCCGAACGAGCTTCCAACCCCGAGCGCGGTGTCTCCTTAGCTGGGTAGCTCCCTAGCCTTAGCCCGGCGCCGCTTTGGGAGTACCAGCCGAGCTAACACGGCAACTCCGCTTGGTCTGCCCGCTTAAATCGACGCCACTTGTTGTGTTGTGATGCTAAACATGGACGCCTGTGAAGCATTTTGACCACAATTGTCTGACCCAAAAAGACAGCGGACGGATAGTGACGTTAGCCAGCTGTTAGCCAGTGACGGCTAACATCATAGCTGTCACTAGCCGCACACACCCAAAATCCGCCGTTCGTAATGTTTGGGGAAAAAAGCTACACTTAAAACGCAAAATTGTACGCGAACATTCGTCCTTTCGCTGTTTCCGTTTGACACCGTCAAGTCTGTCTTATGACCGGTTAAGATTCCCCTCTCGGTGCGACGTTACGAAGTTAGGATGTAGCCGCTCGGCTAACGCTAGCCAGTAATGTGCTAATTCACGCCGACGAACAACAACAACACTCGCGCACGTTGCGTTATTAAACATGATTTTGCGACGTGTTTTACACGAAAATCATATGATTTAGTCCTCAGTTGGTGTACATTAAACGTGTCTTACCCAACTCCACTTAATTGTGAGCTTAATTTAATCGTGTTATTAAGTCCAAAACAAGACGTCTCAAATCATGTTGTTCGGCCCACCGTGGTCCAAATTAATTCGTCCAAACATTTAAAGATGTTTTATCAACATCCTGAAGGCATTTTTTTCAACTTTTCATTTTTTTTTACCAAAAAGTCACATTTTATCCTTACATTTGGTGTTTTTTTGAAGTCAAGTCATGTTTATTTGTATAGCCCTTAGTCACAAAGAGTCTCAAAGGGCTGCACAGACCACAGAATATTGCAGACCAGACTATTATTACACCATCACCTGATCTATAACCTACATGAGGTCAAATAATACACAGATACACAGATATTGTCAACATAAAATATGTTATTCATATGCTATAGAATAGAATTATGTTTTAAGCTTAGATTTAAACATGTCCACTGAAGTTGCAGATCGAATCTCGGGGGAATAGCATTCCACAGCACCGGGGAACGCTCTCGAACCTGCGGATCTCTTCTTTGCTCTTGGAATCACTAGTAGACCAGCATTTTCAGAGCGAAGGCTCCGGGCCAGAACATAGGGTGAAATTAAATCTGAAAGATACGAGGGAGCAAGTCCATGCATGATTTTGTATACTACCAACAGAACCTTGAAATCACATCTTAACCTAACAGGAAGCCAATGTAGGTTACCTAAAATCAGGGTAATGTGATCAAACTCTCTTGTCTTAGTTAAAAGCCTCGCTGCAGCATTTTGCACCAGCTGAAGGCTCTTGATTTTGGACTTCCGGAGACCGGTGAGTAGTGCATTACAGTAATCGAGATGGGAAGTTACAAATGCATGAATTATAATCTCCGCATCCGAATGAGACAGTTTAGGGCAACTTTTAGCAATGTTGCGAAGATGGGAAAAAAAAGCTGTCTAGTAATATTCTTAACGTGTGTTTGAAAGGACAGATCAGGGTCAAATATGACACCTACATTTTTGACTGAGTCACTCTGGGTGATATTACATTTGTCAATGTTCAGAGCTGTTTTTGAGAACAAATCACGGCATTTAGATGGACCAATAACTAGCATTTCGGTCTTTTCAGAGTTAAAGCGCAAGAAGTTGAGTGACATCCATTCTTTTATCTCAGTGAGGCAGACCTCGATTTCCACAATTTAGTGTGGCAGATTCCTCCATCGGAAGATATAGTTGAGCGTCATCTGCGTAGCAATGAAAACTGATATTATACTTGTGAATAATATCACCTAATATAAGCATGTAACTGCTGAAAAGAAGGGGGTCAAGTACTGAACCCTGCGGAACACCACATATAACACTAAAGGGCTCAGATGTCATTTCACCATATTTAACACAGTGCTTCCTATCTGAGAGGTAGGGGGTAGGTAGTCCGTTCAGCCAGTTTTTGCTGAGTGTAAACAATTTTCACTAAGTCGTAATTAATGACAATGACGACAATCCTATTATTATATTTGAATAAATGACATTGTAAGAAACACTTTTCATTTAACTTGTTCCATTTTTGCTGGGTGAGGTGACTTGATTAACTTGAAAAGTGTTTTACTGAATAAAACAATAGACTTGTCGTTATTGTCTTTGATTCTGATTTAGTAGCAATTGTTTAAAACCAGATTAGACATTGCACTACAGGTTAAACATGTTGTAAAAGACCCAAAAGATAAATAGAAGATAAGAAAACAAATTATATAATTGACGGTTGTTGACTGGCCCGAATTGTATGTACATCACACAATAGTGCAATGACATAAGTGGCCAATTGTGCAAAAATAAGAATAAAAAGAAATACGATATTAGCATATGTTCTTCACATAGTCGACACATATTTTTCATTGCATTTTTGTTACGATGCACTTACAATTTAGGTTAGTCTTCAAGCACTACCTTGTGAATATTTTTGCCCATTTATCTTGACATTCTTTTCATCTTATTTTTACTTTACAAGTCTTTATTACGTGTTTATCCTGGAGTGCCTTCTCATCTTGTCAATTGAAAAAAAATACAATTTGTTTGAATACTGATATATACAATTACAGGGGCGGTGATGGCTCTGGGGAAGAAACTGTTCTTTGAGCACGTTAATCTTTGTTTTAATGGACGTTGAGTGTTTTCCAGAGGTCAGCGGGTTAAGAGGTGGTGGTTGGGGCAAGAGGAGTCCTTAATAATGTGCCAATGTTCTCCAGAGCTCTCTCAAATATTCCTTCGTCATTCATCAGATGTACAAAAGTCAATTCCATTGAAGTTGGGAAAAAGTTTAAAATGTCAGTAAAATTAGAATAGAATGACTTGCAAACCTTTTCTAACCCATATTTAAATGAATACACCACAAAGACAAGATTATCCATGTTCAAACTCATAAACTTTATTTCCATAAGCAAATAATGATAAACTTAGAATTTTATAATTGCAACAAGTGCCAAAGTAGTTGGGAAAGGGGCTTCTTCACCATTGTGTTACATCACCTTTCCTTTTAATAACACTCAATAAACGTTTAGGAAGTGAGGAGACTAGTTGTTGAATCGTTGATAGTGGAATCCTTTCCCATTCTTGCTTTATGTACAGCTTCAGCTGTTCAACAGTCCGGGGTCTCCTTTGTCTTATTCTGCGCTTTATAATGCGCCACACATTTTCAATGGGAGACAGGTCAGGACTGCAGGCAGGCCAGTCAAGCACCCGCACCCTCTTACTACGAAGCCACGCTGTCGTGAGACGTGCAGTGTGTGGCTTGGCATTATCCTGCTGGAAGAAGCAAGGGCGCCCATGGTAAAGATTCTGTTTGGATGGCAACATACTTTGTTCCAAAACCTGAATGTACTTTTCTGCATTAATGGTGCCTTCACAGATGTGCAGGTTACCCATTCCTTGGCCACTCATGCACCCCCATACCATCACAGATGCTGGCTTTTGCACTTTGCGTGCATAACAGTCTGGGTGGTTCTGTTCTTCTTTGGACCGGAGGACACGACGTCCACAATTTCCAAACACAATTTGGAAAACTGACTCATCAGACCACAGAACACTTTTCCACTTTGTATCAGTCCATTTTAGATGGGCTCGGGCCCAGAGAACCCTGCGGCGTTTCTGGATGTTGTTGATGAATGGCTTACGCTTTGCAACATAAAGTTTTAACCCACACTTACGGATATAGCGTCGAACTGTATTGACTGACAGTGGTTTTCCAAAGTGTTCCTGAGCCCATGTGGTGATGTCCTTTACACATTGATGTCGGTTCTTAATGCAGTACCGCTTGAGGGCTCGGAGGTCACGGGCATTCAATAATGGTTTACGGCCATGCCGTTTACGCACAGTGATTTCTCCAGATTCCCTGAACCTTTTCACAATATTATGGACTGTAGATGATGATATCCCTAAATTCCTTGCAATTGTACTTTGAGGAATGTTGTTTTTAAACTGTTCAACAATTTGCTCACGCAGTTGTTCACAAAGAGGTGAACCTCGCCCCATCCTTGCATGTGAATGACTTAGCTTGTTCGGGTCTCCCTTTTTTATACCCAGTAACAACTCTCACCTGTTGCTAATTCATCTGTTCACCTGCAAATAGTTGGTTGATTTCCATTCATCCACTTTCTGAGTAGTTATTGACACCTGTCCCAACTATTTTGGCACGTGTTGCTGTCATCAAATTACAGAGTTGATGATTTTCTCCCAAAACAATAAAGTTTATGAGTGAAGACAATAAATATGTTGTCTTTGCTGTGCATTCATTTAAATATGGGTTGAAAAGAATTTGCAATTTACTTGGATCAATTTTTATTTGCAATTAACACACTTTCCCAACTTCATTGGAATTGAGTTTTGTATTTTGTGACCAGTGCTCTGTCCGTGCGACGTCAAATATTGTCCATGTCAGGCTAAAAAATTGAAGATTCAGGTCAGGTTGTTTCACGGTTCTCGCGACTGTTTGTCGAGTTTGTCTCGGCAAGCAGTGTTTTGTTTGTCATGTGACATTGGGAATGCCAAACAATTCCAATGACTCAGTTGGTGCGAACAGTGTCTGTCAGGTTTTAGTTAAAGACTTGCGTCCTGGAGGTCAGACCCTTTATCTAAAGACTAAACACATCTGCATGTTATCTTCACCTGTTAAATTTCAAATACAAATGTGTGCAGTGGTTTAAAATGTACACTTGAAGAGCCATAACTGTACACTGATCACTTGTGTGAGTGATAATCACGTTAACTATATTTATGTAAGACACAAAACGCATGAGAGCCGTTTGGGCATTGTTGAACTCTGTGATCATGCACAATTACTAAGATTACACTTGACAGTGTCAATCAAAAAGCAGGATTATTATTGTGGGTAAAGATGATCTTTTATTGACCACCCCCGCCATTTAAGATGCACAGGCTGATTCAGGTTTTCCAACCTTAATCAGTTGTGCAAAAGGGTTTATGATTATTATCAAATGTTGGGTTTGTGGGGCAGGAAATGCAACTGAATTGCACCTAAGCCGCAGATTGAGTTCGCACACTTGCAAAAAAGCCATTTGCTGATCATTTGTGGCATTAAAGGGACACTGTGTATCCTCCTCGTGGTAAAAAACTTCATTCATTAAAAAAACACACAATATTGATTTGAATAATAAGAACATGCTCTGTCATATAAACATGCATTTTCTTGTAATACTCATAGGTAAAAAAAAACATGTTTATTTTAGATAACACGAGGCTCTCCTAGAGGAAGCTGACATGATTGTTGGACATCTTGCGGGTAAGGGTTTCCCCCCATAAACAAAATCTTTTGAAAGGCTGGGCAAAATATTAAAAGGAAAAATGGTGCGGTTTGGTCACTTTGAGTCCTTGTAGTAACACAGTGTCCCTTTAAACAATAAACAGTACTAAATAATAAGATTATACAAACTTATTGTTAAACAGCTCTTACATTTCCTGATGTCGCAAAGCTCAACACGCCAGATCACATTTGTTTGTACACCCCTTAATCAGCAAAAGTCTCAAAGGGCTGCACAGACAACCATTAAAACGTCCCCGATCAGAAACCTACATGAAGCCAAAGAAAAATTCAAAATCCTCGACATGACGAAAACTAAGAACTGTTGAGCAGGGGCCGATCATGAGGTAACCCCACATTCAGGGTGACCACGCTGCAATGGATGTTGCAAGGGAATCAACAGACAATGAACAAAAACAACACATAACAAAAGTTTTAAATCCTGACTAGTTAATTGGAACCGTACCCAGAATTACAACATCAATACAAAATCTTTGAGTTCTATTTTGCACTGAATGTTCCTTTCCCGCATGCGCATCTGGTGAAATGCATACCAAATGAGTTATTTGTGTCACCTGTGGTCCAGGAATTTCTATAAATTCCATTCTTGCCACAGGTTCATTTTCTTCAGAATCTTCTCGCGTGAACACAAGTATTCCGAGTGACAAAATGCGCTGGCGGTCATACGGGACTCTAGTTACACTCATAACATTGGTTTTGATGTTTAACCATGAAAGATTTATTCGGTTTGGTTATCATAACCGTGCCCTGAGGATAACTTTACAGAACTGTATTGGTTTTCATTTTACCTCTGAAAAGTGATGGGTCCCAGGGACTCGCATGCTCAAAAATCTATGGGTCCCAACAGAGATCTATGGGTCCCCAAAATTTAGTGTGCTCCATGCCCTTACAAACTGTCGTATTTTCCCTTACAAAATACAAAACAATCTTTTTTTTTTTCCAAATATGTTTATTTATGTAGTTTAACATGTTATATTGTACATGTGTTTCCTTATATCATATATATTGTTAATGAACATTTTGTTGTGAGACACTGAGTTGCTTGACATGAATGAGGTTTATTATAAAAAACTAAGTCGCTTGGACGTTCACTGTAGAAGGAAAAAATACATGCAAATATAATTAAGTAGAATATTACATTTCCTTATTCAAATTATGATTTTCTGCATTAAATTATTGTTGGTAATATACTGATTAAAAGGGACCACCACAAACCTGTCTTTTTTCGTTTTTCTCCTTTTACACTTCCTTTTTTTCTTAACTTCTTTATTCAACATAATCATTCGTAATATAATGCATCAAAGCAAGTGAGCCGTTTGAGAGCCGGCTCTTTAATGAGTGGAGCCGAAAAGGCAGGTTCTCTAAAAAGAGACGGACTTTCATTACACAACTCGAACTCGAGATCGGCGTGCAGACGAAATCTCGAACCGCGAGACCAAAACAACAATGGCGGATCTGCCTGACGAAAAGTTTGGAGTGCGGTAAATCTTTGTTAAAAAGTTACAATGACAATTTTGTGTCCCGGGGACGCACGTTGATTTGACACGATGCGTCCCCAGCAAAAATAATGCGTCTAGGACGCAGGGCCGCGGGCAAACGAGAACACTGCTGTATCACCTTTGATCGATGAAATGACACTTCCCCTTCTTTTCTCGCAGCATCCACGTCAGGAAGTGTCCTGAGCAAGCGACATGGCAAGTAGAGGCGGAGCTACCCGACCCAACGGGCCCAACGCCGGCAACAAGATCTGCCAGTTCAAGCTGGTGCTGCTGGGGGAGTCGGCGGTGGGGAAGTCGAGTCTGGTGCTCCGCTTCGTCAAGGGACAGTTCCACGAATTTCAGGAGAGCACCATTGGAGGTTTTGCTTGTCTTGTCCTGCTGAACAGCATTGCTTTTTTTCAATCTTATCCGTGACCTGCTATAGTTTCCGGTTCATTTCCTGCTTTGCTCACAATTAGTCATTTTTGCGTGACTTAACACGCATCGCCGAATGTGAACAGTCAGCCATATTGGATGGGTCAACCAGACGAGGTTTGATGTTGTCACAGCTCTACTTGTTTTTAGGGTTTCAATGGGTGCTTGAAATCCTTGAAAATCATTGAATTCTAATGTGCTTTCAAGGGTTGAAAATCGCTTAAAATTTGGGTGAAGACCTTACAATGATAGCTAATTTTCTCAAGTCAGCTTACTAATGACACTGATACTGCTCTCTGGTGGCTTCGCTTTGCAATTGCATTTCTTCTTTCCTCGTGATGAACAGAAGCTCGCATTTGTTTGTATAACATTGTGCTATGAAGCGTCATCACCCTTACCAATCGCGCCCAAAAGGCCAAGTGCATGCTACACTTAAACAGGGCACTATGAAATGTGTATTAGTGCAAGGATTACATATTATTATGGACATTTATTATAAGCTGTGCTAAAAAATACGATGGCGTTTCTCAGTGGTAAATTGTCAAGGGAAAAACTTCCTGCAACTGAAAATGTTAGGTACATACAACTGTCCTTTTATCTTAAAAACACGCATGGTTCATATTCACAAATATATTTGCGATTCACTCGAGATCTCAAAATGTCCTATATAAATGCAAACGCCAGACTAAAAATCGCATATGTAAAATGCAGATGTATTTGTGGCTCTGCAAATGACATGATTCACACCAAATTTATTTTTAACGGTCCTGGAAAAATTGTAAATTGGCTTTTGAAGGTCCTTCAAAAGTGCTTGAATTTTGGCCATGAAAAAGGTGTAGGAACGTTGAATTTTGTTGGCTGTGCAAGGCGTTGTTTTTTGTGACTCCAAGTACTGTTGAGTGAAGGCCAGAGTGACAACCTCGCATGCAATGCACCTTTTGGAGATGGTGGGTGCATGCAATCAGCCCTACGCGAAAATATTAAGCTTTTTCCCGGTGAAAATGAGCACCAAAAAGAGTGCAAGGTGATTGGAGGGCAGAGATGGGCTCCGAATTAATGCAATGCGATCCCCAGGGATGGCCCGGGCATGCTAAAACGCCTCGCAGTTGATGGTGCGTCCTTCGCTGGCTGAAACGAGTCTCAGAGAACCTATGACATCAATCCTAAACCCTACACCACGCGCTTTATTCTAGCGCCTATGGCTCGTGTTTATACATAAGTGAACATTTGTTGTCGCAATTTAGCCCAGAATGTTCAACAACAGCAAAACTAGAGGTTTCATAGCCATATTTTGAATGTCAATCGCAATGATAATGAAGTAGTACGTTTACCTCATAATTATTACCCATCCAATATGATCGCTTTACTAAGGTTTCTCAGATGTCGATTATGTGATAGAAGCTATCAATAGTGGAAAACATGATTTAAACAAGCTTTAGCAATTAAACTGCTGGAAAAATGAGGAAATGTAAGAATGCAACTTCCTAAAGATGGTTGACTTTTGTTCCTTGTCGCTATCTCTACAGCCGCCTTCCTTACTCAGACGGTATGCTTGGACGACACGACAGTCAAGTTTGAAATTTGGGACACGGCTGGCCAGGAACGCTACCACAGTCTGGCCCCTATGTACTACAGAGGCGCCCAGGCGGCCATTGTGGTCTATGATATTACCAACGAGGTACGTCACAAACATTCGACCCCCCGTTTTCTGCAGAGTAACTCTTGGTTAATTTGAGTTATCTTTATTTATTTAGCCCTTAATCACAAAAGTCTCAAAAGGCACCCTTAATACACCATAGGGCTGAAACTAACAATTATTTTATTAATTGATGAATCTGTCGATTATTTCTTTTTCGATTAATCAATGATCATATTTAAAAAAAAAAAAAACAACAACACTTAATCCATTTCCTCTTTATTCAAATATTAAATATTTGGATAAATAAGAAAAACACAATATTCTACTTTATTACCTGTAAACAACAAAAACTCCAAGTCTTTGTCAAATAATAAACAAAATTACATAATATATGCTATACACCTGCAAGTCTATATTTTTACCATAAAGTGTAAAAAACGAGGCATCTTTTTTATTAAAGGACATGAGCTTGTGTACTAGGAAATAAATGCAAATCTGAAAACCCAGTAACATGGTTTTCAACATTAACAAGCAAAAAGTAAATATGACCACTAACAGGTTTCCCCACTAACTCACTCTCTCACCCATTCTAGAACTCATGCAAAAATGAGCATGTCAATGAGGATTATGTTGAGGATGCTCTCAGTGATGACAGCTGCTTGCTGTTGCGTTCATGATGTCTTTCTCGTCATGAAACTTGTCATTGTTTGCTGTTTTTTAATAAGAAAAGTATAGTATGAGTATGAATTAGGGCACAATTTACAAGGACACAATTATCACTCAGACTTTGCTGGAAATGTAAAACTTGATGCTTAAACCTATTACCACCATTGTGTGCAATTACAAGATGAGTTTTTTTTAACTAAATAAAGCAAAAATAAAAACTGCTTAAAATGATAAATGGAACAGGAGTGGGCACTTTAAAGCTTTGGCTTCAGCCTACTCCCTTTGGGCACATTTTTATGTTAATATTACTGTATTGTTCAGCTGTTTTGGATTTTTGCAAACAATTTGTTGTTCCCCTTTATTAGTGATAGATACTGTTTTTTTGTGCCGTGCCCAAATAAACTTAATTCTTTTATTAAAGTATATCAGAATGGAGAAGAAGGCCGTCTCTGAGCCTGTTTGTCCTGCTTTTGCGGGACCTGTAGCGCCTACCAGAGGGCAACAGGTCAAAGAGGTAGTGGTCGGGTGGGTATCGATCATTTATAATGTTAATGTCCCCTACGGTATCACCAGCAATGTCTTCTAGACTGGACAGAGAGTAGCCGAGGATGTTTTGGACTGTGCAGATTACTCTGTATGTTTTTCTGTTGTGCTCCCAGAATACCATACGGTGATGCTGTAGCACAGACTAACATTTCAGTTCCTCACTTAATCACTCGGACTGTGCCAGAAAAGTAAAACTCTATGCTTAATCTTGCCACCATTGTGTGAAAGTTTTTTGTAAAGAACAATTAAACACTGCTTAAGATTATTTAACTGAAATAAAATGTATCTCTGGCACGCATGCATGCATACACTCATTAATCAGCTAGTATCGGCCAGCTACCGGAGACCAACGTTAGGTTTCCTCACTTTAAAACGCAAACAACAAACAAATGAAAACAAATAATGTAGTGGCTTACCCCGAAGCGGAGCTCCTCGTCGGTGACTCCACATTTTCGTTTTCAGTGCTGCCTCATAATGGTGTTGGTCCCGTGCCATGCAAAATCACCTTTGCAAAGCTTGCAAGAGACGCACTTTTTGGTTTTGAAAACTGTGGAAAGCTCCCACACTTTTGAGGACTTCGGTCTAATTATTTCCTTGGTGTCTGTTTCATGAGTTGAGTAAGCCTTTGAAAATACCGCCTTGGTTTGCTCTCCACTTAGCTCATTTATGCTCACTGACTCTTGCTGCGTATGACAGAACCTATCCATGAGCTTATTTGTTGCCAACGCTTTAATCATTGCTTTTCAATCTTTTCTATCCATATTATCGATTCCTAGTTGCAGCCCCAATGCTAAACTAAGCTGAAACCCACGAGAGCAAGGAAGAACTCAAACAACCTTAGCATGAGGAAAATTAAGAGACGTTGAGAAGGGGTCTTTCATAATGTAAACCTACTTCTAGAATAACCAGGCTGCAATGAATGTTGCAAGGCCATCATCAACATTAAATATAGGAAAAACCAGAATGCCCATGTGACAGCTTCCTTCCCCAAAACTAACTGATGCAGCCCAGGATCTTGGCTTGTCCTCCTCCCTCAAGGGCCCAAAAAAATTGTATGAAGTCAACATCTCACATAAGCTATGGAATATAAGTGCGTATAATGCCTAGATTTAAACA
The DNA here is from genome assembly GCF_059441175.1 of Urocampus carinirostris. NCBI lineage: Eukaryota > Metazoa > Chordata > Actinopteri > Syngnathiformes > Syngnathidae > Urocampus > Urocampus carinirostris. Next base: position 64,640,620 of record NC_142350.1, on the reverse strand, counting down.
CTTCCACTGAAGTTGCAGATGAAATCTCAGGAGTCAGAGCATTCCACAGCACAAGCGCCTAAATGGAGAATACTATTGATCCTGCAGATTTCTTCTTGACTCTTGCTTGCCGATTTTTCTAGGTGGCTGGGGCTAAATAGTACCATACAACCTGAATTGGTTGTTATCCACATCCCCTAGGCATGCTTACTAGTAACGCTTTTCTTGCTCTTGCTACCTGTTCAGGAGTCGTTTGTGCGCGCAAAGAACTGGGTAAAGGAGCTGCAGAGGCAAGCCAGTCCCAACATCGTCATCGCACTCGCTGGCAACAAAGCTGACTTGGCCGGCAAGCGAGCGCTCGACTTTCAGGTGTGTCAAAATACATACTTGTAAAACGACTATTATGCTATATTGTGCAACGGTAGCAAAGTATTGCCTTTTCCTGTAATCTGCTGGACACATGAGTAGTACTTTAATTGAACACCCTTTTTCGTTTTTCTTTTGAACATTTAGATAGATAGATACTTTATTCATCCCCGTAGGGAAATTCACACTTCCAGCAGTATCCTTGTGTTGAAAAATACAATAATAAAGATATAGAATACAAAAACACCCAATATAACGTTTTGCCATAGTGTTTAAATAGTGCTACGGAAAATACACACTGTAATAAAATTAGGGTAATATGCAAATGTAGGGGTGGGGTTTAATGTGGGCTTTTACTCCCTCTGGGTGGAGTTAAAGAGCCTCGTGGCATGAGGAAGAAATGATATCCTCAGTCTGTCCGTCAATCTGTCAATCAGTATTTGATCAAATGTCTTACCATAAACATGCGCGCTGATAGTCCCTGTTGAATTGAATAACATCACAAATAAGAATGAATCAATTTTTTGATTGTATAGAGCTTTCTTAATCTTTAATTTCTGTGTGATGCAAGCCATGCTGCAAAGTGGTCATTCAAAATTTAAGATTTAAAGATCTCATCATGCCTTTCAGAAAACCGTGGATAATAAAGTAGCTGCCGAGTAGTTTTTGTGAATTTTTTTTTAAATTACCGTACTTTCCGCACTATAAGGCGCACCTAAAAGCCTTTATTTTTTTCAAAAGCTGACCATGCGCCTTATAATACAGTGCGCCTTATATATGGATCAATATTAAGTCGCAAAGTCTTGCAACTAAAGCAAGCAGCCGCTGACTAGATTTTCCCCCGAAGGCGAAGTCGTCCGCGGTGTATGCTGGGATTTATATACCGGCGTTTCATTTCCTAACCAATGAGTCAATCATCATTTGAATCAGTCACTATTGGCTAAAGTTATTCGGAGGTAAAGGGGGCGGATCCTTTTTATCATTTACAGGCTCGCATAGGCTAAAGGGGCGAAAGGAAGCCTGCAATTGGCCGAAAAAGATGAATGAATGTGTGCCAGCAAAAAATAAAGTGGAAACTAAGAAATGTTTTATTTGGTGACATCGTACGGACACCGCATCCGCACGTGTCTACGACACGTATTTGCTTCTTTGCAAGCTTTCGGAATGTTAAGGGGGTAATAAGTTTGACTGAACTATCTGACTGTTACGTCGACGTTCCCATTGTAGCGCCTTATAATCCGGTGCGCCTTATGTATGGAAAATATAGGACCAAAAACTATTTTTTGGGGGTGCGCCCTATAACCCGGTGCGCCTTATAGTGCGGAAAATACGGTATGTAAAAGTGTGCCATGAAAGCATTTCAATGATGTCTATTCGGTTTACAGGACGCCCAATCGTACGCCGAAGACAACAGCCTTCTCTTTATGGAGACGTCAGCAAAGACTTCCATGAACGTTAACGAAATCTTCATGGCGATTGGTGAGTTATTTGAGGGAGAAAGCCATCGTATACATTATTTATACGTATTTTTATGTTTAGTTCGTATTCCCTTTCATTTTATTTATTAACTATATGGAATAGACAAATCTCACATTGATACATCATTATGAATATTTATGGTTTATCACTGACAAATGCTAAAATTAATAATTCTAATATGTAATACTGACATAACATTAAACATGTAGTTTGTTAGATGATTTTAGAGCACGCGTACCTGTCTGTTTCAATTTTGTGTTCAATAATCTCGACATAAAGTGGTTATCTTTTGATAGTCAGTTTTTACAACATGCACTTAAAGCCCTTCAACCAGGGACATCTTGTTTGAAAGTCTCTACTTGATAAGCTCCTAACACCACTTAAAATGGGCTTACACGTTAATTCTTTCAAAACATTTACTGTTTACCCTATTTAATTTTTTATTATGATAAGATATGGTGAAATTTGTCAAATTATCAAATGTCTTCCATAGTAGTCTTTTTATTGTGATAAATACCCTCAAGTTGAATTAACATTCAAATTAACATCTAAATGAAAAAAAATACTGCACTGAAAAACCATAATTTTGATCAAAAAAGTACATATCGCTAATTTCAATGATAATTAAGGAACCATAAAAAAATATTAACTCCTAAATATTTATGCAATGGCAAAATAAATTAAAAAGTTATATCTGGAAAATAAGTAAAAATACAGCAACATGTTATTAAGGGAACATGACTTGACTAATGAAATAAATTGTTTAAAACACATATTTTAGCCATTGAAATCTAGCTTACAGTGAAGAAAATAATGATATTTTTCTATTTCTCCCACTTAAAAATCATGGAGGGTTCTGGAATTTTCATCATAGGTGCATGTCTACTGTGAGAGAGATAAACTAAAAAGAAAAATCCAGAAATCACAATGCTTGATTTTCTTAACTATTTGTGTGATACAGCTGCAGATAAGTATTGGAGCACCTGTGAATCATCTAGAATTCTGACCTGAAAGACCTGTTAGTCCGCCCATTAGAAGTCTACCTGCACTCCATGTGTCATCTTGAATCAGATGCACCTGTTTGAGGTTGTTAGCTGCATAAAGACAACTGTCCATCCCATACAATTAGTAAGACTTTTAACTTGTAACATGGCGAACACTAAAGAGCAGTCCAAAGACACCAGAGACAAAATTGTACACCTCAACAAGGTTGGAAAGGGCTACGGAGCAATTGCCGAGCAGCTTGGTGAAAAAAGGTCCACTGTTGGAGCCATTATTACAAAATGGAAGAAGCTAAACATGATGGTTAATCTCAATCGGAGTGGGGTCCCATGTAATATATCACCCCATGGGGCCTCAATAATTCCGAGAAAGGTGAGTAATCCTCCTGGAAATACACGAGAGGAGTTGGTCGATGAGCTAAAAAGAGCTGGTACGACAGTTTTAAAGGTCACTGTAGGTAAAACACCAAGACCTCACTGTTTGAAATCATGCATGGCACGGTTCCACTGCTAAAACCAGCACATGTCAAGGCCTGTCTTAAGTTTGCATATGACCAATTGGATGATACAGAGGAGTCATGGGAGAAAGTTTCGTGGTCAAATGAGACCAAAATAGAACTTTTTGGTCCTAATTCCACTAAGCGTGTTTGGAGAAAAAAGAATGAAGAGTACAATCCGAAGAACACCATCCCTCCTGTGCACGGGGGGGTTTTTCTGCACATTGGACAGGATGATTGCACCGCATTAAAGAGAGGATGACTTAGGCCGTGTATTGTGAGATTTTGGGTAACAACCTCCTTCCCTTAGTCAGAGCATTGATGATGGGTCGTGGCTGGGTCTTCCAACGCGACAACGATCTGAAGCACACAGCCAGGAAAACCAAGGAGTGACTCTGTAAGAAGCATATCAAGGTTCCAGCCAATCTCCAGACCTAAATCCAATCGAAAATCTTTGGAGCGAGCTCAAACTCTGGATTTCTCAGCGATAGCCCAGAAACCTGACTCATCTAGAGAAAATCTGTGTGGAGGAGTGGGCCAAGACCCCTCCTGCAGTATGTGCAAACCTGGTGAAGACTACAGGAAACATCTGACCTCTTTAATAGCAAACAATGGCTACTGTACCAAAAATTAACATTCATTTTCTCAGGTGTTCAAATAATTATTTGTAGCTATATCACACAAATAAATTGTCAAAAAAATCATGCATTGTGATTTCTGGATTTTTCTTTTTTGTTTATCTCCCTCACAGTGGACATGCACCTACGAGAAAATTTCAGACCCCTCCATGATTTCTAAGTGGGAGAAATAGCAAAATAGCAGGGTGTTCAAATACTTATTTTCTTCACTGTAGTTCTAGTGCTAATTAATCACACTAAATGAAATTATGTACTTTGTCAACTTGTCAAATTGCATTAATCATGCAGTCAAAATGTATTTTATTCATGTAAATAAATAATAACAAACACATTTTAGTGCTGTTTAATTACACCAAATTATATGTATACAATAACATATAACGTTTATACAAATGAAATGATTTGAGTATGTTATCTGTGTATGTATAATTCAGTATTTAAATTTAGTTTTTAACAACTGGATAATGCATGGAGAAATCTGTTTATTTTAAAGGTGTCCTTAAAAAGTTGAAAGTTAAACATTTTCTTTATAAAGTATGTGTTAACTATGCCCAAAGAGTCCAAAGAGCAGATGTTTTTTTAACCGCACCTAGCTGCTCTTATCTTTTAAGCAAAGCTGTTAGGGTCGGAACACATTAGGTCCTTTTTTTCCCCCCGTTTATATTTGTTAGTGCAGCTTGAACATGGTGAAAGTAAGAAGAGGCCTCGTTCTGCTACAGTCCAACTGTCAACACAAACCCCAAGAAAGGTGAAAAAAGAGTTTATTCGAGTGTCTAAGAAATGCACTTACTTGCACGTGCGATATAAACGAGCTGACGGAGGCTGCAATGATTAGCGGCAGCAAGTAAAATGAATGAATTGATTATTGAATTGTCTTTATTTTACAATAGTACTGTACCATGAAACTAGAGGGGTTCTCCTTCAGTGTAAGAAGTAATATAGTGAGCAGCTGCATGTTAGCATCGGGGATCCTCGAATTGAGCCAGGTCTCTGTAATGGTTAAAATAAAATGCAAGAGTTGTGGCTCCACGTCATCCATTTCATGGGTAATGGATCTGGTTTTGGGGAGATACAGGCCTGCGGAACCCCGTTTGATTTCTTTAAAAATGTTCCAAATTTCGTACTGCTCCTTTAAACAATAGTTATTGTAAATGAGTCAGAAATCTTGTAACTACCGTAAATTCCGGACTATAGAGCGCACCTTTTTATAAAGCGCACCCACCACATTTTAAGAGGAAAACGGTTTTTTTACATACACGAGCCGCACCTGTATATAAGCCGCATGCGCCCACATTAAAAAAATGTAACACAAACACAAAATTAACCCAAACCCGACTTCAAGTCCCGCGATTGAAACTAAATGTCCTTCACTAAAGTGTACAGTCCAAAAATCACAGCCGGCATAATGAACAGAAAATGATACCGGTACTTAAGGTTTGATGCAGACCTGCAGAATCCAGGTCCCGTTGAAAGTAATCCAAGGAAAAAAGTGTATATTTCCAAAGGTAAGGGTGGGAAAAATATATCAGATGAAGACATTTACCCACGCAACTCCTTTTTCTTTAACCAACTTTTTACCCCCTCTTCTTTCCTTGTCTGTCCCTCACCATTAGCGGTCCCCACTTAAACTCGGCACCCCGCGTTTGTTCCGCCCCTCATTTTTCGTTCACCCGTGCAAAACATATCAGAATAAGTGTCTAAAATAAATACATTACAAAAATATACAGTTGCAAATACATATTATACATGGGTTACACATATTTACAAAGAAAGACGGTACACCAAGAGAGTTTTCAAAGCTTTAATAATAATAATATAACTTTGACAGGGCAGTTAATGGTAGCAACACTCGAGCGCCGCTAGCAGCCGTTCGAAAAATTACATAAATTGGCCGCATCACTGAATAAGCCGGAGGGTTGAAAGTTAGGGAAAAAAGTAGCGGCTTATAGTCTGGAATTTACGGTATTCAGTGTGGTAAAACAAACTCATGTTTTTTTTGTGCGATGATGTCATCGTAGCCAAGAAGCTCCCCAAGAACGAGCCCCAAACGTCCGGAGGCGGAGCCGGGCGGAACCGGGGCGTGGACCTGACCGAGACAGCCCAGCCCAGCAGCCGTACCTGCTGCAGTAACTAGGAGCGTTCCTGCATAACAAAACACGCAAAACATACACAAGACACACAGCTTCCTTACATCGGTCCTCACTACCCCTGTCCAAAATAGCAAAAAGACTGTGTATAGCTGCATTTCTAAAAAAAAAAAAAATGATTTTCCTTTCTTTTGTTGACGTTTCTCCTCCTTTCTTTTTAAAGGCTTTTTTTTTAAGAAGTGTACATTAGTATAACAGTTGCATGTTATCACTACAACGCCTGAAGCAAACAACCCTCTTGTCGTAAACTAACTCCCCCCTCCCCCTCTATGCCAGCCCACAAAATGGCTCTTATCCTGACTCGCTTCAGCACCACTCCCCTTCCAATTTCCTGTTGGGTGAAGCAAAACCCAGAAGGAGGGATTTCACCCTCCACGCCCTTTCTAAAGAGGACCCGTCGATCATTTCCTCTCCCCGAGTCGCCGCCACGCGTGTAAAAAAAAAAAAAAAAAAAAAAGACCACACGACAAAAAGAGATTCCGAACAATTGTACAGTTGGTTATGCTTTTTATTTTGATTTTTCTTTATTTGTATTCATTCTCTTCTCGTCTTCAACTGGTAAAGCTGTGGTGTTTTTTTTTTTTAAACTATTCTAATTAGCTCCGTGTCGTGTTATTAACAAAAACAGAGGGAAAAACAAACAAACCTAATCTAGTGTCACGTCGGAAAAGGAACTTTTAATGGCTTTGCACACAGTGTTGATCATCATGTCTTCATTTTATACGAGCGAGTGCTTACGACCCGCTCACGGCTCGGAAGGGTTTTAACCGCGCGACGGGCCCGGTCGGTTTTTGAGTGTCTAAAAACAACTTAATAAATTGAATAAAGGTTGCATCTCTTGTATGCCCTTTTTGCTCTCCTGTTTGATATGTGATTACACGGCTAGCCCTCGTTTTTTGCGGTTGTTGGGGATGTAGCGTATATAGATAGATAGATGGATAGTTTATTCATCCCCGCAGGGAAATTCACACTTCCAGCAGCATCCCTGCGCTGGAGAACAAAACAATAATAAAGCAAAAAGAATACAATAGATAGATAGATAGATACTTTATTCATCCCCGTAGGGAAATTCACACTTCCAGCAGTCTACCCTGTTGTTTATTAACAGATGAACATGATGCCCTAGCGGTGCTTGTAGCGGAGTAGATGACGTCACGCCAGTCCAAAAGTTCGACATCCCTGCAGCAGATGGAAAACTTTTCTTTGTGAAAATCCAGGGATACACCACCTCGTGTTAGCAAGTCCGCCTCCTCTCCGATTCCCCCCGGCTTTCGTGTCTCTGTTTAGCGGCGTTGAAGCCGGAATAGCTCCGGGTGGCTACACGTTGGCGTCCGGAATGCTAAACGTGAGCCACGTTTCCGCAAAACACAGCAACTGTGCTCCCTGTGCGCTTCGATGTTTTCCACCAGCACTCGATGATCTTATTTGGTCGTGAGTTCGCATTTACCATGATTACGGATGGTACCGAAGACTTATAACGCCGCTATTCGCTTCACTAGCTCCGGCTGTTCTTCCACGATAGGCCCCTTCATCACGCCGGGACGAGAATTCTTCAGGGCAAGGAGTTGAAATTCCTTGAATACACGCATTTTTTGTGCGCTAAAACCCAGGTCCCAAAGGATAGAAGTAGTCCATAGTGTAGTTGTCAAAACGGGAAGAAAAAACACCGAAGATAGGAGCAGACAATAAAACAATAGGGCAGCTGCTGGAAAACTCAAATACCTAATGTGACGTGTTAAAACCCAATGTAGCGTGTTATATAGAGTCTCTAGATCAGGGGTGTCAAACTCATTTTAACTCGGGGGCCACACAATACAACATACATTCTGTCGGGGGCCGCACTAGTAGATTAAAGAGAAAGAAAAAGAGGGATAAAGAAATAAGAGAAAGAGGGAGCAAAAAGGAGAGAGAGAGGGGACAAAGAAAGGAAAAGAGAGAAGGAGAGAGCGTGAGAAACGAGAGATAAAGTTGTGAGAGAGGGAAAAGAAAGGGAGAGGAAGAAAGAAATCCAAAGAGAAATGGAAAGACAGAAGGAGAGAAAAGAAAGCACGAAGGGTAGGAAGAGAGAAAGAAAAGGAAAATAGGAAGTTAGAGTAAAAGAAGTAAAAAAGACACAGAGAAGGAGAAAAAGAGGAACAAAGGAAGAGAAAAAGAGACAGAGAGTGAAGGAGACAGAGAGTGGGAGAAAGGGGTGGAAAAGAGAGAAATAAATACAAGTAGTGTGAGAGGAACCTGGCTTTGGCAACATGAAGTTGACATTTCAATCTGCAGCTCGTTTTTCTCTTGCGCTTCTCTGAGTGTTGTCTCGCGGGCCGGATTCAATCCCTTAGCGGGCCTGATCTGGCCCGCGGGCCGCATGTTTGACACCTGTGACCTAGATAGTGCTACACAGAATACACACTGCAATAAAAATACGGTAATATGCAATGTGGGGGTTGTGGTTTCATGTGGGCCTTTTTCTCTGCCGGGTGGAGTTAAAAAGCCTCATGCCATGAGGAAGAAAAGATCTCAGTCTGTCCGTGGTACAAGACTGTGACAGCAGTCTGTCGCCGAAGCTGCTCTTCTGTCTGGAGATAATGCTGTGTAGTGGATGGAATGAATTGACCGCAGCTTTTCCAGTGCCCGTCTCTCAGCTACTGTTGTCAGGCTGTCCAGCTCTGTGCCCACAACAGAGCTCGCTTTCCTCACCAGTTTATTGAGACGAGAGGCATCATTCTTCTTGACGCTGCCTCCCCAACACGCTGCCGCATAGAAGAGGGCGCTTGCCACAACAGTCTCATAGAATATTTTCAGGAGCTTTTTGCAGATGTTGAAGGACGCCAGCCTTCTGAGGAAGTAAAGTCGGCTTTGACCTTTCCTACAAAGAGCTTCTGTGTTGGTAGGTAAATGAATTATGGCCCAACGCCAACTCAGGTGGCTGGGGCATGTTGTTCGAATGCCCAGCCACAGACTGCCACGCCGTATCCTCTATGGTCAGTTACATCTAGGCCAACACAGTGCTGGTGGGCAGAAGAAGCGGTTCAAAGACCAAATGAAGAACATCCTGAAGAGATGTCGGATAAACCCCTCCTCACTGGAGGAACTTGCTTCCTGCCGAGACCTCTGGCGCTCCCACTGCTCACAGGGAGTGGATTACATGGAGGAACAGCGCATGCAACACCGTGCAGTAAAGCGTGCTAAGAGACATGCTCGCCAGGCCACCCCTGTTCCCCCCAGCACCCCCTTCACATGCTCTGTTCTGTGGATCCAGGATCGGACTGTTAAAAGAAGATGGTCATCATCGAATCGATGGACAACCCCAAAGGTAAATGAATTATTTTCACAAACTATTGACCAATTGAATTAAAGAGCGGGCAGCACGGCGGGGCAGTGGTTAGCGCTTGTGCGGCACAGTTCATGTCATGGGAACCTGTCGTGGGTTCAAATCCAGCTCCAGACTTCCTGTGCGGAGTTTGTATGTTCTCCCCGTGCTTGCGTGGGTTTCCTCCGGGCACTCCGGTTTCCTCCCACATTCCAAAAACATGTATTTCAGGTGAATTGGCCGGTCCAAATTGTCCCTAGGTGTGAATGAGCGAATGAGCTGTCTGTCCCTGTGTGCCCTGCGATTGGCTGGCAACCAGTTCAGGGTGTCCCCTGCCCACTGCCCGGAGATGGCTGGGATGGGCTCCAGCCCCCCCGCGACCCTAATGAGGATAAGCGGTACGGCTGATGAGATGAGATGAATTAAAGAGCCAAGTTCATTATTTTCAAAACTCTCGTTTCGCCTTTTTGGAGCACTACATATGTTTTTAGATGATTATGTCCGGGCGGCAGTAGCTCAGGAGGTAGAGCGCTCGTCTTGGGATCAAGGGATCCCAGTTCGAATCCCGGCTCGTCCGTGTTACATGTCGAAGTGTCCTTGGGTAAGACACTGAACCCCCAATAAGCAGGTTAGCGCCTTACATGGCTGCAAGGCTGCTATTGGGAAATGTGGAGCACATTGTAAAGCGCTTTGGGAAGTCTTTGACTTGAAAAGCGCTATATAAAAATGCAGATCAGATCATTATGTCATGAAACACCTTGTTTAGTCGTTCTGAAGGATGGCTACACACACTTTAAGTGAATTCTTTTTACTGTTTGTGTTAGTTGAATATACTTTAATCAAGATACAAACTCTCTTGGATTTATGGACTTTTCTTTTCCCAATCATCTATTGAAGAAGCGTGATTAGAACATAAAACGACAGGTTATGAACACCATTTGGATTGACAACAACTTTGGCTCGATACGTTATTGTATTTTGATACAAAAACCTGTTTATCTCCAGTATGTGCTAATGAAAAGTTCTTCTGAACCTCAGCCCGGTTCTTTTGTCTTAGATCCTCGCTATACTAGAAATAAGAACCAGGAGACGGCAAACTGTCTTGTAACTATTTACTGCACGGGTGTCAAACAGGCGGCCCGCGGGCCAGATCAGGCCCGCCAAGGGATTGAATCCGGCCCGCGAGACAACACTCAGAGAAGCGCAAGAGAAAAACAAGCTGCAGGTTGAAATATGTCAACTTGATGTTGTCAAAGCCAGGTGCCTCTCAATAAGACACTGTACTTGTATTTATTTCTCTCTCTCTCTCTTTTCCACCCCTTTTTCCCACTGTGTCTCTCCTTTTCTCTTCCTTTGTGGCTCTTTGTCTCTTTCTCTCTCTCTCTTTTTAACTTCTTTTGCTCTAACTTCTTTCCTTTTCTCTATTTTCTCTTTGTCTTCCTACCCTTTGTGCTTTCTTTTCTCTTTTCTCTCCTCCTGTCTTTCTATTTCTCTTTGGATTTCTTTCTTCCTTTCCATTTCTTTCCCCCTCCCTAGCGAACTTTTTTTTTCCTTTTGTTTCTCACGCTTTCTTCCTCTCTCTTTGTCCCGCTTTCTTTTCTCTTTCTCTCCTGTCTTTCTATTTCTCTTTGGATTTCTTTCCTCCTCTCCATTTCTTTCCCCCTCTCTCGCAAATTATTTTTTTTCTTTTGCTCCTCACGCTATTTCCCTCTCTCTCTTCGTCCCGCCCTCTATCTTCGTTTCGCCTCCTTCTTTCTCTTATTTCTTTTTCTCTTTAATCTACTAGTCCGGCCCCCAACAGAATGTTTGTTTTATCGTGTGGCCCCTGCGTTAAAATGAGTTTGACAACCCTGATTTACTGGATGCCAGTACACAGCTGAAGAGCCTTCTTCAGTATGACGCAAAACAAGTCTGATTTATCAAAGATCAGGACTAGTTTTATAGTGTCTGGTTCAACTCATACAGGGGGGACATCAAGACCTCAAGGTGACTATGTAAGACTCCAAGATCTTAGCCGCATCAGAATGGATAATATGCTTCGATAGGAAGACGCCAAGTAAGAATAAGTCATGGTGACCTAACACCATATCTCAAATCTATCTAATATTGGAGAGGCCTAATCTGACAATCACCCTGTTTGGATAGCTTCAAGGGTCACTTCACTAAACTTGAGCTTTTGATTTGAAGTTTGTAATTCTCCTGGTTTGAGCTGGTCTAAAATGTCAGCTCATCCCACTCGTTTGTGTATGCAAGGCAGTTTTGCTTATGACCGGTCCGCCACTTTCAGACCTTCCTCCTTCAAATCCCATTCCTTCAGGGATCACAGGTGAGGTGCAGTAAATAATGGAAATTGTGTTTTTTAATTATTGGTATACTTGATTGCAAGCAGGTAACCTGTGAAGCGCATGAGCAAGAAAAATCCCAAAACTATTTTTATATGATCAGGGTTGGGTAGGGTTACTTTAACTGGATTACTTTCAATGACTTTTGGATTACTCCAATACCATATAGTGCTAATAAAAGACAAAAGAAACTAAATATGAATAAAATGACTAAATTTTGTGCAGGCTTGGGGAGTAACGGAATACATGGAACAGCAAAAATAATGTTGGCAAGCTGTTTGGATTGATTTTCATTTTGTTTCTGTCGCATTTTATGTTAGTTTTGCTGGAGATCAAAGAGATCAAAGCCAGGAGAGAAAGCTTACCACGTGTTGTGAGTCATCATTTTATTCATATTTAGTTTCTTTTTTCTTTTCTAGCATATTTGGTATTGGAGTAATCCAAAAGTCATTGAAAGTAATCAAGTTAAAGTAACCCTACCCAACCCTGTATATGATACGGTTTTTGCAGACCCCGAGTTTGTTTAGTCCTCTAGCCACGCCCACCTCCCTGTTGCAAGGCCAATAGCTGCAAGGAATTCAACTTAATTTGCAAAATGCATAAAAAAGCACAAAACAAACTACTGCTATTGTATGAATATACTTTCTCATGCACGTTTTAGTCTTTCAATTTTCCTTTTCTATTTGCAAAACCATAACTCTAAATCTGATATTCCTAATCTCACATTATATCTCCTATCTAATCTTGGAGTGACCTAATCTAACACTAAATAACTTAAAATGAACAGTTACCTGTATTTAGTTCATTACCTTCGCTGCCAGTACAACTGTGCCTTCGTAGATCGTCATATGGCTCCTGAAAAATGTCGTATGACGAGGTAGCCGTAAACCGAGACAGCGCCACTGTGCTGCAGTTCCCCGGCATTGCCACAGGGAGGCAGCCGTGCAGCGTCACATCTCTTTGTAATATCACTGTAGTCCTCTATAATAAACTTAAAATTGTAACTATTGTACCTGGAAGGAATATTAAGCTTGCAAAAGTTTCTAGTGTTTATTTGGAATGTTCTGATCCACAAGGGGGGAATAATTATTCATGGGACAACATTGTGGCCCCTTGGGATTTAAACTTTAAATAGGGGATCTCTAACGTGGTCCCCAGGGTGTCCCCTAAAGACAATTGAGGATCCCGAGGACCTATTCTGAAAAAAACTAATTAATTTTCTGATATATATTTATTTTTTTGTTGGTTGACTGAGTCTATTCAACCCCTATTTTTAACAATTACCTGGCAATAAAACAGTATCAACATAGTAATAACTTGAATTGTTAGTTTAGCAATACAAATAAATAAATTCCCCAAAACAAATCTAAGTATTGATAATTTTAGGCAATTAATTGATAGAGTAGAATGAGAATCCATTTATGTATTAAACATATGTATTTATTCATATTTATATATTTAGGAAATACAACAAACTAAATTCAAAATTATGGGTTGTATAAAGCAAATGTGCAAAACGTGCAGTTGTTTTAGCTAGCTACCTGGCTACCGTTTTAGCTTCTTAGCTAGTTTGGGCTCCTATCTAGCTAGCTGTCTAGCTTTGTTTTGAGCTTTCTATCCGGCTATAAATATATATAGGGAGCTATTTAGCTCCCCATAAGTTTGATTTTTACCTGTTTACCTTTCTAAAAAAACATTCAGGGATCTTTTTGGCTATTTAGCTAGCTGTTAGCTAGCTTTTTACATTTTTTTGTATGCTTTCTGGCTTTCAGTTTTTTTCTTTTTTTTTGCTTATCAAGCTCAATTTTAGCCTCGTTTCTAGCTAGCTGTCTCGCTTTGGTTTGAGCTTTCTATCTGGTGGTTTTAGATATTTTTCTAGCCGGCTATTTAGCACCCTATCAGTTTTTTTTAACCTGTTTACCTTTCTAGGAAACTTTCAGGGATCTTTTAGGCTATTTAACAAGCTATTAGCTAGCTTTTTACATTTTTTTGCATGCTATCTGGTTTACATGTTTTTTTTTGCTTGTCATCAAGCTAAATGTTAGCCTCCTTTCTCGCTAGGTATCTAGCTTTGTTTTTAGCTTTCTATCTGGCTATTTAGATGTTTTTAGCCAGCTATTTAGCTCCCTATGAGTTTTTTTTACCTCTTTACCTTTTTAGGAAACTTTCAGGGATGTTTTTGGCTATTTAGCAAGCTGTTAGCTAGCTTTTTATTTTTTTTTTGCATACTATCTGGCCTTCATGTAAATTTTTTTGCTAGTTATCAAGCTAAATGTTAGCCTCCTTTTTAGCTAGTGGTCTAGCTTTGTTTTTAGCTCTCTATCCAATCAAGTGTCATTTTTTTTTGTGTCGTCCATAATCACAAGATGTCTCAAAGGACTGTACTGGTTACTATTACACCACCCCCTGATCTTAAACCAACATGTGGGCAAGGAAAAACTCATAACCTCAGCTTTTTGGATGGCTTTTTACTTTGTTAGAAAGCTATTTAGTTACTTATGAGTTTTTTTTAATCTATTTAACTTTCTAGCAAACGGTCAAACTACCTTTTTAGCTATTTAGCAAGCTATCTAGCTAGCTTTTTAAATTTTTTTGGATGCTACATAGCTAGCATTTTACCTTTTTTGTTACTTATCAAGCATTTTAAGGCAGTGGAGTATTTTCGACATTTTGGTTGTGTCTTCCTTTTTTTTTTAAGTAGTGTTTTTCATCATTTATTTAAGCCTTTCTTGTCCTTTAATAAAGGAAAGAAAGAAAAAAATGAAATTTTTGGGCGGTGCTTGGGTTGAATCTTTGTTTGACTCAAGGCTAACACATCAACCTTCCTTTTAGTCATCATCTGTCCGATCTCCTCTTTCTTCCACTCAGTCGCTTTACTTCCACATCCTCTCACATTTAGTGACCCTATAACTAGGGTTTGCGGGACCTTTCGGTCTTCCGCCCCCCTTTCTTTCCCTTGGTGTCTCTTAGGGAGTAGAGATAGAGAGGAGAGGATCCCCAGTCCCCTCGCTCCTTCCACTTTAGTCGCCTCTTACGAAACGTAGTGGACCACGGTGGCAGAATTCTCTCACATCACAAGGGGGGAGAGGGCCCCTCACCACAGGACATACTTTTATGTATTTTTCATTTTATTTTTGAAAATATATATATATATTTTTTTTTTTGAGTGGGATTTTTAAATTTTATTTCATTTTTTAAAATTGTATTTGTTATTGTATGTGTTTGTCTTTCTGTCGGTCACCCATTTTAAGGGATATGACCAAGGGTGATAGATAGATAGCTTGGGTTGAATTGAGGGATGTTTGAGCACCCCCAAAACGTCTCACCAAGGGGGGGCTGACATAATAGTCTGCAGTGTTTCTATTACAAATACCCCAGAAAAAAAAACTCGCGAAAGGCTGGTAGACGGAAAAAGAAGAAAAATGGTGTGGTTTGGTCACTTTAAGGCAGGGGTGTCTGATAGGTTGGTCGTTTTGGTAGTAATATTTCTCAGAATTCACTGTGTGAATATAACTTGTTTTTATATTCCAAAATATAAAAACAATCTTTCACACACACACACACACATGAAGTAACGTTTCAATAATCAGTCTAATTGCATGTCTTGTACGTTTATCAATCTTATATTCTTTTACCAGCTCAGTAGCCTAGATGGTAGTGTGCCCGCTTTGAGACTGGGAGGTCGCTGGTTCACGCCTCGGCCGAGACATACCTAATTGGTATAATGGCGGCGCCCTCTGTTGGCTGCGGCTGCATCGACTCGCTACAACGGGTCAGGTGTATCGACATTTCGTTCTGTGTACATTGTTACAAAGAATGACAATACAAAGGAAATTATTATTATTATTGTGAAGTACTCATGTGTGCTGTTTCTCCCTGACGTATAATAAATCATGCCCACGTTGTGGGCGGGGTCTCTTTCCCTTCTTATCAACATCATGGCGGACGTGAGTAATCCTGCTCTTGGTATAACAATTAGATTTTAACAATATATATGTATTTTATTTGTGTAAATATGGCCACGAAATAGTCTTAATAATGACTGACTTTAACAGTGTCAAACTCATTTGAACTCGGGGGCCACACGATGGAACAAACATTCTGTCGGGGGCCGGACTAGTAGATTAAAGAGCAAGAAAAAGAGAGATGAAGAAATACAAGAAAGAGGGAGGGAAAAGGAGAGAGTGGGCGGGACAAAGAAAGAAAAAGAGAGAGAGGGAGAGAGAGAGGGAGAGACAAAAGATCAAAAGTCGTGAGAGAGGGAGAAAAGAAAGGGAGAGGAAGAAAGAAATCCAAAGAGAAATAGAAAGACAGAAGGACAGAAAAGGGGAAAGAAAGCGCGAAAGGGAATGAAGAGAGAAAAGGAAAAAGAAGTTAGAGCAAAAGAGGTTAAAAGACAGAGAGAAAGAGACAAAGAGCAACAAAGGAAGAGAAAAAGAGACAGAGAGTGAAAGAGACAGAGTGGGAGAAAAGGGGTGGAGAGGAAAGAGAGAGAGCAAGAGAGAAAGAGAGAAAGAAATAAGAAGTACAGTGTCTTTATGAGAGGCACCTGGCTTTGGCAACATCAAGTTGACATATTTCAACCTGCAGCTCGTTTTTCTCTTGCGCTTCTCGGAGTGTTGTCTCGCGGGCCGGATTCAATCCCTTAGCGGGCCTGATCTGGCCCGCGGGTCGCCTGTTTGACAGTTGTGCTTTAAGGTGTCCGTATTTTGGATTATTCCTTCTGTTTTCTGGCCCCCTTTTCAGTTGAACTACACATTAGACCAAGGTAATTCAATACATACTGTCTCTATAACAAATAATATATATTTGTATATATATTTTGCTATCACCTGCGTCCAATAGAAATATATTTTGTTTGTCTGTAGATTTGGCAAAAGTTTCCTTCGAACACTGTTGACATGATAAGATTAGGGATTCTTTTTTAGGCAGGCTGCATAAAAATCCACAAAATATTCTGCCAAGCTAAAGTGTCTGAAATGAAGTCAAAATATGTTGTTTTTTTTTTACTGTTAAGTCTGACCAGACATTTTCTTGTGTCAGTGCATTCCACTTGCCTCAAGCAGTGCTTGGAAAGTAAAATTCATTATCATTCAAATGTGATGCACCACAAGGAAGAATTTGCGAAACAAAAAGGTCAAGTTTCTAAACAAAAAGGCATTTTAATCGTGAACATTGCAAAAATGAAGGTGCTAATTCTATTAACCCCCACTGAAACCAAATACCAATCCATACATAGCTAATTGTTGACAGGGTTGGGTAGGGTTACTTTAACCTGATTACTTTCAATGACTTTTGGATGACTCCAATACCAAATATGCTAATAAAAGACAAAAGAAACTAAATAGGAATAAAATAATGACTCACAACACGTGGTAAGCTTTCTCTCCTGGCTTTGATCTCTTTGATTTCCGGCAAAACTAACATCAAATGCGACCAGGGTTGGGTAGGGTTACTTTAACTGGATTACTTTCAATTACTTTTGGATTACTCCAATACCAAATATGCTAATAAAAGACAAAAGAAACTAAATATGAATAAAATAGTGACTCACAACACGTGGTAAGCTTTCTCTCCTGGCTTTGATCTCTTTGATTTCCGGCAAAACTAACATCAAATGCGACCAGGGTTGGGTAGTGTTACTTTAACTGGATTACTTTCAATTACTTTTGGATGACTCCAATACCAAATATGCTAATAAAAGACAAAAGAAACTAAATATGAATAAAATAGTGACTCACAACACGTGGTAAGCTTTCTCTCCTGGCTTTGATCTCTTTGATTTCCGGCAAAACTAACATCAAATGCGACCAGGGTTGGGTAGGGTTACTTTAACTGGATTACTTTCAATGACTTTTGGATTACTCCAATACCAAATATGCTAATAAAAGACAAAAGAAACTAAATATGAATAAAATTATGACTCACAACACGTGGTAAGCTTTCTCTCCTGGCTTTGATCACATTGATCCCCGGCAAAACTAACATATAATCCGACAGAAACTAAATGAAAATAAATCCAAACAGCTTGCCAACATCATTTTTGCCGTCCCATGTATTCCTCCCTAAGCCTGCACAAAAGTTAGTAATTTTATTCATATTTAGTTTATTTTGTCTTTATTAGCATATTTGGTATTGGAGTAATCCAAAAGTAATTGAAAGTAATCCAGTTAAAGTAACCCCACCCAACCCTGATTGTTGATTACTGTCTATACCAAGAAGGGGTTTGACAGAGTGTGGCAAGTCGCTCTATGGGTTTTGGGGCGACGCCCAACGACGATCTCTCCAAAATAAGTGGCCCCACGTTGGGCGCTACTTATTTTGGAGAGATCGTCGTTGGGCATTGCCCCAAAAAATACGCAGAGAGGAGATATGGCAAAAAGGGAACACGCTTTATTGCATTCGGGACACGTTCAATGTTCCAGACGTTCAACATTGGCTTTTATAGTGTTCTCGTGAAGGTTGTCCGCCCCGGCAACAACGTCATCCCACGACCTTCACCAGATGCCTACATACTTATCATTAGTTATTATCCGCATTCCACAACATGGTCCACCATGGGGAAGTACAACATGGGCCAAAAACTAGTTCAGACGATTGAACAACTGTGTGCCAAGGCTAACAGTGTGGTACTTATCAATAGTATTAGTGGAGCGTGGTTTCAAACCGCAGTCTATGTGAGACAAGGCTGCATTCTCTCTCCAACTTTATTTAACATCCTCCTGGAGAAGATCATGTCCGAAGTTCTGGAACAACATGAAGGTATAGTCGGTATTGGGGGACACAGGATCACTCACCAACGTTTTGCTGATAATATTGCCGGATTGGCAGGAGACCAACGGGTACTCAGAGATCTGGTCAATTGCCTGGACAAAGCACCAAGGCAGTATGGGACGGAAATCAGCAAAGAAAAAACAAAAGTTATAACTAACAATCCCCAAAGTATCACCACGAACAACACCATCAACCACAGATGAATGTAGGTCGTGTTTGGTTCATGGAGTCGAATAACTAATTCGAACAATTTGGTAAACGGTACATTTTGATAGTTGAATTCCCAACATCGGGAACGGAAACAAGTTGAAAGCCACGAGAGGAGAGTAGACGTGGTCGAGATCAAAAACGGATCGTTATTCGGGACGGGAGAACAGACGTGGTTGAGATCAAAACAGGTCATAATTCGGGATGGAGAGCAGACGTGGTCGAGATCAAAACAGATCGTAGCGGGGGGCAAACAGGAGCAAAAAACGGGACAGGTGATAAAAGGGCTTGAGATTCACAGACGGAACGACAAAAGGGGACTGATAGTGGTTCAGGAGGTAGAGCGCTCGTCAAGAGATCGCAGTTCGAATCCCGGCTCCACCGTGTTACATGTCGAAGTGTCCCTGGGTAAGACACTGAACCCCTAATACCCCCAATAAGCAGGTTAGCGCCTTACATGGCTGCACGGCCACTATTGGGAAATGTGAAGCACTCTGTAAAGCGCTTTGGGAAGTCTTGACTTAAAAAGCGCTATATAAAATGCAGATCATCGTTTCGTTTCAGTTTAAATACTGTCAACAAGCTGCAGCTGGTGCCACATGGGCGGGGCCAATTGGGCGCCATGGCAACCGTGACAGTTTACCATTGTACTACTATTTCTTATTAATGGAAATCACCATTTACATTTTTTTAGTTTCTTTTGTTCATGTTCTCTAATTTTCCCCCTGTCCTGTATTCCCCTGCCCTCGATCTGAGCCAATAGTTGGCAAGTGTCAAAGTCAAGGAGTCCGTCTCACCTGTCTGAGCAGCTAATGAACAGGTCGATAATAGATGGAGCCGTCAATCATAGGAGAGGCGTGATTATATGGAGGTCACCCGGAGGAGCTAATGAGAGCTGCTACAAGAGTGCTATAGCTATGATTAGGAAGATGACAGTCTTCACTTTTGAAAGACACCCGGGCCTACTTTTACGTCGTACTTTGTACAACTCCGTGACAAAGTTTCCGGAAATAATTACTTCTTTACGGCTAACTCCATAAAAGTGTTTTTTTTTTACTATATGCATACCTGTCAACCTGTATGTTTTTGCCGTAAAAAGTACGTTTATTATGTATTTTAAGACGTGTACGACGTACAAGAAAATCTGTACGAAAAAACGCAAATTTGTTAGTTATGGGCAGGGTTGGGTAGGGTTACTTTAACGTGATTACTTTAAATGACTTTTGGATTACTCCAATACCAAATATGCTAATAAAAGACAAAAGAAACTAAATATGAATAAAATGACTCAATTTTGTGCAGGCTTGGGGAGTAACGGAATACATGGAACGGCAAAAAGCTGTTTGGATTGATTTTCATTTTGTTTCTGTCGCATTTTAAGTTAGTTTTGCCGGAGATCAAAGAGATCAAAGCCAGGAGAGAAAGCTTACCACGTGCTGTGAGTCATCATTTTATTCATATTTAGTTTCTTTTGTCTTTTATTGGCATATTTGGTATTGGAGTAATCCAAAGGTAATTGAAAGTAATTCAGTTAAAGTAACCCTACCCAACCCTGTTCCAAACAGAGTAGTTTAGGACGTTGATCAGAGTATGGTGCTCTTGGCTAAACCAAATACAGCAGGGGTTTCGAAACTCAATTAAGGACCTGATTTGAAGTCATGGCCCCAGATTCATGAGACCAGTGCTCTAACCACTGAGCTACAAGGCAAGGCATTGATCATATTTATCTTCTAGAGCAGGGGTGGCGAACACGTGGCTCTAGAGCCGCATGCGGCTCTAGGCCAATAAGAATGCGACTCTTTGCCTCATCATATTTTCTATATACTGTGGCGCAATTGCGCACTGCTCGCACATTCTCAGCGCACAAGAAAATCTAGCCAGCGCACAAAAATCAGGGCTCAAAATGACTAATTAAGAAGCGACTTGAGTCAAAGTTACAGTGCATGAAGGTAAAAATACACAGGTTCCCCTGACGTTGTGTCCTAAATGCGGTATTTTGAAGTCGAGTCGAAGCAGAACGAAGTTGAGTAAAGTTAGTAGAGTTTGTCGAGAACCGGCTTCTTCGGCTCGGCTCACTAAAAGGAAACGGCTCTTTCGGGTCCTAAACAGCTCTTCAGGTTGTTTTTGATTCTTTAATCCCAACATGGGCAAATATTATGTAAAATTATGCACAAAATGACTTGATGGAAGGGAGCAATAGAACAAAAAAGAAAAAAAATACACCAAAATGAAAAAGTAGTGAAAAGCTGAGAAAAAAAGAAACAAAACATTGTACTTCCACTAAGAAATGTGATTAAGTACGGTTCTGTATCTTACAACCGACTCAATAAGCCCCCCAAAATTTTAGTATTATGTGACAAAAGATACCAGGAATAAAAGAAATAAAAATCTTGTGAAAGAATTGTAAAAACAAATGACGTTTGTAGGCCTTGCAACCTATGCAATAGTACATAGGTCAATTCGTTCAAAAGAGAAAAATAATTTTGCATCGCCAGAAACTCAGCAAAATGTAATGTGATGTCAAGTTTTGGACATGTTTGATAATGACTTAGTTGCCACACTTGGGATTGCTGTTGCTCACTGTTGTTTCAAGCGTTGCTCATTGAGTTAGTGTGAACGCTCAGACCCGTGGAAAATTAGAGGGAACATTGACTGTGGCTCTTTGCCGTGTTTCATGTTTAGGTTTTTTTGTATGTGTATTGAGGGTGGACACTTTCCTTGCAATCAAGGCAAGAACAATACTTGTTGTATTGTAAGGAGAGTAGTGTGTTATGGGAAATAATATGTTTTTAATTGTGTGTGTTTGTCTGTCTGTCATGGCAGGTCAATGCGTGGTGTGGCTCTTTGACTCTCACAGTTAAAAATTTCGGCTCTTTGTGTCAAACTTGTTCGCCACCCCTGTTCTAGAAGATCTATATTCACCTCACTCAACTAGATTCCTAGCACAAGATAGACCAAACACACGTAAAGAATATGAGGTGTGTATAAGGCTAGGTTCACACTGCAGAGCTTAATGCTCAATTCTGATTTTTGGATAGATCATACACATTTCCAACTAAATGGAAGTTAAATGTGAATTCCTGTGACTTCCATGCAGTTAGGTTTCAAAGCTTAGAAAGGCCCTGATGAGAATTGAACTCATGACCCTTGGTTTACTAGACCAGTGCTCTAACCACTGAGCTACAAGGCCAGACACTAATCATTTAAAGCTTTTGTAAGATCCATATTTACCTCATTTCACTAGATTTCTACGTACTGCATTACGGTGTGGTATGCTGGGTGCACAGCAGCAGACAGGAAAACGCTCCAGAGGGTCATCAAAACAGCTCAGAAAATCGTTGGTTGCTCTCTGCCCAGTTTGGAGGAAATTGCCTGCTCTCGCTACCTCAGCAGAGCAGAAAACATCATCGAGGACTTTTCTCACTCCGGCCACCACCTCTTTGACCTGCTGCCTTCCGGCAAGCGCTACAGGTCACACAAAACAAAAACAAACAGACTCAGAGACAGTTTCTTCCCCAGATCCATTACCACCCTAAACACACACCGCACAAAAAACTGAAAAACTCTTGCAAAAACACTACCTCATACGAACGTAAATGGTACTCATGTCTATGTTTCTTTGACAATGTTGACTGCACTATGTTTACTGCTCACCTTGCACAATGTTGATTATCTTTTTTTGCAGTATGATGACTATTTTTGCACCAAATGCACATGTTGACTATTTCTTGCACTATGACTATTTTTGCAGCAAATGCATATTGCACAAACCCTTACGATACCAAACTGTATGTAACATCCTACATGCCGACATTTCCTGTGTAAATTTTGTTTAAATTATAACTATAACCTTATCCTCCTTGTTTCACAACCTTATCTTCTCTGTTCCTCTATCTTCTTGGGTTTTTTACCTCACTGTGAATGTGTGAAACTGGAGTGTCATGCCCAATTTCGTTGTCACAATATGTTAACCCATTTTGTAACAATGACAATAAAGGTATATTCTATTCTATTCTATTCTATTCCGATAGCAAAATTGTCATTCAAAACAGAGTAGTTTAGAACTTTGATCAGAACGGCCAAACCAACTACAGCAGGGGTCTTAAACCCAATTAACCAGGGGACAGCCGGAGTTAGAGACGTGGTTTTCGCATAAATAAGGCTAGGTTCACACAGCAAAACTTAATGCTCAATTCTGATTTTTGGGTAAAATTAAATGTTTTGGGGAAATCCTATAGATTTCCAAGCAAATGGATCCTATGCGTGATCTCCTATGAATGAAATGCAAATGAAATTGATTTAGGAAGGCCCTGATGAGAATCGAACTCATGGCCCCTGGTTTACGAGACCAGTGCTCTAACCACTGAGCTACAAGGCCTGAAATATAGGGGACAAAGCTTTTGTAATATGCATTTTTACCTCATTTCACTGGATTCCAATAGCAGAATTGTCATTCAAAACAGAGTACGGTAGTTTAGGACTTTGATCAGAAAGGCCAAACCGACTACAGCAGGGGTCTCGGACCCAATTAACCAGGGTTGGGTAGGGTTACTTTAACTGGATTACACTCAATTACTTTTGGATTACTCCTCAAAAGGGAAAAAAGACAAAGAACAATGACGGGTGTGTCATGAGTTTACCAATTCATGGAAAAGGGAAAATGAACACTTATTTTGGAACTCAAGCAACAACCATGGCATTACACAGGGTTGGGCAGGGTTACTTTAACTGGATTACTTTCAATTACTTTTGGATTACTCCGATACCAACTATGCTAATAAAAGACGGAAGAAACTAAATATGAATCAAATGATGACTCACAACACGTGGTAAGCTTTCTCTCCTGGCTTTGATCTCCGGCAAAACTAACATCAAATGCGACAAAATGAAAATAAATCAAACAGCTTGCAAACATCATTTTTGCTGTTCCATGTATTCCGTTACTCCCCAAGCCTGCACAAAATGTAGTCATTTTATTCATATTTAGTTTCTTTTGTCTTTTATTAGCATATTTGGTATTGGAGTAATCCAAAAGTCATTGAAAGTATTTCAGTTAAAGTCACCCTACCCAACCCTGATTGTTTGTTAGAACAATTCATTTACCACCCCTATATTTGCAGTATTCGACTACCATTCTCCGGCAGGGGTTTTCACTTCTTGCTACACTGAATAAGAGTCACTGCTAGTCAAGGACTTTTTAAAAAATTATAAATCATTGACTCATTTCGAATTCTGTATGACATTTTTGAGGTTTACTGAAAAGTGCTATATTGTGAGGAGGGTTGGGTAGGGTGACTTTAACTGGATTACTTTCAATTACTTTTGGATGACTCCAATACCAACTATGCTAATAAAAGACAAAATAAACTAAATATGAATCAAATGATGACTCACAACACGTGGTAAGCTTTCTCTCCTGGCTTTGATCTCTTTGATCTCCGGCAAAACGAACATAAAATGCGACCAGGGTTGGGTAGGGTTACTTTAATTGGGTTACTTTCAATTACTTTTGGATTACTCCAATACCAAATATGCTAATAAAAGACAAAAGAAACTAAATATGAACAAAGTAATGACTCACAACACGTGGTAAGCTTTCTCTCCTGGCTTTGATCTCTTTGATTTCCGGCAAAACTAACATCAAATGCGACCAGGGTTGGGTAGGGTTACTTTAACTGGATTACTTTCAATTACTTTTGGATTACTCCAATACCAAATATGCTAATAAAAGACAAAAGAAACTAAATATGAATAAAATAATGACTCACAACACGTAGTAAGCTTTCTCTCCTGGCTTTGATCTTTTTGATTTCCGGCAAAACTAACATCAAATGCGACCAGGGGTTGGGTAGGGTTACTTTAACTGGATTACTTTCAATGACTTTTGGATGACTCCAATACCAAATATGCTAATAAAAGACAAAAGAAACTAAATATGAACAAAGTAATGACTCACAACACGTGGTAAGCTTTCTCTCCTGGCTTTGATCTCTTTGATTTCCGGCAAAACGAACATAAATTGCGACAGAAACAAAATGAAAATAAATCCAAACAGCTTGCCAACATCATTTTTGCTGTTCCATGTATTCCGTTACTCCCCAAGCCTGCACAAAATGTAGTCATTTTATTCATATTTAGTTTCTTTTGTCTTTTATTAGCATTTTTGGTATTGGAGTAATCCAAAAGTAATTGAAAGTAATCCAGTTAAAGTCACCCTACCCAACCCTGATTGTTTGTTAGAACAATTCATTTACCACCCCTACATTTGCAGTATTCGACTACCATTCTCCGGGAGGGGTTTTCACTTCTTGCTACACTGAATAAGAGTCACTGCTAGTCAAGGACTTTTAAAAAAATTATAAATCATTGACTCATTTCGAATTCTGTATGACATTTTTGAGGTTTACTGAAAAGTGCTATATTGTGAGCAGGGTTGGGTAGGGTGACTTTAACTGGATTACTTTCAATTACTTTTGGATGACTCCAATACCAAATATGCTAATAAAAGACAAAATAAACTAAATATGAACAAAGTAATGACTCACAACACGTGGTAAGCTTTCTCTCCTGGCTTTGATCTCTTTGATTTCCGGCAAAACTAACATCAAATGCGACCAGGGTTGGGTAGGGTTACTTTAACTGGATTACTTTCAATTACTTTTGGATTACTCCAATACCAAATATGCTAATAAAAGACAAAAGAAACTAAATATGAATAAAATAATGACTCACAACACGTAGTAAGCTTTCTCTCCTGGCTTTGATCTCTTTGATTTCCGGCAAAACTAACATCAAATGCGACCAGGGGTTGGGTAGGGTTACTTTAACTGGGTTACTTTAACTGGGTTACTTTCAATTACTTTTGGATTACTCCAATACCAAATATGCTAATAAAAGACAAAAGAAACTAAATATGAATAAAATAATGACTCACAACACGTAGTAAGCTTTCTCTCCTGGCTTTGATCTCTTTGATTTCCGGCAAAACTAACATCAAATGCGACCAGGGTTGGGTAGGGTTACTTTAACTGGATTACTTTCAATGACTTTTGGATTACTCCAATACCAAATATGCTAATAAAAGACAAAAGAAACTAAATATGAATAAAATAATGACTCACAACACGTAGTAAGCTTTCTCTCCTGGCTTTGATCTCTTTGATTTCCGGCAAAACTAACATCAAATGCGACCAGGGTTAGGTAGGGTTACTTTAACTGGATTACTTTCAATGACTTTTGGATGACTCCAATACCAAATATGCTAATAAAAGACAAAAGAAACTAAATATGAATAAAATTATGACTCACAACACGTGGTAAGCTTTCTCTCCTGGCTTTGATCACATTGATCCCCGGCAAAACTAACATATAATCCGACAGAAACAAAATAAAAATAAATCCAAACAGTTTGCCAACATCACTTTTGCCGTTCCATGTGTTCCGTTACTCCCCAAGCCTGCACAAAATTGAGTCATTTGATTCCTATTTAGTTTCTTTTGTCTTTTATTAGCATATTTGGTGTTGGAGTAATCCAAAAGTCATTGAAAGTAATCAAGTAAAAGTAACCCTACCCAACCCTGATTGTGAGTTAACAGGATGAGGCCCAACCGATGCCAACGATGGCCTGAAAAGGAAGTCTCATTCAAAACACAAATCCGAGAAAACGAGAAGTGATTTCTAAGTAAAACATCCAGCCCCAATCCTAAATGTAAAGTGGCGAGCTATGATAAGTGCACCCGGCTGTGCTGTCCACACTCATGACCCTCACACCAATCGGATTTGTTTTAAAAGCCCAGATGCTAGCATAGCGTGCTTCGCCCGCTTTTTGTGCCCGACTCCGATAATATCGAGCAGACAGCGAGCATCTGCAAAAACAAAAACCCCAAAACAACTTGCTAGACTATGATGTCTATGACGTCCATGCTGGTCAAGCTACCAGATGTTTCCTTTTTGTTGTGGTTAGCGAGTCGCTCGCTGTTTCGTCAGTAGACGCCGCTAATGCTAATGGCTTTTACATGGGAGCGCTTGAGTCCAACTACAGCGGAACCTCGGTTCTCGACCATAATCGGTTCCAGAACCCCGTTCGAAAACCGATTTGTTCGATCACCGAAATCATTTTTCCTGTTAAAAATAATGTAAATCGTTTTAATCCGTTCCAACACCCTGAATGTTTACCACGAACGTAAACATGAAGCTAACCCAGGCTATTCGTACGTCCGCGTTATCGTAATCTTCCGTACGAAAGATTACGCTAACATGAACGTGAAAAAATAAAAAAATCAGGTTGTTTACAAGTCATTTAGCACCCGGGTCTCCACAACAAGTGGTTAGCGGTACATTGGAAAGGGGGCTGCGTCCCAACACCCTGAATGTTGGGCTCCGTTCCAACACCCTGAATGTTTAACGTAAACACAAAGCTAACCCAGGGTAATCGTACGTTCGCGTTATCGTAATCTTCCGTACGAAAGATTACGCTAACATGAACGTACGCACTCACGCATTACCCGCGTTCGAACTCCGATTTTTTGACCAAACAGCGAAGCAAGAATTTCTCGAAATTTTTGGTCGGACTTCGATTTGTTCGAACTGAGAGGCGTTCGAAAACCGAGGTTCCACCGTACCTAAAAAAATAATCAATTAAACTGTAAATCGACTGCATTTATTGAGCGCTTTTTAAGTCACTGAAGACCTCCCAAAGCGCTTTACAATGTGCTTCACACTTACCCATTCACACACACACACTCACACAATAATAGGGAGTCAGCCATGCAAGGTGCCGACCTGCTTATCAGGAGCATGTCAAGGACCGGAACAGGATCAAGACCCAAATGCATGACGTTTCTCACACAACCCTATTTTTTACGGGAAATGGGGAGTCATGCACGTTAGGTAGCAGTCTGGCGTAGAATGATAGGAAGCCAGAGGCCGACGAGATCGATTCAAATTGCCCGAGTAGATATCGGACGGATGGGGTCGATACCGGACAGGACGGGACAGACAGGATTGATATCAAAACAGGATATCAAAATTAAACAGGACAAACTAGACGGGATCAAAACTGGAAAGCGATATTAAACAAGAAAAAATAAACGGGAAACGTGCCGGACAGGAAGTACCAACAGAAAACAGGACCGAGTCAAAGCCCGGCAGAGGTTCGTTGACGGACTGACAAAGGAAAAGTGAGAGCAACAGACTTTAATAGATGGAGAGCCACTCTGTCATCGAGCCACAGCTGGTGCCACACGGGTGGGGCCAATTGGGCGCCATGGCCACCGTGACAGGGCATACATGTACATATATCTATATATATCATGTATATATATATAATATATATATATATATATATATATATATAATCATGTATATATATATATATATATATATATATTATATTGTGGGCTGTAGTTTGCCCACCCCTGATATGAATGAATGATCGACTGAATGGTTAAATTTGTCGCTAGTGATAATTGAAAAAGCTAATTTGGACACTGATCAGTTGTACTGTAATCCCTCACAATCCATTATCCCCAAACGCATATTGATGCGTGCAGGGGCCGGCAGAGCGAATTCTTTGACAGGCCTGGCAGCTCTCTTTTTCCATTTTCCACTAAAAAGTAATCTCTGTTTGTGGTGCCGTGATCCATTATCCTGAACTGCATTTTGCTGCAAGCTGAGCAAAAATGTTTTCAGCCTGGTGGCTTTTTGTTGACGTTCTGTCCACTAAAATGCAAATTCTGTGCGTCCGTAAACCATTATCCCCAATCACATGTTGCTGTGAGCGGAGGTCGGCAGAGCTCATAGTTTGTCTGGTCTTTCGGCATTTTTTGGCGTTCTGTCCATAAAAAAGTGAACTTAACTCATTTGCTGTTATCCATTATCCCCAATTGCATATTGGCGCGAGCATAGGGTGGCAGAGCAAATTCTTTGTTGGACCTTGGTGGCTCTTTGCCTAATCATGTATTGCTGCGAGCAGGGGACAGAGAAAATGTTAGAGACATTATTTTCCTTTCTGTTCACCAAAAAAGGAACTCCACTTGTGCGGCCAAGATCCATTATCCCCAATCACATGTTGCTGCGAGCGGAGGCCGCCACAGCGAATATTTTGTCTGGTCTGTCATCCTTTTTTGCCTTTCTGTCCATAAAAAAGTGAACTCAATTCATGTTGCTGTTATCCATTATCCCAGCTGCATATTGGCGTGAGCATAGGGTGGCAGAGCAGATTTTTGTTGGGCCTTGGTGGCTTTTTGCCCAATGACATATTTTTGCGAGCAGGGGACAGAAAAAATGTTTGTCAGTCCTAGCAACATTATTTTCACCAAAAATGGTACTCCACATGTGCCATGATCCATTATCCCCAATCACATAGTTTTGAAGTGGAGACCACCAGAGCGAATAATTTTGTCCAAGCTGGTGGTATTTTTTCCCATTCTACATTAATTCTATGAATCCATATTTTTATAAATTTAATCTCTGTAATCCTTGTTTCGAGATTTGAGAAAATATTATTCTAGATCAGTTTTTCTTAATAATTTTTCTTTACATACCCCCTCAGAAGAAGAAATCCTCTCGCGACCCTCAAAATCGATATTTGCGGTCAGATAAAACTGGTGAGGACAAAACAAAGATTGCTCAGTCACACGTCACCTACGCCAAATCTACGTCTTTTGGTACTCAGGCGTCTTATCAACTTATCAACTTATTTGGCTTCATGCTGTCCGCTGCCAACATTTTTAACATAGCAGGGACACAATTTTGCTTGTCTCCTTCCAGGGTCGGAGGAAAGTGCTACGGAAGGAGACATTTTATTTTATCCTTACCCCATCTCTTTGTCTGTGTTAAATATTTTTTCATGGGGTCTCTTGAGGGCCTCCTCCATTTCACGTCTACACTTCTTCGTCACTGCTTATACTCTGTTCTTAATG
Source organism: Urocampus carinirostris (assembly GCF_059441175.1). Classification (NCBI taxonomy): domain Eukaryota; kingdom Metazoa; phylum Chordata; class Actinopteri; order Syngnathiformes; family Syngnathidae; genus Urocampus; species Urocampus carinirostris. The sequence goes on along the minus strand of NC_142350.1, from coordinate 64,610,967 downwards.
CACTGCGACGGCGATGACTGGAACGGAAAAAGCCGGGACAGGAGTGCAAAAAACGAGGTCAGGATCAAAAAATGGGTCGAAGCCGGAGAACAGACGGGAGCAAAAACAGGTGGGAGTCCGGGTCGAAAAGAGCTTGCCTAGAGAAACCGAGGTTCGCAGACGGACTGACAACAGGTGACAGGTATATGTGGGTTTGCATAGGGACATGGAGCCAATCAGAGTCCGAGGCAGTTGGCGCCAAAGGAGCGGGCACAGGTGCATCACATCGGTAATCATGACACGTGGAGGCTAAATGTAAACAAAACACTGTGCCACGAAAACACCACTGCCCCTAGGGTAATGGGGGTGCAATTGCACTTTATTCTGGGAATGAAAAAAAGGAAAACCCACCCGCTCCCCTTGAGAACCACTTGTCAGGTTGCATGACAAAAATGACTTTCCATACCCCATTTCAATTCAACATCATTGTTAATGTAATGATATTTAACACCACAAGGGGTCGCCAACTCCTCTCTCATATTGCTATCATTCAAGCGTGGGCAGATGTTGTACGCATGTGCTTGTGTTGCGTTCATGTGTGTTGGTGTCTTCAACTTTTGACTCCTGAGCTATTTTTGGCTCTAGAGCAGCAAATTCAGAAGCCTCGGCTTTCATGCGCAACCAAAAAGCCAGGACGTGATTGATTTATAAAGTGTGTAACACATGTTCTGATATTCTTGGGAGAAAATACATTCGATTTGTGAAACACATTTCGGCATTATTTTTCCACAATTAATGGAATTATTGAAGCCATTTTTTTCATGGCAAATTTTGTCATTTGCGTCTTATCAGCAGATTCGGGTTGTAATGTCTTTAAGTGATTGACGAACTTATTTGGTTTCATGCTGTCCACTGCCAACCAATGTTCCCTGTAATTTTCCACGGGTCTGAGCGTTCATACAAAGTCGGTGAGCAACGCTTGAAACAACAGTGAGCAACAGCAATCCCAAGTGTGGCAAGATAATTAATTATCAAACATGTCCAAAACTTGACATCAAGTTACATTTTGCTGAGTTCCGGCAATGCAAAATTATTTTTCTCTTTTGAATGAATTGACTAGTGTACTATTGCAAAGGTTGCACGGCCTACAAACGTCGTTTGTTCTTACAATTCTTTCACAAGATATCCATTTTTTTAAATTTCCTGATATATTTTGTTACATAATAATAACATTTTTGGGGGCTTATTGAGTCGGTTGTAAGATACAGAACTGTATTTAACCAAATTTTTTAGTGGAAGTAAAATGTTGGCAACAAGATTCACTTGATATAATTGAAAATTATTTGAATGCAACGCAAACTTTTTCTTATTTTTTCCGTGTTTTTTTCTACTTTTTTTTAAATTCCTTTTAAAAAAAATCTCATTGTGTTTATTTTTTCTGAGCTGTTACTTTTTTTCTTTTTGTTCTCTGTCTACTTTTTTCCTACATTTCTTTTTTTTTCTACATTTTTCCTTCTTTTTTCTCTTCCTTTTGTTTCTTTTTTTTCAGCTTTTCACTCCTTTTTCATTTTGTTTTTTTTTTCTTTTTTGTTCTATTCCCCCCTTCCTTTAAGTCATTTTGTGAATAATTTTACATCATATTTGGTCATGTTGGGATTAAAGAAGCAAAAACAACCCGAAGAGCCGTTTAGGACCCAAAAGAGCCGGTTCCTTTTAGTGAGCCGAGCCGAAGAAGCCGGTTCTCGACAAACTCTACCAACTTTACTCAACTTTGTTCTACTTCGACTCGACTTCAAAATACCGCATTTAGGACACAACGTCAGAGGAACCCGTGTATTTTTACCTTCATGCACTGTAACTTTGACTTAAGTCGCTTCTTAATTAGTAATTTTGAGCCCTGATTTTTGTGTGCTGGCTAGAATTTCTTGTGCGCTGAGAATGTGCTAGCAGTGCGCAATTGCCCACGCGCGCAGTTTAGAGGGAACACTGCTGCCAACATTCTTAAATTTTAGAGGATTATTCATTTTTCTTTTTTAGGCAGAAGAAAAGTATTTTTAATGGATTATGTGACACAAAAACACTCTTAAATCAAGAGTAATCTTGAGGCTCTCAATCGCTCTTTTCTGGCTGTGAACTGTTTTGTGACGTGTTTTGCAAAAAAAAAGGAACGTTTTACCAAAGTAGGACTCTCATTTTATTTCAAATGAACCTTTTTTTTCTCGACACATTTGACAAGTAACACACGAAAGCATCGGTGGTCCAGACAACACACATCCACACACGTACACGCACCACTCATGAAAAAACTGATATTGAGCTCAAGTATGATATTTACGAATGACCAAAAATAATCTTTGTGTTTTTAATTTTAACTTGTGTGGGTATTTTATATTTTAAGTACATTTTTTTATCCAGTTTTGCGTGATATCAAAAAATAGAAATGATACCACTTTTTCAGATAATACCGAAACTAAAATACTGAGTTATCGTTGATACCGATAACGGATATCGATACTCCTAAGCTTGTGTGGACAATTTATTTTCTAAATACATTTTTTAATCCAATTTTTGCGTGGTATCAAAAAGAGAAATGATACCACTTTTTTAGATTAATACCGAAACTAAAATACTGCATAAACATTGATACCGTTATCGATACTCCTAGTTCATAAAATCCTGTTGACTTTTGTGTATTTAATTTGATCATGGGTGGACATTTTATTTTTTAGATGCATTTTTTTTGTGTCATATCAAAAACAGAAATGATACCACTTTTGCAGATTAATACCGATACTAAAATACCGGAGTAATCTTTAAAACTGATAACATATATCGATACTTCTAGTACATAAAATCTTGTTGATTTTTGTGTATTTAATTTAAGCTTATGTGGACGTTTCATTCTTTAGATAATTTTTTTTTTCATCCAGTTTTTGTGTAATATCAAAAATAGAAATGATATCACTTTTTCAGATAATACCAAAACTAAAATACTCAGTTATCGTTGATACCGATAACGGATATCGATACTCCTAAGCTTGTGTGGACAATTTATTTTCTAAATACATTTTTTTTTATCCAATTTTTGCGTGGTATCAAAAAGAGAAATGATACCACTTTTTTAGATTAATACCGAAACTAAAATACTGCAGAAACATTGATACCGTTATCGATACTCCTAGTTCATAAAATCCTGTTGACCTTTGTGTATTTAATTTGAGCATGTGTGGACATTTTATTTTTTAGATGCATTTTTTTTGTGTCATATCAAAAACAGAAATGATACCACTTTTGCAGATTAATACCGATACTAAAATACGGAGTAATCTTTAAAACTGATAACATATATCGATACTTCTGGTTCATAAAATCTTGTTGATATTCGTGCATTTAATTTGAGCTTATGCGGACATTTCATTCTTAAGATACATTTTTTTTCATCCAGTTTTTGTGTAATATCAAAATAGAAATTATATCACTTTTTCAGATAATACCGAAACTAAAATACTGAGTTATCGTTGATACCGATAACAGATATTGATACTCCTAGTACAAAAAATCCTGTTGATCTTTGTGTATTTTATTTTGAGCATGTGTGGACATTTTATTTTTTTAAGTACATTTTTTTTTCATCCAGTTTTTGTGTGATATCAAAAAGAAAAATGATACCACTTTTTCAGATTAATACCGAAACTAAAATACTGAGTAATCGTTGATACCGATAACAGATATCGAAACTCCTAGTACAAAAAAATCCTGTTAACCTTTGTGTATTTAATTTGGGCATGTGTGGACATTTTATTCTTTAAATATATTTTTTTCATCCAGTTTTTGTGTTTTATCAAAAAGAGAAACGATACTATTCTTTTTAGATGGATACAGATACTAAAATACTGAATAATCATGGATACCAATATCAATTCTCCTAGTACATAATATCCTGTTGACCTTCGTGTATCTCATTTAAGCTTGTGTGTAAATTTTATTTTTTAAATACATTTATTTCATCCAGTTTTTGTGTAATATCAAAAATAAAAATTATACCACTTTTTCAGATTGATACAGATGGTAAAATACTGCGTAATCATTGATACCGATATCGATAGTCCTAGTACATAAAATCCTGTTGATCTTTGTGTATTTAATTCAAGCTTGTACGGACATTTTATTTTTCAAATACCGATACATTTCTTTATCCAGTTTTTGTGTCATATCAAAAAGAGAAATCATACCACTTTTTTGGGTTGATACCGATACTAAAATACTGAATAATCATCTATACCGATATTGATTCTCCTAGTACATAAAATCCTGTTGCTCTTTGTGTATTTAATTTAAGCTTGTGTGTCATTTTCTTTTCAAGTACATTTTTTTCATCCAGTTTTTATGTGAAATATGGAGTAAGCATTGATACCAATATCGATACTCCTAGTACATAATATCATGTTGACCTTTGTGTATTTAATTTGAGCTTGTGTGGACATTTTATTTTTTAAATACATTTTTTGGATCCAGTTTTTGTGTAAAATATGGAGTAAGCATTGATACCAATATCGATACTCCTAGTACATAATATCATGTTGCCCTTTGTGTATTTAATTTGAGCTTGTGTGGACATTTTATTTTTTAAATACATTTTTTGGATCCAGTTTTTGTGTAAAATATGGAGTAAGCATTGATACCAATATCGATACTCCTAGTACATAATATCATGTTGCCCTTTGTGTATTTAATTTGAGCTTGTGTGGACATTTTATTTTTTAAATACATTTTTTGGATCCAGTTTTTGTGCAAAATATGGAGTAAGCATTGATACCATTATCGATACTCCTAGTACATAATATCATGTTGCCCTTTGTGTATTTAATTTGAGCTTGTGTGGACATTTTATTTTTTAAATACATTTTTTGGATCCAGTTTTTGTGTAAAATATGGAGTAAGCATTGATACCAATATCGATACTCCTAGTACATAATATCATTTTGACCTTTGTGTATTTAAGTTGAGCTTGTGTGGACATTTTATTTTTTAAATACATTTTTTTGGATCCAGTTTTTGTGTCATATCAAAAAGAGATGTGATACCACTTTTTTGGGTTGATACCGATACTTAAATACTGAATAATCATCGATATCAATAATGATTCTCCTAGTACATAAAATCCTTTTGATCTTTGTGTATTAAATTTAAGCTTGTGTGTCATTTTTTTTAAGTACATTTTTTGGATCCAGTTTTTGTGTAAAATATGGAGTAAGCATTGATACCATTATCGATACTCCTAGTACATAATATCATGTTGACCTTTGTGTATTTAAGTTGAGCATGTGTGGACATTTTATTTTTTACATACATTTTTTGGATCCAGTTTTTGTGTAAAATATGGAGTAATCATTGATACCATTATCGATACTCCTAGTACATAATATCATGTTGCCCTTTGTGTATTTAATTTGAGCTTGTGTGGACAGTTTTTGTGTGATATCAAAAATAGAAATAATACCACTTTTTCAGACTGATACTGATACTAAACTACTGATTAGTATTAGTTTTTTTAATACTACCTCAGCTCTTACAGTAGTTTTAATTGAATGCGCATGAGAAATTCATTATTTCATGAAAATATTACAAAGTAAAAATCTTAATAATGGATTTTAGACGTATGTAACAGAGAATGAGGTCATTAGGTTTTGATTAACCAATCATTTTCTTGATTTGTATTCAAAAGTTCATTTTAGGTCATTTGTAAATTCCACACCGAACTCGAATATCGATAACTCTTTGGGGAGCTCGGTATACATAGGCAAGAACTAATACAACCCCCCTCCCCAAAAAATGACACATAGTCTAACCACAGTACATAGCGTTAGAGGTAAGATCTTAGGCCCGACCTAGAATGTCAACCATTATGTTCGGGTTCGGTTGGGGTTTCTGTTTCGCTGTTTTTTTTTCTATGTCATGTGGCATGATTGAGTGAAAGTATCGTTAACTACCACTCGATGTAGCTATCACTTTAAAAATAAGCTCCACTGCTTGTTTATGGCAGTGAAGACTACCTTTTGCAACACGTTATTGAAATCCAGTTGTATGTAATGCCAGGGTTGGGTAGGGTTACTTTAACGTGATTACTTTTGGATTACTCCAATACCAAATATGCAAAAGAAACTACGGCAAAAATGATGTCTGCAAGCTTTTTGGATTTATTTTCATTTTGTTTCTGTCGCATTTTATGTTCGTTTTGCCGGAGATCAAAGAGATCAAAGCCAGGAGAGAAAGCTTACCACGTGTTGTGAGTCATCATTTTATTTATATTTAGTTTCTTTTGTCGTTTATTAGCATATTTGGTATTGGAGTAATCCAAAAGTAATTGAAAGTAATCCAGTTAAAGTAACCCTACCTAACCCTGTTTAATGCCATGGTTGTTGCTTGAGTTCCAAAATAAACAAGTGTTCATTATCCCTTTTCGATGAATTGATAAACTCGTGACACACCCGTCATTGTTCTTTGTTCTTTTTTCCCTTTTGAGGAGGATGGATTCCGTCCCGTTCTCTCGGCTTCGACAGCAACACTGTCAGACCCAGTAAAGCAGACTAGATGCCGATTTGGCCAGGACACATCTCCTCCTCCCGAGTCCTCTCAAAAAAAAAATTGTGTTTGCTTTAGGCTCAGTCCCTCAAATCAAGTTAATTTGTCAGGCTCAGGCTGGGCTTTAATACCTGCGGGTCGGGTCGGGTTGGATTCTCTAGGCCTGATCTTACCTCTAGCTAGTGTCGAACGTGCACGCCAACGGAAATGAAAGTGCAAACAGCAACGTGAGCGCCACCCGGCGACACTTTGAGTCACAACGCTGCATAGTTCATGTTTATGTTCGTGAGTTACATTATTGCCCTCGTTTAGCTGTACAAGTCGACCGACAGCTGTCAATCACAAATCCAGGATGCATAGACATGTCCGCCGTCGTCCAATCGGAAATGGAGGACTGATCTTGCTATATGTAGAAATAAATAACTGTATAAGTACATACACATCTACAAAAATAGGCCATATAAATAAAGATTTATATATGGGTATTTTGTCATGTCGTGTATTTTATCGTGTATTTTGTGGCATGTTTGGTCATTCATTTGGTCATGTATTTTGTCTTGTCTTTTGTCCTATATCTTGCAATGTCTCATCTCATCTCATTAGCCGTACTGCTTATCCTCATTAGGGTCGCGGGGGGGGGGGGGGGCTGGAGCCCATCCCAGCCATCTCCCGGCAGTGGGCAGGGGACACCCTGAACTGGTTGCCAGCCAATCGCAGGGCACACAGGGACAGACAACTCATTCGCTCATTCACACCTAGGGACAATTTGGACCGGACAATTCACCTGAAATGTATGTTTTTGGAACGTGGGAGGAAACCGGAGTGCAAGCACGGGGAGAACATACAAACTCCGCACAGGAAGTCATGACATGAACTGTGCCGCACAAGCGCTAACCACTGCCCCGCCGTGCTGCTATATCTTGCAATGTATTTTGCCTTAATTGTTGTGTATTTTGTCAATTATTTTGACATTCATTTGTCATGTATATTGTGAGTGTCTGAAATAACATCTGCCCGACCTAGAATGTCAACCATTATGTTCGGGTTGGGTTCGGGTTTCTGTTTCGCTGATTCAGGCGTACAACTTTTCAAAACGTCTCTGCCCGGGTGGCCGATAACTTTCTAAAAACATAATTGAATTAAAAAAACTTTTGTTTTTCTTTTTTACTTTTTTCAAATCAAACGTTTGCCTTATTACGATTTCGAAATCTTCGTTCGGTTTGGAAATTTCCGTTCGTTTGGTGATTTGCATACTCGGCAGCCAATCAGAAGCCTGCATCGTAATAACTTTTTCTCATGGGTTTCAGACACTGTTGTTTATTGTTTACTTTATTCTTTCACGTACGTTTATTTTTTCACGTATTTCATTTGTGTATTATGCCATTTATTTTGTCATGTAGGGCAGCACGGCGGCGCAGTGGTTAGCGCATGTGCGGCACAGTTCATGTCTTGGGAACCTCCTGCGTGGGTTCAAATCCAGTTCCAGACTTCCTGTGTGGAGTTTGTATGTTCTCCCCGTGCTTGCGTGGGTTTCCTCCGGGCACTCCGGTTTTCCTCCCACGTTCCAAAAACATGCATTTCAGGTGAATTGGCCGGTCCAAATTGTCCCTAGGTGTGAATGAGCGAGTGAGTTGTCTGTCCCTGTGTGCCCTGCGATTGGCTGGCAACCAGTCCAGGGTGTCCCCTGCCCACTGCCTGATGATTGCTGGGATGGGCTCCAGCACCCCCGCGACCCTACTGAGGATAAGCGGTGTAGCTAATGAGATGAGATGAGATGAGATTTTGTCATGTATTTTGTCGTGTGTATTGTCGTGTACTTTGTCATGTATTTTGTTGTGTATTTGTTATAATAAAATGTGATCCATATATACATATATATATATATATATATATATATATATATATATATACATGCATTTGTCGGTATTTATTCATATATTTATTTTTTACACATTGCAGGATCGGTCCTCCATAATTAGGGGTGGGGTCAGTAGGGCGCAAATAGGATTTGGGGGTGGGCTGTCCTGACGGGTCCCGGGGCGGGGCGGAGCAAGGGGGTGGGGAGAGGTGGCGTGGGGAAGAGGGCAGAGTTGCCGGTCGAACGCTGAGGGAAAGAGTTGCCGAGGGCGGCGGCGGCTACCGCCATCAGCTGAGCCGGTAGGAGTTGGGCGGCCAGAGTTGGGCACGGACGATCCTTGCCGAGACTCAACTTGATCTGCTGGAGGACAAAGACAAAATATATAGATATTATTGATAAAAAGCAAGTACTTGGATCGGATTGGCACTATTATCCTTGGATCAATACTTGAATCCTCCACCCATTTTCTCAATATGTAGATAGCGCAGCCCTTTTGTCTCTTACCCAGAACTCTCTGTCACTCTATAATTGTACGCTTCCTACCAGGCCCGCTGCATCCAGGCAGAACAGAGGGCAAGATCTATTCACCCACCCCAACCGATGCTAAAAATGAAAGGTAAACAGGAAGGTGGGTTGGAATTTTTTTTGCGTAATTTGTTGGGTCAAGTAGTCTGCTAATGTGGCAACACCACAAATTGACATAAACACATGAAAAAAAAGAGAGCAAGAGCTGCAACCAAAATTATAAACATGTTACTGTTCCTGAACAAAAACCTATAAATCCGTTGTCACTATGGCAACAGCCATTTGGAGACCATTTAAACTGTATCTACTTTATTTTCAAACTGGGCGGCAGTAGCTCAGGACGTAGAGCACTTGTCTCGGAACGAAGAGGTCGGAAGTTCAATTTCCTGCTCCTCTGAGTTAAATGTTGAAGTTTCCTCGGGCAAGACACTGAAATCCCAATGCTTCCGAAAAGCAGGTAGGTGCCCTGAATGGCTGACTCCGCTATCTATGTGCGAGTGTGTGTGAATGGGTGAGTCTGAAGTACAGGAACCTGCCATAGACATGCAGTACAAAGTATTGTGCAGTGGAAGTTTTTTCTAGTTGTGTTTTACAGTATTTATATTTTCCCTACATTGTTTCTGCTTCAGTTTAACCTTTGACTTTTGTTCAGAATCAGTTTTAATCTAAATATTTCTCTTTTTTTTTTCAATGAAGTTGTTTATCGAAAATTCGTAACATTTTACTGCCTAAAATCTCTGTGCTGTGTTTAACGACATTCTAAACTAACTCAAGAGGGGGAGGGGTTCAATTATACAAAAATCATGACCGTTCCAAGCAAAAAGTGTCAGGACCAGAACGGAGACAGGACCCACTCGCGTAACGCTTCTCACAGTAGTATTGGAAGAAAGGAAAGGGTTGCCCCCACGATCCGGTGATTGCTGGAAAGCAGATTGCTCTGAACGAGGAAGTGGAAAAACTGGTCAGTAGCCCGGACAGGAGAGCGAAAACGTGATCGGGGTCGGAAGCAGGTCGTTGGGGCGGTTAGCTCAGGAGGTAGAGCGCTCGTCTGGGGATCAGGAGATCGCAGGTTCGAATCCCGGCTCCTCCGTGTTACTAGTCGAAGTGTCCTTGGGTAAGACACTGAACCCCTAATGCCCCCAATAAGCAGGTTAGCGCCTTACATGGCTGCACGGCCGCTATTGGGAAATGTGAAGCACATTGTAAAGCGCTTTGGGAAGTCATTGACTTGAAAAGCGCTATAGAAATGGAGATCATTTCATTTCATTCCATTTCAGTAAGCCAGGAAAGGAGAGTAGACGTGGTCGGGGACAAAAAAAGTCGAAAGCCGGGACGGGAGAGTAGAAGTGGTCAGGATCGAAAGCGGGTCGAAGTCAGGGGACAGACGGGAGCAAAAACAGGTGGGAGTCAGGGTTGAAAAAAAGGCTTGCCTCGTGTAAACTGAGGTTCGCAGACAGACTGACAACAGGGGACAGATAGAAGTGGGTTTAAATAGGTACAAAGAGCCAATCAGAGTCCGAGGCAGTTGGTGCCAAAGGTGAAGCATATCGGTAATCATGACAAAAAGTATCGGAATCGGATCTGTATTGACCGATACCTCCCTGTATTTCCTTGAATCGGATCGATACCGAAGTTGTCAGTATCCCCCACCCCTACTGGAGACTTTTCCACAAATATTTTCGCAAGGAGGAGACGGCCAGACACCAGACTTTTTTCCCACTTTCATTCGTCACCTGAATAGACCTTGATGTGACCTTCAATTGCGAAAATCGGTCGACAGGGATCACGTCCACCAGATCGCTCGAATGCTCATTGAATAGAATTTACACGCAAACGGAGGATATATGATGTTTTCGTGACGAAAGGCAATCCTGAAATGTCATTTGATTCAAATGCATGCAGATGTATTTACACGTCTCGGGTCGGAGTTTTGGAAGCAAGGCAAGGCAAGTTTATTTGCACAATTCATACACAAGGCAATTCAAAGTGCTTTACAGAAATGGCAGACAGGTTAAAAACACACAATAAAAGACATTGAAAATTAAAAATGTGTTTTTTAAAATGCATTAAAACCACAGATAAAACCTAATAAAATCAATGAATTAAAAAAAGGTAAAAGTGAAGAGTGCAGGTCAGTGTTCCCTCTAAGCTGCTTCTCTGCGCACAGGAAAATCTAGCCAGCGCACAAAAATCAGGGCTCAAAATGACTAATTAAGAAGCGACTTAAGTCAAAGTTACAGTACATGAAGGTAAAAATACACGGGTTGCCCTGACGTTGTGTCCTAAATGCGGTATTTTGAAGTCGAGTCGAAGTAGAACAAAGTTGAGTAAAGTTAGTAGAGTTGGTCGAGAACCGGCTTCTTCGGCTCGGCTCACTAAAAGGAACCGGCTCTTTCGGGTCCTAAACGGCTCTTCAGGTTGTTTTTGATTCTTTAATCCCAACATGACCAAATATTATGTAAAACTATGCACAAAATGACTTAAAAGAAGAGGGAAATAGAACAAAAAAGAAAAAAAATACCAAAATGAAAAAGTAGTGAAAAGCTGAGAAAAAAAGAAACAAAAGGAAAAAAGAAGGACAATTTTAGAAAAAAGCCAGAAAAAAAGAAAAGAAAGAAATGTAGGAAAAAAGTAAACAGATAACAAAAAGAAAAAAGTAACAGCTCGGAAAAAATAAACACAATGAGATTTTTTTTTAAAGGAATTTAAAAAAAAAGTAGAAAAAAAACACGGAAAGAAGAAGAAAAGGTTTGTGTTGCATTCAAATAATTTCCAATGATATCAAGTGAATCTTGTTGCCAACATTGTACTTCCACTAAAAAATGTGATTAAGTACAGTTCTATATCTTACAACCGACTCAATAAGCCCCCAAAAATGTTAATATTATGCGACAAAATATATCAGGAAATAAAAAGAAATGAATAGCTTGTGAAAGAATTGTAAGAACAAAGGACGTTTGTAGGCCGTACAAGCTTTGCAATAGTACATGAGTCAATTCATTCAAAAGAGAAAAATAATATTGCATTGTCGGAAACTCAGCAAAATGTAACTTGATGTCAAGTTTTGGACATGTTTGACAATTAATTATCTTGCCACACTTGGGATTGCTGTTGCTCACTGTTGTTTCAAGCGTTGCTCACCGATTTTATGTGAACGCTCGGACCCGTGGAAAATTAGAGGGAACATTGGCCGGGACAGGAGAGCAAAAACGTGGTCAAAGTCGTAAACGAGTCGTAAGCCGGGTGAGGAGAGTAGACGTGGTCAGGATCAAAAACGGGTCGAAGCCGGGGAGCAAAAACAGGTGAGAGTCAGGGTCAAAAAAGGCTTGCCTAGTGTTAACTGAGGTTTGCAGACGGACTGACAAAAGGGGACGGATAGGAGTGGGTTTAAATAGGGACAGAGAGCCAATCAGAGTCCGAGGCAATTGGCGCCAAAGGAGCGGGCACAGGTGCATCACACACGTCTCGATTTTTTTGTTTTTTTTGTTTTTGTTTTTATAGAACCAAGCAGATATAGATGGTTATATATATAATTTTTTTTTTTACAAGCATCATTTTCATCTCGCTCGAACGGCGCGCATGTAATAAATGAGCGTTTCTGGATTGAGAAGCCCAAATGCTTTAGCGCCAGCAGTAAAGTTTAATAACGCGAGACAAAACCCAAATGGCGTCCGGGCCCGTATCGGTGCAAATTTGTGTTTGTGGCTGCAACTTCAGCCTCAGACACACACAGCGAAGCTAATAGTGTGAAAAGGTGACTAAAGTTATCCGGCCTAATCTTCTGTATCCATAATGGAAACGCGACGCTCCGGCGACGGCGGCGCCATGTCACGCAGCATCAATCACTGCTGGAGGACGAGAAGGAAGAAGTTTGGTAAGTTACGTTTCCCCTCCGTTAACTCGCTCGATGATGGCTTATCGGGAGCTGAAAAGTGGGATATTGGGAAGGGGATGAGGGACATTTCCTTCACAACTTGTAACAACAAGCCTGATTGGAAGATTGGATTCGGCTGCTTGGGGTGGTCCGTAGTCAAGAGCTGCAATGCCCAATTTGGCCAACAGGGGGCGTTGCGGATTCCGCAAAAGCAGAACACACGGAATAAAATGTTTTTCAATTTAGTTGGTATTTATTTGGGGTGTCTCAACATGGGACCTAGCTAAAGACCTTGGCGGAGGCATAAAGTTAAACTATGTACATTTTCACAAAAATGTGTTGAGTTGTTTCCGAGTCAGATACGAGAAATTGCACACACAAATCAGGATTTCTAAGGTAATTTAGATTAAATGGATAGATATAGATATAGATATAGAGAGATATAGAGATATAGATATATAGAGAGATAGAGATATATAGAGATATAGAGACATACATGTAGATAGATAGACAGACAGACAGACAGATGGATAGGCCTGAGCGTTCACACAAAGTCGGTGAGCAACGCCTGAAACAACAGTGAGCAACAGCAACCCCAAGTGTGGCAACTAAGTCATTATCAAACATGTGAGTTTTCGGCAAAGCAAAATTATTTTTCACTTTTGAATGAATTGACTCATGTATGATTGCAAAGGTTGCAGGGCCTACAAACGTCATTTGTAAAATGACTGAATTTTGTGCAGGCTTGGGGAGTAACGGAATACATGGAACGGCAAGCTGTTTGGATTTATTTTCATTTTGTTTCCGTCGCATTTTATGTTAGTTTTGCCGGAGATCAAAGAGATCAAAGCCAGGAGAGAAAGCTTACCACGTGTTGCGAGTCATCATTTTATTCATATTTAGTTTCTTTTGTCTTTTATTAGCATATTTGGTATTGGAGTAATCCAAAAGTACCGTATTTCCGCACTATAAGGCGCACCTAAAAGCCTTTATTTTTTTCAAAAGCTGACCATGCGCCTTATAATACAGTGCGCCTTATGTATGGATCAATATTAAGTCGCAAAGTCTTGCAACTAAGGCAAGCAGCCGCCGACTCGATTTTCCCCCGAAGGCGAAGTAGTGCGCGGTGTATGCTGGGATTTATATACCGGCGTTTCATTTCCTAACCAATGTGTCAATCATCATTTGAATCGATCACTATTGGCTAAAGTTATTCGGAGGTAAAGGGGCGGATCCTTTTTATCATTTACAGGCTCGCATAGGCTAAAGGGGCGAAACGAAGCCTGCAATTGGCCGAAAAAGATGAATGTGAATCACACGTTGGGTTGCACTACTGCATAGAGAAAACATTTTTTACTATTCTGTATTTGTAAATATTTTACTCTCCTGGATTGACTACACTCACGGTTGTAAGAAGACCATGGTTACGTATCATTATTGAACGTGATGGCTGCAAGAGAACTTAGGTGAGCTATGCGGCTTTATATTTTCCCGGTATCTTGTTTTAGAACGATCTTGATGTTTCTGTGACGAGTCTATTTTTAAACTAAATTCAATTCAAAGTGTTTATTGTCATATGCACAGTAAAGAACCCCGTTTCCCTGCACAATAAAATTCTTACTTTGCTGTCCGCACAATTGCCAGCAAAAAATAAAATGGAAACTAAGAAATGTTGGGCATTTCTTGAATCCCAAGACTTGAACCTTCCGAATGATATTTGGAACGATGCATTTGAGTGATTGGTGACATCGTACAGACACTGTTTCCGAGACACGTATTTTCTTCTTTGCAAGCTTTCGGAATGTTAAGGAGGTAATATGTTTGACTGAACTATCTGACTGTTTTGTCGACGTTCCCATTGTAGCGCCTTATAATCCGGTGCGCCTTATGTATGGAAAAAATAGGACCAAAAACTATTTTTTGGGGGTGCGCCCTATAACCCGGTGCGCCTTACAGTGCGGAAAATACGGTAATTGAAAGTAATCAAGTTAAAGTAACCCTACCCAACCCTAATTCTGTATGATATGAAACAAATAAGAAACTCGAATCCACTTTGATGAAGTATTTCTTTTGATGGATGCCAAAGAAATGACAAAATAATATTGGCGGGGCAAAATGTGTTTTGGTGCCTCACCGTCTGCTTGGTAGTTCCTTTGCTGTAGGGAGTGTATTTTGGCTTGGCCGGTTTCCCTGCCGCTCGGTCTTTGTGACGCCGACTGCTGATGTGCTGGGAGGCAAAAAGAAAAAAAAAAGAAAATAGAAAACAATTCTGAATGAGGACAAATGAAATATATGAACCACAAACAGCAGAGTGACTATTCAATTGAAATGCTACTATATAGCAACCATCTTTCACAGGCAGTCAAGTAGGTTACGCTAGATGTGAAAAATACCAGAAAATCTGACTCGGCACTTTTGTTTTTGTTTACTCAGAATTTTTGCCCAGAAAGACAAATTCTCTCTCCAAGACAAGAACAACATTGAAAATAAACACCATCTTTTACGAACAGTCAGGTAGGTTACCCCAGATGTGAAAACTGCCAAAAAAGGCTTCCTTGGTATTTTACAGTTCGCTGACTCCGCAGCTTTCACAGAATACCGACAAAATGACAACCAAAAAATGAAAAAAACATACACAGTAATCCCTCGCTAATCCGGGCTCGGTTGTCACTGGTTCACTGCTCCAGAGATTTTACATTTAATTGTCATTGATGTCAAAATATTTTGCATTGTGTTCTGCAGCAAAAGGCAGACACCCAATGCTATCACAGAAAGGGTTTGTGTGTTGGGTGAGGATGACTGTGTATGTGACTGTGATAGGCTGGTGTATGTGAGTCAATGGGTCCACCAAAAAAACATACGGCGATAGCTAGCTTCTAGCGGCTCGTTACATGGAAATCAAATTCATTCATTAGATCGAACCTTAAGGAAAGTCAAAAGAGCGCAAAGAAATGGTGATCACCGGTAAATTATTATCGGGTTCAGGAAGCGACTGAGGCGGCGTCGGGAGAGAAGGCAATAGCGAGGCTTCAAATCTGGCCTACTGCAACAGCTAGGCTAACACATCTATTAAGCCACCCCTGCCGAGCCTGTATCTCACCAACATTAAATCCATTACCCAAGAAACAGATGACCCGGAGCTAAAACTTTCGGGAAACCGCAACATTCGTGGCAGTTATATTTTAATCATCGCGAACACCTTGCACAACTCGAGAACCCCCAATGCTAGCGTGCAGCTTGCCAGCTGCTCTCTAAATTGCTGTCTTACTTTTGTATAATGACAATAAAAATCATTCATTTAACTGCAATTAGTGTTCTGCGTTTATATTGGTATATTTGTAGTTGTTATTTTGTTACAGTTGTAAACTCTCAGTCAGTAAGGACGTCATCTCGAGGTAAGTATTACCATTGGGGGGTTTTATGAAAGGGGTGTCGCTACTATGCAGGTATGTACTTTTCACGGGTGGGTCCTGATCCCCATTAACTGTAATAACTAAGTTATTACTGTACAGTACTCCCAAAAACACATGTAGCAAATCATTTTGATCAATTACCTGCTTTAGTTGTGTCTCGGAGTTGACGTGCACATCGCACGTCTCACAGTAAAAGGTTTTGTTCTGCAGGCCCGTGGCCGTTTTTGACGAGGAAGGCGACACCACTTTGCCTTTCACTCCGGGCCGAGGGAACGACTTGATGGAGCCCACGCCGCTGCGAGCCTCCAGCATGGTCTTGTGCTTAGTACCTGTAGATAGGATAACAGGAGAATGGGTGGTGTTCCCAATCTATTTTGAGGATTTTGACATCAGGCTGAACTTTGTTTTTTCGCTTAAAGTTCCTGACATTGGTTTGAACTTGTAGTTTTCCTTGAAAATATCAATTTATAATAAAAGCTGATGTACTTTATGTACAATAAGCAGTGTTCATTTGACCTGTGAAAAGTGATGGGTCCCGGGGACTCGCATGCTCAAAATTCTATGGGTCCCAACAGAGATCTATGGCTCCCCAAAATTTAGTGTTATCGCGGTTGAAATTGTAAATCGGTGACAAATATATAATAGAAATCTATAAATTCATTCAGTTTTAATCATCACAGTTTATTGGTAATCAGTTATCACTTCAAGATTTTTCAGTTCACAACAATATTGTATATTATACAAAATATTATTGCTGAAATAATTATATTAATCCATATTTTCATTCAGTTTTAATCATCACAGTTAATAGGTAATACAAAGCAGTTATCACTTCAAATTTTTCAGTTCAAAATATTGTACACTTTACAAAATAATATTGCTGAAATATTTATATATTCTTGCAGTTTTAATCATCACAATTAATTGGTAATACAAAGCAGTTATCACTTCAAATTTTTCAGTTCATATATTCTTCGTGGTTTGCTGTCTTGCCATAGTTGTAATGCCTTCTCAAAGTCCAATCCATTATCATCCTCCTCATAGCATCACCAGGAATATAATCTAGTCCATTTTGGCAGAAAAGTCCTTTTCTTGCTAGTATTCTTTTGTTTATTTTCTTTCGTGGAATCGTTGGCTTCAACACGCGTGTTTTCCTTGCCTTCGCGGTCTTCTGAAGAATTTCTCCGCTGTTTTTTCGTGCCGGAATTATTGCCGTTGTTACCACTTTCTGTGTTATGTTTCGACTTATTACAGACGCTGAAGAAATTACCAATTTTTTGTTGATTTGCACCTAATACCAACTGTTTTTTTCGGAGGCATACTTCTCTTTCACTCGTCAACCGCCACAACAATGACGTCATCTCGAAGCAACGAGATCTCGTTTGCCGAGATCGGCGCGAGACCAAAACAACAATGGCGGATCTGCCTGACGAAAAGTTTGGAGTGCGGTAATAGTAATCGGGTAATAATGACAATTTGGTGTCAAAAAAGTTGCGTCCCGGGGACGCACATTGCCTTGACACAATGCGTCCCCAGCAAAAGTGATGCGTCTAGGACGCAGGGACGCGGGCAAACGAGAACACTGCAATAGGCCTACATTATGTATATGTGAATTTTCAATAAAGCAAAAAACAAAACAAAAAAACAATAACAACAAAAAAGAAACAGCCAGCCCAATTTTAATAAATCTTTGATCGCTGGTTTTATCTAAAATTCCTTACCACTATTGTGAGCCACCAGTTGCGAGGCAGAGTTGACAGCCACCTTGCAGAGCGAGCAGTAGAGCAAACGCCGGGCTTTCTCCTCCTCCGTTTCCGGTTCCGCGTCCTCCTCAGGTCCTTTGTCGGGGTCCAGGTCCGGTTCAGGTTCTGAGGGCGAGTTGAGTTCCGCCTCCGGGGGCGTCTCTGAGGCTTCCAGGACTGACGACAAGGTTCCCGGATCAGTTTGTGTCTCTAGGTCCGATGTGGACTCCGAGGGTGGTGCCAACCGGAGTGCAGGGGACAGTGGTGGGGCGGCGGGGCTAGGAACCACATCTGGAGGGACATCATCTGCATTATGATGAATAAAGATATTTGAAGTCATCAAAATGAAATAATGTTAGGTGTTTTAGATTAGGTCTCTCGGATGTTAGATATAAGACTTGGTCAAGGGGTCGGTCTTGGAGACCTATCCAATTTTTCACATTTATGAATAAATATACTGTCATGATTACTGATGTGAATCCCCTGTTGTCAGTCCGTCTGCGAACCTCAGTTAACACTAGGCAAGCCTTTTTCAACCCTGACTCCCACCTGTTTTTTGCTACCGTCTGTCCCCTGGCTTCGACCCGTTTTTTGATCCCCGACCATGTCTACTCTCCTTTCCTGGCTTATGACCCGTTTCTGACCCTGACCACGTTTTTGCTCTCCTGTCCCAGCTATCGCCCTGTTTTACCGTCCTTGACACCGCCATCGCTCTCTACGGAAGATCCACTTCCGTGTTCGGATCACAATCCAAGTACGAGAGCGACTTGCCTCCCGCGTCCAAGGAACACACTGCACTCCCTCTTTCCTTTATTAAAACTTTAAATGATTTGATAAAACGTATGGATCGAAAATGTCTGAAATAGGGCCAAATAATCGATGCAGCTTCATGGGTTCTTTGGGATATAACTTTTAAAACGGAATGAAATTTTGTTTCTACTGGGCGGGCAATTTATGAGTCATAAAAGTTTTTTTAACATTTTATAACGATTGAACTGTTTATGAAAGACAGTAATGTGTCATGATTACTGATGTGACTCAGCTGTGCCCGCTCATTTGACACCACCCGCCGTGGGTTCTGATTGGCTCCCTGTCACTATTTGAACTCAGTCCTGTCAATCCCCAGTTTTCTGTCCCTCTGCGAACTTGAGTGTATACTAGGTAAGCCTTTCTCGACCCAGACTCCCTCCTGTCCCGTTTTTGCTCCCGTCTGTCTCCGGCTACTACCCGTTTTGATCCTGACCACGTCTCTTCTCCTGTCCCGACTTACGACCCGTTTTTGATCCCGACCACGTTTTTGCTCCCCTGTCCCGGCTATCAACCAGTTTTTCCGTCCTTGACACCGCCATTGTTCGGAACGGAAGATCCACTTCCGTGTTCGGATCACAAACTGTGTACGAGAGCGACTTGCTTCCTGTGCCTAGCGGATCATGAGCGCAGCCCTTCCTCTTTACCTTAATAAAACTTGTGACAAACGTAACGCAATTGGGTCCTGTTTCCGTTCTAGTCCTGACGTATGCAGCACATTCAGACATCTACATGTCATATATCTTTATATATTTTTTAAACAAAGTAGAATACATTAATTTCATCAAATTTGTTTTAAAACGCTCACATTATTGCTAAATATTATAGTATAGTCTTTGCATAGCGGTATTTTTATAGTAGATCTTTAATATGTCTGCAGAACTACTGTAGTTGTATTTTTGTAGTATTTCTACAGGCAGATTTTTGTAGTATTTCTGTAGTATTCAAGTCAAGTCAAGTCACATTTATTTCTATAGCCCTTAATCACAAAAATGTCTCAAAGGACTGCACAGGATTACAATGACACAATTGCACAATTACCTGATCTTAAACCAGCATTCCTCTAGTATTACTGTAGTTTTATTTTTGTATTATTTTTGTAGTATTCCCGCAGTCAAATTTTCGTAGCATTTTTGTAGTATTTCTGCAGTAGTATTTTTGTAGTATTTCCACAGCAGTAATTTTGTAGCATATCTGTAATATGTCTGCAGTTCTACTGTAGTTGTATTTCTGTAGTATTTCTAAAGGTGGATTTTTGAAGTATTTCTGTAGTATTCCTGTAGTTTTATTTTTGTATTATTTTTGTCGTGCTTCTGCAGTAGTATTTTTGTAGTATTTTCTTTGCGGTGTTTTTGTAATATACCAGTAATATGTCGGCATTTCTACTGTAATTGTATTTCTGTAGTTTTTCTGTAGTATTTCTGTAGTATTACTGTACTGTAGTTTTATTTTTGTAGTGTTTCTGCAGTAGTACTTTGTAGTTTTCTTTTTATAGTGTTTTTGTTGTATTTTTGTTGTATTTGTATGGAAGAATGTTTGTTGTATATTCGTAGTATTTTGTAGTGTTACAGTAGTTGCATTTTGTAGTATTTCTGTTGAAACAATTCTGTAAAAGTATTCTTGTACTATTTCCATATTCTTTCACGGATATTATATTTCATATAATATCTGTGGAAGAATTCTTCTATTATAGTATTAATGTAGAAGCACTTTTTAATTATTTTCATAGAAATCTTTTTGGAGTATCTCTGTAGTATTTTGTTGTATTTCCATAGTAGCTTAGTATGTTTGTAGTATTTGTTTTGTAATTTTGCTATATTACTGTAGTTTTACTTTTATAGTATTTATGTTGTGTTAATTCTGTATTTGTATTTATGTATTCTATTTTTACAGTAGTAGTACTTTTGTAGATTTTCTCTAGTGTGCTTTTCTTTTCAAAATGAAAGAAAAATAATACATTAGACCTAAATTTGATATTTAATTTTGTAGTATTTCTTCTGTAGTATTTCTGTTGCAGACACACACAAAAGGGACCATAGGGACAAAGTTGCCACACAAAAAAAACTATTATTAGTTCGAGACCAGGTGGGAACATTTGTTTGCCTAGAGAGGGATGGGTGCCTCCAGGCTGTATTTGCCCAAGACACACCACAGGAAATGGTGCCCATACTACCCGTATGGTTAAGGGATCCACACCCTACACACATAATTACCATTTTATATTGTCATTATATTTTGTGTGCGTGTGCGGCACAGTTCTGAAGTCATGAGATCGAACCTCCTGTGTGGAGTTTGCATGTTCTCCCCGCACTCCGGTTTCCTCCCACATCCCAAAAACATGCATGGCCGGTTAATTGGCCGGTCCAAATTGTCCCTAGGTGTGAATGAGTGAGGGAATTGTCTGTCTCTGTGTGCTCTGCCATTGGCTGGCAACCAGTTCAGGGTGTCCCTTGCCCACTGCCCGAAAATAGCTGGGATGGGCTCCAGCACCCCCGCGGCCCTACTGAGGATAATGGATGGACGGACGGATTATATTTTGACTATTTTCACTTGGCTGGCCGGATGAAAAAGCCTAGCGGTCTGCGTTCGGCCCCCGGGCTGTAGTTTGCCCACCTCTACAGAAACCCGAGCCCCAGGGGCGGAATTTTTAAACCAATCTAGGAAGTGGTCCATTTTATGCCAAAATGTCAATTAAAAATAAATAAATCAGACTTCCTTTATCGCCCCAAAGGATGAATTTTTTTGCAAGTCTCCTCATGATAAAAACGGCCACCACGTTTCATGCTTAGCGAAACAGGCCTCCGGGGCGAGAATTTCAAATCTTTCGAAAAGCGAAGGCTTCCTGAGACTCATCAAAAAAGACATGCCCACAATTTCTGCTTCAGAGAAACAAGCCTCAAGGGGATAAACTTTCAAAGATATGACCGTCACGACTTGGATTGCTTTACAGTGTCCGGGGTTTGTGCCTTTGTGCCAACTCGGAGCAATAAATAATAGACGGGATTGTATTTGGGAGACAAACGAGCGCCTCGTGTCTTGTCAACCGCAGTCAGCAACAAAGAATGAACATGATCAATCGATCACCTTTCCAGATCAATACCGGCGAATGCCAGAATAACAAAAACGAGTCCTGAGGGAGAGAGGGACTGGAAAAATCAATAATCAAGTTGGCGTAATTCAGTCAGTGTCGCCTCTTGTGTTCTATTCAGCGTCACACAACAAAATAAGTCAGATATTTGGCTTTACAAATCGGAAAAAGTGCTAGGAATTTTCTGAATAATATTCAAGGAGAAATGTCACGGTTGCCATGGCGCCCAATTGGCCCCGCCCGGGTGGTGACAGCTGGAGCTTGTTGACGGATTGACTCCCTGTCAGTATTTAAACTCTGTCCAGTCAGTCCCCTTTTGTTGGTCCGTCTGCTAATCTCCGTTTTTACGCAGGAAGCCTTTTTTTTGCCAGTCCTGTGTTTTTTATTCTGTTTTTCTCCCGCTACGATCTGCTTGATCTCGACCACGTCTGCTCTCCCGTCCCGAATGACGCTCTGTTTGGATCTCGACCACTTCCGTTCTCCCGTCCCGAATAACGACCCGTTTTCTGATTTCGACCACGTTTTTGCTCTTCCACCTCGGCTACTGACCCGTTTTTTCCGTTCCCGACACCACCATCGCTCGCCACGGAAGTACCACTTCCGCGTCTGAGCAACCTACTCCCGCGACCAGCAATCTCCGGATCGTGTGTGTGCCCTCCTTTCCCTTCTTCCCAATAAAACTGTGAGAAACGTTACGCGAGTGGGTCCTGTCTCCGTTCTGGTCCTGACAAGAAATATATTGTCAAACATAATGATTTGCCCCTATCTTGATTTCTGTGTTCTTTTGTATATTTTAATCAATCAATCATAAACATTTTATTATTTTATCATCACAAAAAGACATCCCAAAGACATACAAAATTCAGTTTGGAAATGTTGATTCCATTTATTAGGGTACAAAAAAAATCTAAACCTGGCCTTTTAAGATGATGTAATTGCCCTCTGAACCTAATCGCGAGTGGGGCCACCTTTGGCAGCAAGAACAGAAAACAAACGTTTACGATATTTGGTCGATTACAACGCTGTGGAGGAATTTTGGCCCATTCTTCTTTGCAAAATGGTTTCGAATCTGCCGTATTGGAGGGTTTTGTAGCATGAACTGCTAGTATAAGGTCAAATCACTGTCACGACCAGCACACAGAGTAGACCCAATCGCGGAACGTTTTTTCACAATTGTATTGAAAGAAAGAGGAAGGGCAGTGCCTGCGATCTGATGCTCACTGGACGCGGGAAGCAAGTCGTTCTCACACTCGGATTGTTATCTGAATACGGAAGTAGATCTTCCGTAGCGAGCGATGGCGGTGTCAGGGGCGGAAAGACAGGTCGGTAGTCGGGACAGCGAGAGCAAAAGCGTGGTCGGGATTGCAAACGAGTCGTAAGCAAGGATGGGAGAGTAGACGTAGTCGGGACAAAAAAAAAATGGGTCGAAACCCGGGATGGGAAAGCAGACGGGGTCGGGATCAAAACAGGTCGTAACCGGAGACAAACGGGAGCAAAAATGGGACAGGGGGGAGTCAGGGTCGAAAAAGGCTTGCCTTGTATAAACAGAGGTTCGCAGACGGACTGACACAGGGGATTGACAGGACTGGGTTTTAATAGGGACAGGGAGCCAATCAGAAACGGCGGTGGTTGGCGCCAAATGAGCGGGCACAGGTGAACCACAGCAATCATGACAATCACACCATCTCAATTAGATTTAAATCTGGAGTTTGACTTGCCCACACCAGAACCCTTATTTATTTTGTTCTTTTAACTATTCGGGTGGACTTGCTGGTGTGTTTTGGATCGCTGTCCTGCTGCATGATTCAAGAGTGCTTCAGTTTGAGGGCAAGAACCGATGGCCGGACGTTCTCCTTCAAGATCTTCTGGTAATCACCAGAATTCCTTATTTTGTCAACCACAGCAAGTTGTTATGGTCCAGAGTCTACAAAGCAGCCATCTACCTGTAACCAACATGCTTTACTGTTCTGGGTCCACCACTGTTCCCTCTAAGCTGCGTGTGTGCGCAATTGCGCACTGCTGGCACATTCTCAGCGCACAAGAAAATCTAGCCAGCGCACAAAAATCAGGGCTCGAAATTGCTAATTAAGAAGCGACTTAAGTCAAAGTTACAGTGCATGAAGGTCAAAATACACAGGTTCCCCTGAGGTTGTGTCCTAAATGCGGTATTTTGAAGTCGAGTCGAAGTAGAACGAAGTTGAGTAAAGTTAGTAGAGTTTGTCGAGAATCGGCTTCTTCGGCTCGGCTCACTAAAAGGAACCGGCTCTTTCGGGTCCTAAACGGCTCTTCGGGTTGTTTTTGCTTCTTTAATCCCAACATGACCAAATATTATGTAAAATGATGCACAAAATGACTTAAAGGAATGGGGAAATAGAACAAAAAAAAAATCCAAAATGAAAAAGTAGTGAAAAGCTGAGAAAAAAAGAAACAAAGGGAAGAGAAAAAGAAAGAAACATTTTAGAAAAAAGCCAGAAAAAAAAAAGAAAGAAATGTAGGAAAAAAAGTAAATAGACAACAAAAAGAAAAAAGTAACAGCTCGGAAAAAATAAACACAATGAGATATTTTTAAAAGGAATTTTAAAAAAAGTAGAAAAAAAACACGGAAAAAAAGAAGAAAAAGTTTGTGTTGCATTCAAATTATTTCCAATGATATCAAGTGAATCTTGTTGCCAACATCGTACTTCCACTAAAAAATGTGATCAAGTACAGTTCTGTATCTTACAACCGACTCAATAAGCCCCCAAAAATGTTAATATTATGCGACAAAATATATCAGGAAATAAAAAGAAATGGATATGTTGTGAAATAATTGTAAGAACAAACGACGTTTGTAGGCCGTACAACCTTTGCAATAGTACATGAGTCAATTCATTCAAAAGAGAAAAATCATTTTGCATTGCCGGAAACTCAGCAAAATGTAACTTGATGTCAAGTTTTGGACATGTTTGACAATTAATTATCTTGCCACACTTGGGATTATGTTGAGCATAATCAAGATGCTTTTCGGCAAATGAGAAGACTATCTGTGTTCTTTAGTGACAGCAGTGGTTTTCGACTGGGAACTCTCCCATAGATGCAAATTTTGGCAAGCTTCTTTCTTATAGAGGAATCATGAACATTGACTTTAACTAAAGGAAGTGATGCCTGCAGTTCCTTGGATGTTCTTCGAGGTTCTTTTGTAACCTCCTGGATAAGCTTTCGTTGCACTCTTGCAGTAATCTTAGTTGGTCGACCACTCCTAGGAAGGTTTGCTGCTGTTCCCAGTCTTTGCTATTTGAGGATAATGGCTCTGACAGTGGTTCGCTGGAGACCTACAGCCTTGTGACCTTTTCAATACTGACAAATTTCTATAGATATATTTTACTTCGGGGCAGCACGGCGGTGCAGTGGTTAGCGCTTGTGCGGCACAGTTCATGTCATGGGAACGTGTCGTGGGTTCCAGACTTCCTTTGTGGAGTTTGTATGTTCTCCCCGTGCTTGCGTGGGTTTCCTCCGGGCACTCCGGTTTCCTCCCACATTCCAAAGACATGCATTTTAGGTGGATTGGCCGGTCCAAATTGTCCCTAGGTGTGAATGAGCGAATGAGTTGTCTGTCCCTGTGTGCCCTGCGATTGGCTGGCAACCAGTTCAGGGTGTCCCCTGCCCACTGCCCGGAGATGGCTGGGATGGGCTCCAGCCCCCCCGCGACCCTAATGAGGATAAGCGGTACGGCTGATGAGATGAGATGAGATGAGATGGCTCTGACAGTGGTTCGCTGGAGACCTACAGCCTTGTGACCTTTTCAAAACTGACAAATTTCTATAGATATGTTTTACTTCGGGGCAGCTCGGCGGCGCAGTGGTTAGCGCTTGTGCGGCACAGTTCATGTCATGGGAACGTGTCGTAGGTTCCAGACTTCCTTTGTGGAGTTTGTATGTTCTCCCCGTGCTTGCGTGGGTTTCCTCCGGGCACTCCGGTTTCCTCCCACATTCCAAAGACATGCATTTTAGGTGGATTGGCCGGTCCAAATTGTCCCTAGGTGTGAATGAGCGAATGAGTTGTCTGTCCCCGTGTGCCCTGCGATTGGCTGGCAACCAGTTCAGGGTGTCCCCTGTCCACTGCCCGGAGATGGCTGGTATGGGCTCCAGCCCCCCCGCGACCCTAATGAGGATAAGCGGTACGGCTAATGAGATGAAATGAGATGAGATATTTTACTTCTGAAATTTTGTTGGACCGTGGCATGCCAATTTTGTTCTTGAGATTTTGTAGCGTACTTCCTTTAATCTGATTTAATTTAAGTAATTTCTTGATGAAACAGAAGTGGCAGCGTTCATTTTCCCTCTGAAAAGTGATGGGTCCCGGGGTCTCGCATGCTCAAAAATCTATGGGTCCCAACAGAGATCTATGGGTCCCAAAAATGTAGCGTTCTCGAGGTTGAAATTGTAAATCGGCGACAAATATATAATATAAATCTATATATTCATTCAGTTTTAATCATCACAGTTTATTGGTAATCCAAATCAGTTATCACTTCAAGATTTTTCAGTTCACAAGAATATTTTACATTATACGAAATAATATTGCTGAAATAATTGTATTAATCCATATTCTTTTGTTTATTTTCTTTTATCGAATCGTTGGCTTCAACACACTAGTTTTCCTTGCCTCCGCCATCTTTTTTATTTATTTATCTGCCATTTTTTCCTGCCGGAATTATTGCCGTGGTTATCACTTTCTGCATGTTTCGACTTATTACTGACACTGAAGAAATTACTAATTTTGTGTTGATTTTCACCTAATACCAACTGTTTTTTCAGAGGCATACTCATACTTGTTAAGCTCCAGGGCTCCATGCACTTACAAACTGTCATATTTTCCCTTACAAAATACAAAAAAATCTTTATATTTTTATTCAAACGTGTTTTTGTAGTTTAACATGTTATATTGTACATGTGTTTTCTTATATCATATATTGTTAATGAACTTTTTGTCGTGAGACACTGAGTTGCTCGACATGAATGAGGTTTATTATAAAAAAAGTTCAAAATGAAGTCGCTTGGACGTTCACTGGAGAAGGAAAAAATACATGCAAATATAATTAAGTAGAATAATACATTTTCTTATTCAAATTATGAATTCATTTTCTGCATTAAATTATTGTTGGTAATATACTGATTAAAGGGATAAGCAAAAACCTGTCTTTTTTCATTTTCTCCTTTTATACTTCCTTTTTTTCTCAACTTCTTTATACAACATAATAATTCGTAATATAATGCATTAAAGCAAGTGAGCCGTTTGAAAGCCGGCTCTCTTTAATGAGTTGAGCCGAAAAAGCCGGTTCTCTAAAAAGAGACGGACTTCCACCACAACAATGACGTAATCTTGTTTTCTAACTGCGAGACCAAAACAACAATGGCGTATCTGCCTGACGAAAAGTTGAGTGCGGTAAATCTTTGTTCAAAAAAAAGTATCGGGTAATAATGACAATTTTGTGTTGCAATTTCGACAATGACAATTTTGTCCCGGGGACGCACGTTGATTTGACACAAATGTCTAAAATGGCGGCGTCCTGTTTGGCTGCGGCTGCAACGGTTCGCTACGGTTTAACCGTACGGGTCAGGTGTGTCGACATTTCGTTCTGTGTGCACGGTTACTAAGAATGACAATAAAAGTAAATTCTATTCTATTCTATTCTATGCGTCCCCAGCAAAAATGATGCGTCTAGGACACAGGTGTCACACAGGCGGCCCGCGGGCCAGATCAGGCCCACCAATGGTTTAAATCCGGCCTGCAAGACAACAGTGATAGAAGCGCAAGAGGAAAATGAGCTGTAGTTTTAAATATTTCCACTGGCCAGTTAACACTTGCAAAACAATTGTGGTAGTATTTCTCCATTTCTCTCTGACTCACTTCTTGTTTATTAATTTCTCCCTCTTTTTCTTTCTCCTGTTCACTCTCTCTTTCTCTCTCACTCTCTGCCTGTTTCTTTTTCTCTGTCTTGCTCTCTTTTTATTTTCTCTCTCTAATTTACACTTTAATTCTCTTTCTTTCTATTTTTCTCTTTCTTTCTTTTTTTTCGATTTCTCTCTCTCTCCCTCACTCTCTCTCTCACCTCACTTTGTCGCTTTTTTCTCCCGTTGACTCTTTTTTTTCTGTTGTTTCACTTCTCTTATTCTTTTTATCTTTCTCTCTTTTCACTTTCTTTTTCTCTCTATATTCCTTTCCCCCTTCTTCTCCATTCATATCTCTATTCTGCTCTCTCTTTTACTCTCACTGTTACTCTGTCTCCCTTCTTCTCCCTATCTGTTTATCGCTCTCTCTTTCCCTAAGTCTCTTTCTGTCTTTTTCTCCCTCTCTCTTTCTCTTAAACTTACTAGTACGGCCCCCGTGAGATTTTTTTACAGCATTTGTGGCCCCCAGCTAAAATGAGTTTGACACCCCTGGTCTAGGACGTAGGGACGCGGGCAAACGAGAACACTGAAGTGGTGATTTTGGGTGTGGGCTGGTGTATTTAACTTTAGCTCACCCAAATGTGTGGTTAGTCACAATTACTTTATGATTTCCCAAGGGGGCCGATTACTTCAGCACACAGGTGTCAAACCGGCGGCCCGCGGGCCAAGTCAGGCCCGCTAAGGGATTGAAACCGGCCCGCGAGACAACACTCAAGGAAGCGCAAGAGAAAAATGAGCTGCAGGTTGAAATATGTCAACTTGATGTTGCCAAAGCCAGGTGCCTCGAACAAAGACACTGTACTTGTATTTATTTCTCTCTCTCTCTCTCTCTCTCTCTCTCTCTCTCTCTCTCTTTTTTTTTTTTTTTCCACCCCTTTTCTCCCACTCTCTGTCTGGTGTCTGTCTCTCTCACTCTCTGTGTCTCTCTTTTTCTCTTCCTTTGTTGCTCTTTGTCTCTTTCTCTCTCTGTGTCTTTTTAACTTCTTTTGCTCTAACTTCCTTTTTTCTTTTTCTCTCTTTTCTCTTTCTCTCTTCCTACCCTTCGCGTTTTCTTTTCTCTCCTTCTGTCTTTCTATTTCTCTTTGGATTTCTTTACTTCTCTCCCTTTCTTTTCCCCCTCTCTCACAACTTTTTATCTCTTGTTTCTCACGCTCTCTCCCTCTCTCTCTTTTTCTTTCTTTGTCCCGCCCTCTCTCCTTTTCCCTCCCTCTTTCTCTTATTTCTTTATCTCTCTTTTTCTTTCTCTTGAATCTACTAGTCCGGCCCCCGACAGAATGTTTGTTCTATCGTGTGGCCCCCGAGTTAAAATGAGTTTGACACCCCTGCTTTAGCACTTAGGGCCAGATCGGTTTTGCTTTTTTTGTGCCTTGTGTGATATCAAATTAGTGTGATAATCTGAAACCGTTGTGAGTGATAAATATGCAAAAAAACACAAAAAGCAGGGAGGGGGTAAATACTTTTTTCATGACGCTGTATACCGTATTTTCCGCACTATAAGGCGCACCTAAAAGTCTTAATTTTCTTCAAAAGCTAACCATGCGCCTTATAATACAGTGCGCCTTATATATGGCTCAATATTAAATCGCAAGGTCTCGCAATTTACGCAACAGCCGCCGACTCGATTTTCCCCCGAACGTGGAGTAGTCCGCGGTGTATGCTGAGATTTATATACCGGCGTTTCATTGGCTAACAAATGTGTCAATCATCATTTGAATCGATCGCTATTGGCTAAAGTTATTCGGAGCCTCGGATTGGCTAGAGGGCCGAAACAAACCCTACAATTGGCCGAAAAAGATGTGTCAATCATCCGTTAAACCGATCGCTATCGGCTGAAGTTATTCGGAGCCTCAGATACGCTAGAGGGCCAAAACAAACCCTGCAATTGGCCGAAAAAGATGACTGAATAGCAAGCTTGCTAAACAACGCCATAAAGAAACATGTTTCATTAGTCTGTATTTGTAAATATTTTACTCTCCTGGATTTACTACACTCACGGTTGTAAGAAGACCATGATTGCGTATCATTATTGAACGTGAGAACTTAGGTGAGTTATGCGGCTTTATATTTTCCCGTTATCATGTTTTAGAACGATCTTGATGTTGCTGTGATGAGTTGAGTGAATTGAACTCAATTCCAAGTGTTTATCGTCATATGCATAGTAAAGTTGCGGGCGAAAAAGAAAATAGAAACTAAGGAATGGTTGGCATTTCTTGAATTCCAAGACTTTAACCTTCCGAATGATATTTGAAATGACGCATTTAAGTGACATCGTACGGACACCACATCCGCACGTGTTCTTGACACGTATTTGCTTCTTTGCAAGCTTTGGGAATGTTAAGGGGGTAATCAGTTGGACTGAACCATCTGACTGTTTTGTCGACGTTCCCATTGTAGTGCCTTATAATCCGGTGCGCCTTATCTATGGAAGATATAGGACCAAAAACTATTTTTTGGGGGTGCGCCCTATAACCCGGTGCGCCATATAGTGCGGAAAATACGGTATATTGTTGACACTCACTTGAGGGTAAGACATTTAAACCACATGACACAAAGCGGAAATTGATTTTTTCCCCGTCTCATACACATTTCATAGCTGGATTTCATATCATATTTATGATTGTATTTGTGATGATTTATTTTCTATTTCCTGCAAATTACTAGTCAACAAGTCATTACTGTGCAACACAGCTTGAATTTTCTCTACTCATAAAGTCTTACTGATACAGAATAACCGGTTGTCACGATAACGCTTTGTGAAAATCAAAACAAAAACAGAAAAAAAAGGTTATTAAAAGTGAAATTAAATCTAATTTTGCATTATTTATGTCAAGAACCAGAACAGGATCAGGACCCAAACGTGTGACGTTCTCACACAAGCTTTTTATTTTACGGGAAATGGGGAGTCATGAACGTTAGGCAGCGGTCTGGCGTGGAAAGACAGGAAGCCAGAGACCGACGAGATCGATTGCAATTGCCCGAGCAGATATCGGACAGATGGGGTCGATACCGGACAGGGCCGGACAGACAGGATTGAATCAGGAAAATAAACAGGACAAACTAAACGGGAATGAAAACTGAAGAAAATAATAAACAGGACAAATTAAACGGGAACAATACCGTACAGGAAATACTAACAGGGACAGGACCGAGACAAAACCCAGGTCAGAAGTTCGTTTGACGTACTGACAAAGTAAGAGAGAGCGCACTGAGCTTAAAAAGACGGAAAGCCAATCTGTCAGTGAGCCGCAGCTGGCGCCACACGGGCGGGGCCAAATGGGCGCCATGGCAACCGTGACAATCTGCAGGTATTGTGAAACCCTTCGAAAGAATGGTTATTTGAACACAAATTGTTAACCTTATGCAAAAACAAAACCACTAAATTTATTTTACGATTTTTATATTTTATGCATCGAAGGTATGAAGACCGCCTCAGTTATTTCTTATTTTTTTGCCGAGGGATTTATCAATATTCCAAATTACAGACACTCCACTACTTACGACATTATTTTCGGGATGTGGAAAAATATCAGGACATTGCTGTAAGTCAGATTTTTTCCGAGTACAGGACAGTGCTGTAGTGCTTCTTTCCGCCACTACCGGCGTGTGGTGGCGCTGTAAGAGCTCAGCCAGCTTCGACCCCTATTTCGTGTGTTCTATACTGTATCTCCAGTGCGCTAGGAACTTATTAACATTTTTTTTGTTTAATATCTCATGCATCTATCCAATATGGTTGGTGTAAAGTGTAAAGAAGAGGTGAGCTGTTTCTTTTGAAATGAAAGTGGAATAAGAAAGCTTGATGCGGTTGAGAAAATGGTTGGATCGCTTTTTTTCGGCCACTTTTTAACACAGAGGAGGAAGTCACCTAAGTGTTGCAGCTCATTTTCCAAAAGTAAGTTGAACTTATATTTATTTATCTTTATAGAGCATGTTATTTTATTAAATGTTTATTTTTAGTACAAAACAATACATCTTAAATATACAAGCCTTAAACATACTTATATAAACCTTAAACATACAAAATATAGCACTTAAGCAACTTACGGACAAATCCAACTTACGAACAATCGTCTGGAACCGGAATCTCGTTCGTAAGTAGGGCAGCAATTTGTCATCATGCGATAATAGCTTTAAATAACTAGAAAATAATGATGGCTGCCTGAGTTGTATAAATAGTGCAATAACAAGTAGCGCAACAACATTAAGCAGCGACAAAAATTCACAAATAAGTTACAACATATTTTATATTTTATATATATTTTTCGGGGCAGCGTGTGCGGCATGTGCGGCACAGTTCAAGTCATGGGAACCTCCTGCGTGGGTTCGAATCCAGCTCCAGACTTCCTGTGCGGAGTTTGTATGTTCTCCCCGTGCTTGCGTGGGTTTCCTCTGGGCACTCCGGTTTCCTCCCACATTCCAAAAACATGCATTTCAGGTGAATTGGCCGGTCCAAATTGTCCCTAGGTGTGAATGAGCGAGTGAGTTGTCGTGTACCCTGCGATTGGCTGGCAACCAGTTCAGGGTGTCCCCTGCACACTGCCCGATGATAGCTGGGATGGGCTCCAGCACCCCCGCGACCCTACTGAGGATAAGCAGTGCAGCTGATGAGATGAGATATATTTTCGCAAACAGCAGAATGACAAACATAGATGACAGTGGGACATTGATTGGATGGGCTAGAGGAGCCTGTGGCTTAGAAAAGTAATGGCAACTGGGTTCAGGCTTTACCCGAGGCGGGCCCTTCTAAATCGTATTGTTCTATATCCGGTACATATTTTTCCTGGGGTAATTTAACTGTGTATTGTTTTTTATGACGCGAAAACATACAGAGACTAATCAACACAGCCCAAAAGATCATCTGCTGCACTCTGCCCAGTCTAGAAGCCATTGCTACAGCCTTGTGACCTTTTCAATACTGACATATTTCTATAATTATATTTTACTTCAGAAATTTTGTTGGACTGTGGCATGCCAATTTTGTTCTTGAGAGTTTGTAGCAAACTTCCTTTAATCTGATTTAATTTAAGTCATTTCTTGATGAAACACAAGTGGTGTTTTTGGGCGTGGTCTGGTGTATTTAACTTTAGCTTGAAAAGTAATGGCAACTGGGTTCATGCTTTACCTGAGGCGGGCCCTTCTAAATCTTATTAGCATGTTTTTCCTGGGGTAATTTAACTGTGTGTTGTTTTCATGACGCGAAAACATACATAGACTAATCAACACAGCCCAAAAGATCATCTGCTGCACTCTGCCCAGTCCAGAAGACATTGCTGGCTTGATCCATTAACATTATAAAAGAGAGTTCCCACCCCTGCCTCCACATCTATGGCCTGTGCCACTACAGGTCCTTCAAAACTCCCAGGCCCAGAGACAGCTTCTTCCAAAGGCCGTCACCACCCTAAATGGGCACGCAAAACTTATTCTATTTATTTATTTTTTTGTTGTTTTTTTTGTTTTTGGTAAATGAAACTGTGGAATAAATACATATTATTGCATACAAATGAAACTGTAAAAATATATATATTGCTGCACACAAAATGAAACACACACAAACCTTGTGAATTATATTGTCTTTTTTTTTAATTACTGCTGCTAATTGTTATTGCAATATTGCTACAATGCACTATTATTTTTCATTGTATTATCACTATAATTTAGGCTAGGTGTCTAAGCACTAGGTTGTGATTTTTCTTTACCTATTCATCCCGATAGTCTTTATTTTACTCTTTAATTACGTTTCATCCTGTAGTGCCATGTCTCATTTCATTGCATACCACAACGTTGGTATCAATGACAATAAAGACAATTCCATTCTATTCTAATCGAAAATAATTACAGTAGGACTTGGCTATTCCATTAAAGTCTGCGTCCAATCACAAAATGGCCGCAAAAAGTAATTTAGTTTTAGTAAGGTTACGCTATTTGGTATCCGTGACCCGGCAGATAGGCAAGTCATCGGGCTATCGCTAATGGCGCTAACGACTCCCATCGATCTCACAGGAAGTAACAAAAGAAATGAGTCCGATGAAAAGTGAGTCGACCTTAAAGTCAAACCAGGACGAGGATGAGGACGCCACAAGGTGAGAGCTCAGATAAGAGAATGGGGCCCTCCTTCAATAAACGGTTCAATGCAGGAGAGAATCAAGAAAAGGAATAGGGAGAATATAGATACTTTCCTCTAATGCTGATAAGTTTATTCTGTTTGTTATATCAGACATGTTCTTTGATCTCCACACCCTTTATAACAGGTAGAGCTTTCTTGACTAAAGGCTTCTCTCCCTGACCTCATTGATGTCTTCTGTCACGGTTGCCATGGCGCCCAATTGGCCCCGCCCGTGTGGTGCCAGCTGCGGCTCGATGACAGATTGGCTTTCCGTCTATTTAAGTTCAGTGCTCTCACTCTTCCTTTGTCAGTCCGTCAACGAACCTCTGCCACGCACGACCTGGGTTTTGACTCGGTCCTGTTTCCTGTCTGGTATTTACTGTCTGGTATTGTTCCAGTTTATTTTGTCCTGTTTAATATCGGTTTCCAGTTTTGTTCTCGTCTAATTTGTCATGTTTAATTCTAAATCAATCAGTACAAACTGTGTCTACCCCTTATATAACAGGTAGAACTTTCTTGACTGAAGGCTTCTCTCCCTGACCTCATTGATGTCTTCTGTCACGGTTGCCATGGCGCCCAATTGGCTCCGCCCGTGTGGTGCCTGCTGCGGCTCGATGACAGATTGGCTTTCCGTTTATTTAAGCTCAGTGCTCTCACTCTTCCTTTGTCAGTCCGTCAACGAACCTCTGCCACGCATGACCTGGGTTTTGACTCGGTCCTGTTTCCTGTTGGTATTTACTGTCTGGTATTGTTCCAGTTTATTTTGTCCTGTTTAATATCGGTTTCCAGTTTTGTTCCCGTCTAGTTTGTCCTTTTTCATTTCGATATCCTGTTTTGATATCAATCCTGTCGGTCCCGTTGTTTAATATTGGTTTCCAGTTTTGTTCCCGTCTAGTTTGTCCTGTTTATTTTCGAAATCCTGTTTTGATATAAATCCTGTCTGTCCCGTCCTGTCCGGTATCGACCCCATCTGTCCGATATCTGCTCGGGCAATTGGTATTGATCTCGTTGGTTTATTTTGTCCTATTTAATATCGGTTTCCAGTTTTGTTCTCGTCTAGTTTGTCCTGTTTAATTTCGGTATCCTGTTTTGATATCAATCCTGTCGGTCCCGTTGTTTAATATTGGTTTCCAGTTTCGTTCCCGTCTAGTTTGTCCTGTTTATTTTCGAAATCCTGTTTTGATATCAATCCTGTCTGTCCCGTCCTGTCCAGTATCGACCCCAACTGTCTGATATCTGCTCGGGCAATTGGTATTGATCTCGTCGGTTTATTTTGTCCTATTTAATATCGGTTTCCAGTTTTGTTCTCGTCTAGTTTGTCCTGTTTAATTTCGGTATCCTGTTTTGATATCAATCCTGTCGGTCCCGTTGTTTAATATTGGTTTCCAGTTTCGTTCCCGTCTAGTTTGTCCTGTTTATATTCGAAATCCTGTTTTGATATAAATCCTGTCTGTCCCGTCCTGTCCGGTATCGACCCCATCTGTCTGATATCTGCTCGGGCAATTGGTATTGATCTCGTCGGCCTCTGGCTTCCTATCATTCCACGCAAGACTGCTGCCTAACGTCTATGACTCCCCATTTCCTGTAAAATAAAAGGCTTGTGTGAGAACCGTCACGTATTTGGGTCCTGATCCTGTTCTGGTTCCTTATTTTGAGTGTCCACCGAAGTTTAAACTAAAAATTAAAAAATCCACAGGAATTAATGATATATATATATATATATATATATATATATATATATATATATATATATATATATATATATATATGTATAAGTTTATTCTGTATCAATCTCCCAAAAATAGTCAGAAATGACTCTAGCCACCTCCCACTAGGGAGATATGGCTGTGGGGTATACCACAGAGTCATTTCTGACTATTTTTGGGAGATTGATACAGAGGAGGGGGTTCCCAGCCCCCTCGCTCAACCCAACTGAGGTGTTGGGAGTCATTAGGTGACCAAACCCCCCAATTCCAACCCCTAATGCTGAACGCCAAGCAGGGAGGCAACGGGTACCAATGTTTAAGTCTTAGGACCGAACCACAACCTCCCAGTCTCGGGGCGGGCGCCATACCCCCAAGGCCACCGAGCTGGTTACAAGTATTAATAGTTTGGAAAATTGTAAAACACTTGCAAAACGGAAACAAAACGTTAAAAATAGTGTGAGACAATTGAAAAAAATCCAGATGATGGATTTATTTGAAAAAGTAATGATATCCTTCATACTTTGCTTTTGTATAAGGATGGACATTTTTAAGGGAACCTTTACTGTTGAATGGTAGTGTGGATTTGGAAAAAAAAACAAAGTAAAATGACTTTAATGACAATAATGAGAAGGAGAATGAGAGAAAGGACGTCGTGAACCTTTGTTTCCGCCTTTTTTCGGATCCAATGGCTGCCCCCCCCAGATGTGATTAGCTTTGTGAAGGGAGTAAAGCTTTTCATTCAAACAGTGGCCTTTCATTACACGCCATCGCAACTTAAAAGCATCATGCTGGCCTGTCAAACCCCCTCCAAACCCACCCCCCTAGGCAGAATATCGATATGCTTCTTCTATAGCCCAATGCTCATTCAATCATTGCCGTCTTATTTTTGTTTTTGGATTCCTCTTTCAATACGGAAGGGTGGAAATGGTCAGATGATATTGGGTAAAGAAAAAATTTGATCACCCGTCCAATATCTGCACCGCTTATCCTCAGTAGGGTCACAGGGGGTGCTGGAGCCCATCCCAGCCATTTTCGGGCAGTGGGCAGGGGACACCCTGAACTGGTTGTCAGCCAATCACAGGGCACACAGGGACAGACAACTCGCTCGCTCATTCACACCTAGGGACAATTTTGGACCGGCCAATCGACCTGAAATGCATGTCTTTGGAATGTGGGAGGAAATCGGAGTGCCTGGAGGAAACTCCCGCAAGCACGGGGAGAACATGCAAACTCCACACAGGAAGATTTGATCTCATGACCTCAGAACTGTGCCGCACACGCGATAACCACTGCGCCGCTCTGCTGCTGATTTTGGTGTCATTGGTGAATCACTGTTTTATCTATTTACTCATTGTATTGTCAGTAAATAGATTAGGGTGTTTTTATTCAAAATTGTCTTCAAAATTGATTCCAACAAAATGTTCAAATTATTTACATTTTGGGGGCCAGGGTTGGGTAGGGTTACTTTAACTTGATTACTTTCAATGACTTTTGGATTACTCCAATACCAAATATGCTAATAAAAGACAAAAGAAACTAAATATGAATAAAATGACTCAATTTTGTGCAGGCTTGGTGACAGAATACATGGAATGGCAAAAATGATGTTGGCAAGCTGTTGGGATTTATTCTCATTTTGTTTCTGTCACATTTTATGTTTGTTTTGCCGGAGATCAAAGAGATCAAAGCCAGGAGAGAAAGCTTACCACGTGTTGTGAGTCATCATTTTATTTATATTTAGTTTCTTTTGTCTTTTATTAACATATTTGGTATTGGAGTCATCCAAAAGTAATTGAAAGTAATCAAGTTAAAGTAACCCTACCCAACCCTGGTGGGGGCCATACACTGAATGAGATTTAGGTTTGTTTCAAATCAAGTTTTTTGTGGTCATATTTGACCCCGATCTGTCCTTTCAAACACATGTGAAGAAAATTACTACAACCGCTTTCTTCCATCTTCCAACATTGCTAAAATTCGTCCTATGCTGTCTCAGTCGGATGCAGAGATTATAATTCGCGCGTTTGTTACCTCCCATCTCGATTACTGTAATGCACTACTCTCCGGTCTCCCTAAGTCCAAAATCAAGAACCTTCAGCTGGTACAAGGCTTTTAACCAAGACAAGAAAGTCATATTGCCCCTATTTTAGCTGACCTGCACTGGCTCCTTGTCAGTTTAAGATGTGATTTTAAGGCTCTGTTGGTATTATACAAATAGTTGCATGGACTTGTTCTACTAGTGATTCCAAGAGCCAAGAAGAAATCCGCAGGTTAGCGAGCGTTGTCTATTTGGGCTCCGGTGCTGTGGAATTCTCTGCCCCCTGAGATTCGATCTGCAACCGCAGTGGAACTGTCTAAATCTAGGTTTGAAACACCCTCATATTCTACAGCTAATTAGTGATTTTGACCTCATGCTGTCAGGACCAGAACGGAAACAGGACCCACTCGCGTATCGTTACCACAAGTTTTATTGAAGGAAGGGAAAGGTTTGCGCTCACGATCCGGCGATTGCTGGACGCGGAAAGCAGGTCGCTCTGAACACGGAAGTGGATCTTCCGTGGCGAACGATGGCGGTGTCGGGGACGGAAAACAAAGGTCAGTAGCCGGGACAAGAGAGCAAAAAACGTGGTCGAGATCAGCAACGAGTCAAGAGCCAGTAGAGGAGAATAGAGGTGGTCAAGATAAAGAAAAAAAAAAAACGGGTCGAAGCCGGGAAACAGACGGGAGCGAAACACGGGACAGGCGAAAAAGGGCTTCCCGTATAAAAACAGAGATCCGCAGACCGACAAAAGGGGACTGACAGGACAGAGTTTAAATACTGACAGGGAGGCAATCTGTCAACAGACTGCAGCTGGCGCCACACGGGCGGGGTCAATTGGGCGCCGTGACACATATTTTGTCCATCATACTGGCACTTGGACCTTACATATGCTATCATCTAGAACCTGCTGCATCAATCAAGATTTTGGAACAGGAAGCTGTCAACTGGACATTTTGTTCTTCATGTTGAAGATCTGTGTTTTGTCTGTGGATGAACCTTGTAACATCTATTGTCAGCCGTTTTTTTTCATTTTCTTCATGTTCAGGTTTTTGAGTTTTTCCTTGCCCTCCTGTAGGTTTCAGATCAGGGGATGGTGTAATAATAGTCTGTATAGACCTTTCGGGTTCATCGTTGCCATGGAGCTCAACTGGCCCCGCCCGTGTGTGTCACGGTTGCCATGGTGCCCAATTGGCCCCGCCCGTGTGTGTCACGGTTGCCATGGTGCCCAATTGGCCCCGCCCGTGTGGCACCAGCTGCGGCTCATTGAGAGATTGGATTTCTGTCTATATAAATCTCCGTGCTCTTTTGCTTCGGTTGTCAGCCCGTCTAACGAACTTCTGCCCCACAAGACGCGGGTTCTGACTCGGTCCTGTCTCCCTGGTATTGTTCCCGTTCATTTTTCTCCTGTTTAATTTCGGGTTCCAGTTTTGTTTCCGTCTGTTTTTGTCCCGTTGTTATTTTCTCCAGTTTTTGTTCCCGTCTAGTTTTACCTGTTTACTTTCGATATCCTTATTCGTTATCTATCCTGCTTGGCTTTTCCTGTCCGGTATTGACCCCACCTGTCCGATATCAACTCGGGCAATTGGAATCGGTCTCGTCGGTCTCTGGCTTCCTGTCCTTCCACGCCAGACCGGCTTCCTAACATGCATGACTCCCCATTTCCCGTAAAATGAAAGGCTTGTGTGAGAACGTCACGCGATTGGGTTCTGTATCTGTTCTGGTTCTGACATTGAGACTCCTTGCAGTACACAAATACACACAACTTGTATTGCCTTGACAATATTACATTCATTTTTATAAAATTACTTTAAAATAATCGGAGTATTACGTCCTCAACTGAACTAAGGAGGAATGTGAAGACTGCAATTTGTCCATTGGTGACACATGAAACATTTTAATACTACTTAACTAAACACACCCAAACACATGTGCACACACATTCTTGGAAATACCCTCAGAGGGAATCCAGCTGTCGATTACTTCTCAGAATCCTCACCGAGATTAAGGAAGTTAAAAAATGTTGCAGAACAAAACTCTAATCTTTTCGTCCCTGCACACTTTTTTTTATCCTACATTATTACAAACTTGGATCATAAATAGGCAGGGTTGGGTAGGGTTACTTTAACTGGATTACTTTGGGAAAAAAGTAGCGGCTTATAGTCTGGAATTTACGGTACTTTCAATGACTTTTGGATTACTCCAATACCAAATATGCAAATAAAAGACAAAAGAAACTCAATATAAATAAAATGATGACTCACAACACATGGTAAGCTTTCTCTCCTGGCTTTGATCTCCGGCAAAACTAACATAAAATGAAAATAAATCCAAACAGCTTGCCAACA
Source organism: Urocampus carinirostris (assembly GCF_059441175.1). Taxonomy (NCBI): domain Eukaryota; kingdom Metazoa; phylum Chordata; class Actinopteri; order Syngnathiformes; family Syngnathidae; genus Urocampus; species Urocampus carinirostris. Next base: position 64,570,980 of record NC_142350.1, on the reverse strand, counting down.
TCATTTTTGCCGTTCCATGTATTCCGTTACTCCCCAAGCCTGCACAAAATTTATTCATTTTATTCATTTTTAGTTTCTTTTGTCTTTTATTAGCATATTTGGTATTGGAGTAATCCAAAAGTCATTGAAAGTACCGTAAATTCCAGACTATAAGCCGCTACTTTTTTCCCAAACCTTCAACTCTGCGGCTTATTCAGTGACGCGGCCAATTTATGTAATTCTTCTAAGAGCCGCCAGCGGCGCTCGAGTACAAAAGTTAAGACTTGGACCGGTGGAATATATGCGCCGAGGAAGACTGCAACTTCTTAGCTTGTGCACAAATTAAATTAGCGTAGACATATCCTCATCATGCAAATTGCAAAAAGAAAGGCACATGACGTAGCTTTCAAGGTAAAAGCAAACGATCAGTCCGATAAAGAAGGAAACAGAGCTACTGCACGTAAAGTTCATTTTGCGAGCGTGTTACTAGCGTGTTTTTGAATAAGAGAGCGTGGGACGACGTCTATATGACAAAGTCTCTTTCCCATACTGAAGGAAGACGACTTTGACGACGTCAGTTATAAGAAGGAAGATGAGGACGGTTTACCGTGGTTTCTGCAAGTTCAGTATGCTTTTTTTTTAACAGATCCGTTTACTGTGTTTCAAGCGTGTTGCTAGTAGCGTTTTGCTACCCTTCACAGGCACGGTTTGGGATCAAAGTTATGATATTATAATTAAAGCTTTGAAAACTCTCTCGGTGTACCGTCTTTCTCTGTAAATATGTGTAACCGATGTATAATATGTATTTGCACCTGTATATTTTTGTGATGTATTTATTTGAGACACTTTTTCTGATATATTTTGCGGATTAAAAAAGAGGGGCGGAGCAAAGGCGGGCTGACGGGAAGTGGGGTAAAGGTGAGTGAGACCTGTTGTCGCGGCGGACAATAGTGGATAAATATTTTTCCGACCCCTACCTTTGGAAATATAGACTTTTTTCCCTTGGATTAGTTTCAACGGGTACCCGGACTCTGCAGGTCTGCATCAAACCTTAAGTACCGGTATCATTTTCTGTTCATTTTGCTGGATGTGAATTTTGGGCTGTGCACTTTAATGAAGGACATTTAGTTTCAATCGCGGGACTTGAATTCGGGTTTGGGTTAATTTTGTGTTTGTGTTACATGTTTTAATGTGGGCGCATGCGGCTTATATACAGGTGCGGCTTGTGTAAGTACAAAATCGGTTTTACCCTTAAAATGTGGTGGGTGCGGCTTATAATCAGGTGCGCTCTATAGTCCGGAATTTACGGTAATCCAGTTAAAGTAACCCTACCCAACCCTGTAAATAGGACAGCTGCAGTGGTCACACCGAATTAAGTAAGTGAGTTTTCCTCAGGTATATTGGTCAAAAAAAATATGTCATGTACAAAACAAAATGGCAGGTATTAATATTCATTAGCAGGTGACACCGCGGCATTGTGGGTAAAGTCAGGCGGCTGCAAGAATGCGCAGTCGTCTTTCAGGATGATTAATGAGCGCTACTTCGGCCGAGAAGGTCGCTGCGTTGACGCCTTGTGCGTGAGAAGTTTACAATATTGTGAGAAAAAGCTGCTGTTTGTGGTGTAAGCAACTTGTAGGTTACAGGTTCAGTATTTGGAATAACGCTGTTAGGTAATGCAGTGTTCATTTTACCTCTGAAAAGTGATGGGTCCCGGGGACTCGCATGCTCAAAAATCTATGGGTCCCAACCAGTGTTCCCTCTAACATTCTCAGCGCACAAAAAAATCTAGCCAGCGCACAAAAATGAGGGCTGAAAATTAATTAAGAAGCGACTTGAGTCAAAGTTACAGTGCGTGAAGGTAAAAATACACGAGTTTCCCCGACGTTGTGTCCTAAATGCGGTATTTTGAAGTCGAGTCGAAGTAGAACGAAGTTGAGTAAAGTCAGTAGAGTTTGTCGAGAACCGGCTTCTTCGGCTCGGCTCAGTAAAAGCAAACAATTCGGTGTGCAATTCGGCTGAAGTATGCAGCTTGGCGTTTTCTTGGGACAGAGTCCCTCATATCAAGTGTGCAGTGCAGTGAATTTTGGAGAGAACGTCGTCGGGCGTCGCCCCAAAATATACGCAGAGAGGAGATATGACAAAAAGGGAACGCGCTTTATTGCATTTGGGACACGTTCTTTCGGGTCCTAAACGGCTCTTCAGGTTGTTTTTGATTCTTTAATCCCAACATGACCAAATATTATGTAAAACTATGCACAAAATGACTTAAAAGAAGGGGGGAATAGAACAAAAAAGAAGAAAAATGAAAAAGTAGTGAAAAGCTGAGAAAGAAAGAAGCAAAAGGAAGAGAAAAAAAGAAGGAAAAATTTAGAAAAGAGCCAGAAAAAAAAGAAAAGAAAGAAATGTAGGAAAAGCAGTTTAGGGGGTCAGCTTCTATTACCACGAACACACGTGGTAATTTGCAACTACGTAGGGTACTTTCGGGGTAACGCGCCATGTTTTTTTTCGGTGTAATTAGGGGGTTACTGAGTCACGTTTTAAATGAAGTAACCAGTGCTTGTAACTAGCATTTTTCAGTCACATGCCCAACACTGGTTAGCAAACAAGTTGTGTGCTAGCATTTGTCACAAATAAAAAAGTTTCCCAGCTTCCTTTAAAAAAATATCAACTTCACACCCAAACTTTTAATCCGTGATCAGTTGGGAATAGCGTTGTTATTGTTTTTGAGTCTTTTTAGTTTCTGTCTGACACCTGGTTGAGATCAATGGATTTAAGAACCACCTGGCAACAGTGCTATGACTATGGTGTAGTAAATGGAAGTGGCATCAATTATGAATACGCTCATTTACAAGTCAAGAAGCAAATATCAAAGATACATGCACATAGATGTCGCTGTATACAATATCTGTGTATTAGTTGCCCTAATGTAGGTTTTAGATCAGGGGATGGTGTCACAATAGTCTGTGGTTTGCAATAATCTGTGGTCTGTGCAGCCCTTTGAGACTCTTTGTGATTAAGGGCGTCAAAAATAAACATGACTTGACTTGTAGTGCAACCAAAAATGAGTGCTGAAAGGCTCAAGGAAGACTTCAAACTACAGATACTGTAAGTAATCACACCGGACCATTTTTCTGTCATGATTTTTGGTCTTTGGGGGTACCCATAGCAGCAAGATGGCAGACAAGCATGTCAGCTCCCTTCAGGTGAGCCTCTTGCTAAGTAAAAAAAAAACCCATCATATTTATATCATTTTTTATTTTCATGAATGTAGTTTTTGACGGACGGACGGACGGACAGACAGACAGACAGACAGACAGACAGACAGACAGACAGACAGACAGACAGACAGACAGACAGACAGACAGATAGACAGATAGATAGATAGATAGATAGATAGATAGATAGATAGATAGATAGATAGATAGATAGATAGATAGATAGATAGATAGATAGATAGATAGATAGATAGATAGATAGATAGATAGATAGATAGATAGATAGATAGATAGATAGATGGATGGATGGATGGATGGTGATAGGTTGGTCGTTTTGGTAGTAACATTTCTCAGAATTCACTGTGTGAATATAACTTGTTTTTATATTCCTAAATATAAAGACAATCTTTCACACACACACAACGAAGTAACGTTTCAATAATCAGTCTAATTGCATCTCTTGTACGTTTATCAGTTTTGTACTCTTTTATTTTGAAGTTGCATTTCCGGTGTATTTATCTGTTTCCTGTGTGAATAAAGTTAACTAGACACACGGGGGCGAGTAGTGGGGCCGGAGCCCTGGCCGGGGCGAGTGTGGTGGCCGATGGGCCACCGGACAATGCTAATACATTTTATTTACCTTAATGCTTGTTTTTATTTGTTTAATTCTGCCAACATAGAGTTTATATAAGTTTTAACTTTATCAATGGATGGATGGATGGATGGATGGATAGATAGATAGATGTGTTGAAAAATAAAATAATAAAATAAAATATATAGAATACAAAAATACCCAATATAACGTGTTGACATAAAGTATTTATTTGCTACGAAAAATACACACTGTATAAAAATAGAGTAATATGCAAATGTGGGGGTAGGGTTTAATGTGGGCTTTTACTCCCACAGGTGGAGTTAAAGAGCCTCATGGCATGAGGAAGAAATGATCTCCTCAGTCTGTCCGTGGAACAAGACTGTGAAAGCAGTCTGTCGCTGAAGCTGCTGTTCTGTTTGGAGATGATGGATGGATGGTAATATCTATTCAGCATTAAAGTTTTGTTTCATATACCTTAACATTTTTTAAATTTTCCTATTCAAAATATCAGAATTTTCAAATAATATTAAAAATATTATTAGTACAATGATTCTCTAACGTACTACTGTGCTGAGCGTCTGCAGAGCCAAAGTGAGGCGTGCAATTCGCTTGCCTCATGGCAGAGGGCAATTGTGAGACCAAGGAATCTGATTCGGCAAACAATAGAATTTGTGATAGCATTAGCAGGCTAACAGCAAGTCAAACCACCCAGTAAATTTTTTGTTGTTGCATGGACTTATTTCATAATGGTAGGATTACTATTGATGCTTTTACAAGTCAGAAGTCACAAAAGCTTGCCTAGCATGTAGCGAAGGTTCGCAGACAATCTGACGATTGTCGACAGGAAGGCGGGGGTTTAAAAAGAGGTCAGCAGCCAATCAGCGGCTGGAGGACGGAGCAGATCCAGGTGCCCCGCATCAGTAATCATGACAGATAATATATATATTTTTTCCATGCTACAGTTTATATATTGCTTTCTTGCTCGGCCAATCAAATGATGGACAACATATTGGTTAATCGATTTTTAAATGTTACTGTGCCTTCCCAGACAGGAACCTTACCATACGTCACTGATTACATTACACATCAATTTCAGAGTTTCTTATTCACAGTACCACATAGCAAAACTGCTCAATTTCGACATCACAAGAAGAGAAAGAGCTTTCGACCGACCTTTCTTGTCTGCCTTGGGTTCCTTGGCAGACCGTGTCCCCTTGAGCTTGCTTTTGGGAGAATCCATAGCTTTTAGCTTCCTAGCGTGTTTGGTGCCCTTGTAGTGGGCCAACGCTTGGTTCTGTCAGGAGAACAAACAGAAGAGGGATTGAGTTAGAGGTAAGATCGGGCTTAAAGAATTCAGCCTAACCCGACCCGAGTCGCGTGTAGATAAACCCGAACCTGCCAAAACCCAAAGCCGTGCGTACTTCAGCGGTGTGCAATTCGGCTGAAGTACGCAGCTTAGGGTTTACTTGGGGCAGAGTCCCTCAAATCAAGTGTGCAATGCCAGTTTGCATCTTGGTGACATGCAAATTTTGGAGAGAACGTCGTTGGGCGTCGCCCGAAACTATACGCAGAGAGGAGATATGACAAAAAGGGAACGCGCTTTATTGCATTCGTGACATGTTCAAAGTTCCAGACTGTTATAGTGTTCTCAAATTAAGTCAAGATATCTCGTGAAGGTCGTCTTCCCCGGCTCCATCAGCATATCAGCTTGTGACATCTTGCAACAACGTCATCTCACGACCTTCACCAGATGTCTACATACTTATCATTAGTTATTATCCACATTCCACAACTTGAAATGTGAAACCGAACAAAATGCCACCGAAAAGAAAATCAAATTCTGCAGATTACAAGCCGCAAATAGTGAAAGATTTGGCCGGAAAGCAGAAAGTTCGTAAATCTTGTAAGCTTTTGACAAGAAGCAGAAATTACGTCTGACTTAAAGGAGGTGGAAGGAGGAAGCCGCGCGTCTTTTACCCCAACAGAGAGGAGGAAAATTTCGGGGGATTTTGTGATTTTGAGTTAAACTGATAGTTTGATAATTATTTGAGGAAAAGTCAGTGGATGTTGTGTGGATCCTCCACGAAGAAAAAAAAAACAGAAAACCCCGATCAACCCGACTTAATGATTGACATTTTAGGGGTTGAGTTCGGGCACAAGTTCTTACCTCTAGATGAAATATAAGGACTAGGATCAAATCAAACATGAAAAAGCCCGGCGGGCGAAAAAGCGAGCGAAACGCCTTAAAGCTAATTATCCCGGACTGCAGAGCGCTCCTGTTTCATTTTTTCCTCCTCTAACATTGAACGCATCTCCCAAAGAGCTTCACTGACTTGTTGGAGAAGACCTATTTATGCCTTTTTGTCATCCAACCAGTGACCCATTCACTTGGAATTTACTTGGAGATTTATTAGATTACTTCTCAGTCACTGATTCCGATCGTTTGTCGTTTTTGTTAGCAGTACATCAATTTTCTTTCTTTCTTTCAAAAATACCGCAGATGAATTGTGGTTCTTCCAGGGTAGGCGCCAAGTAAGAGATCTATCTGGGTGGTTTTAGCCCTGGAACAAGAGTAAAGTAGGGGGTATCAAACTCCCAGCACGGAGACCATTTGTGGTATACCGACATTAGTGTGAGACAATGTAATCTGTAAACGTTCTATTTCCCTACTAGATGTCGCTGTATGGAGTAGTGCATCCAAAAATGAGTGCTACAAAGCACAAGGAAGAACAAAAACTGCCGGGACTCAAAGTGACCAAACCGCACCATTATACAGCGTGTATTATGTGACAGGGTTGGGTAGGGTTACTTTAACTGGATTACCGTATTTTCCGCATTATAAGGCGCACCTAAAATCTTTTTTTTTAAAGCTGACTATGCGCCTTATAATCCGGTGCGCCTTATATATGGATCAATATTGAGCCGCGACAGGTCTCGCAACTTACGGTAAGCAGCCACGGACTACATTTTTCGCGTAGAATAATAATAATAATAATAATAATTTCCTTGTATTGTCATTCTGTGTAACAATGTACACAGAACGAAATGTCGATTGCACCTGACCCGTTGTAGCGAGCCGATGCAGCCGCAGCCAACAGAGGGCGCCGCCGACCACTTTTTAAGTCTTAGGAATGACTCGGCCGGGGCGCGAACCACCGACCTCCCAGTCTCAAAGCGGGCGCCTTACCATCTAGGCTACTGAGCTGGCAAGAAGAAGTGCGCTGTGCATACTGGGAAATATTAAACAACGATTCTCTTTTATTTGTGCGTTTGTATAAAGACCCTGACATGGCTCCTATTAAGAGACACGCTTACAACGCAGAGTTTAAGCTCAAGGCGATCAGTCACGCAGTAGAACACGGAAATAGAGCAGCAGCAAGAGAGTTTAACATTAATGAATCGATGGTGCGGAAGTGGAGGAAGCATGAGGATGAGCTGTTTACGTTTTACATTTTACAGTTATTATGTTATCGCTTTATTTTTATTGTTTTGCACTTGTTATTGTTTTTGCACATTCCGGGTGTCACTATATTGCGATTAATTTACCATAACAATATCAGACGTTTTTTTGCGTGTTGACTAAATGGAGGAAAAGTAAAATGTTGTGCCTTGCTGTTGTTCAAAGATGTTAAAGATGTGTCACGAAAATGCTTTACCTCAGAGAAAATAATAAAACAGCTGTTTATTCATTTTGGGAGTGAATGGAGTTGTGGAAAGCTTGTTTGTTATCTATTAATAAAGTTTGACTGACCTATCTGACTGTTTTGTTGACATTCCCTTTAGCGCGGCACCATCTAATGGTTGCATAACGTAACTACAGCCTCTACTGTAGCGCCTTATAATGCGGTGCGCCTTATGTATGGAAAACGTTTTAAAATATATCATTCATTGAAGGTGCGCCTTATAACACAGTGTGCCTTATAGTGCGGAAAATACGGTACTTTCAATTACTTTTGGATTACTCCAATACCAAATATGATATTAAAAGACAAAAGAAACTAAATATGAATAAAATGACTAGATTTTGTGCAGGCTTGGGGAGTAACAGAATGCATGGAACGGCAAAAATGATGTTGGCAAGCTGTTTGGATTTATTTTCATTTTGTTTCTGTCGCATTTTATGTTAGTTTTGCCGGAGATCAAAGCCAGGAGAGAAAGCTTACCATGTGTTGTGAGTCATCATTTTATTCATATTGAGTTTCTTTTGTCTTTTATTAGCATATTTGGTATTGGAGTAATCCAAAAGTCATTGAAAGTAATCCAGTTCTAGTAACCCTACCCAACCCTGAAAATGGCGGACGATTATGTCATCTTCCTCTCGATGAAGTTCATGTTTTGTAAAATAAATAGAACGGTCTTGAACTACGAGCATTTAAAAAATATGATCGGTCACATATTTTTGGCTAATTAATCAATGTCATGAATCGGAGCTTGATCGGGACCCAAATGCGTGACGTTTCTCACACAAGCCTTTTATTTGACGGGAAATGGGGAGTCATGCACGTTAGGCAGCAGTCTGGTGTGGAATGACAGGAAGCCAGGGGCCGACGAGATCGATACCAATTGCCCGGGCAATTATCGGACAGATGGGGTCGATACCGGACAGGACGGGACAGGAAGATTGATATCAAAACAGGATATAAAAAATAAACAGGATAACTAGACGGGAACAAAACTGGAAACCTGTATTAAACAGGACAAAATAAATGGGAACAATACCAGGAAACAGGACCGAGTCAAAACCCAGGTCTTGCGGGGCAGAGATTCGTTGACAATAAGTGAGTGAGAGCGCTGGGCTTAAATAGAAGGAAAGCCAATCTGTCAACGCGCCACAGCTGGCGCCACATGGGCGGGGCATATTGGGCACCATGGCAACCGTAACAAATAAATCAAAATTCCTTTTTTTAAATGAAAGACATTTTTTACCACTAATACAAACTGTCCTTTAAAATGCAGCCCTCGCTGATTATGGATTAATTTATGACTGAACGATTGATTTATTTTCATTTTCATTTATTATGTTGTTTTATTTTATCTCAGATCATATTTCGTGCAGGAAATAAAAACGATATTTGAAAACAATGGAATTTTCGTTACATCCATTTTCTGTAGCTGTCACGGTTGCCCATGGCGCCCAATTGGCCCTGCCCATTTGGCGCCAGCTGCGACTCGTTGACTGATTGGCTTCCCTCCTATTTAAGATCAGTGCTCTCACTCACCCTTTGTCAGTCCGTCAACGGACTTCTGCACCTGCAAGACGTGTGTTTTGACACTGTCCGGTTTCCTGCTTGTGTTTCTGGTCTGGTATCGTTCCTGTCTAGTTTGTCTTGTTTAGTATCCATCTTCAGTTTTGTTACCGGCTATTGATATCAATCTCCAGTGTCTGGTAGCGTTCCCGTCTAGTTTGTCTTGTTTAATATCGATCTTCAGTTTTATTACCGGCTATTGATATCGATCTCCAGTGTCTGGTAGCGTTCCCGTCTAGTTTGTCCTGTTTAATATCGATCTTCAGTTTTGTTACCGGCTATTGATATCGATCTCCAGTGTCTGGTAGCGTTCCCGTCTAGTTTGTCCTGTTTAATATCGATCTTCAGTTTTGTTACCGGCTATTGATATCGATCTCCAGTGTCTGGTAGCGTTCCCGTCTAGTTTGTCCTGTTTAATATCGAACTTCAGTTTTGTTACCGGCTATTGATATCGATCTCCAGTGTCTGGTAGCGTTCCCGTCTAGTTTGTCTTGTTTAATATCGAACTTCAGTTTTGTTACCGGCTATTGATATCGATCTCCAGTGTCTGGTAGCGATCCCGTCTAGTTTGTCTTGTTTAATATCGATCTTCAGTTTTGTTACCGGCTATTGATATCGATCTCCAGTGTCTGGTAGCGTTCCCGTCTAGTTTGTTTTGTTTAATATCGATCTTCAGTTTTGTTACCGGCTATTGATATCGATCTCCAGTGTCTGGTAGCGTTCCCGTCTAGTTTGTCCTGTTGAATTTTGATCTCCAGTGTCTGGTATTGTTTCCGTCTATCTCGTCCTGCTTGTTATCAGACTCCAGTCTCCAGTGCCTAGTATCAATCCTGTCGGTCCCGTCCTGTCCGGTATCGACCCCATCGGTCTGATATCTGCTCTTGCAATTGGTATCGATCTCGTCGGCCTCTGTATTAGTATTCTGTCATATATCCAAAACCGAGTACTAAAAATCACGATTAGGAATGAGATTTACGGTGTCTCAGAGTGACCAAACTGCACAATTTTTCTTCTATTTTAATGCCCAACCATAGCAGCAAGATGGCGGAGAATTATGTCATCTTCCTCTCAGTGAAGCATAAAGTTTCTGACAAGTTTATTGAGATAGAGAGAGGAAGGAAGGGAATGCAATTAATTTTTTGGGGTGTCATTATTGTGTAACGCCGTTGGATGTATTCGGTTACTCCCCAAGCCAGGTTGGTGTAGAGATTGTATATAAAGCCCGCGGCTTATCATCAGGTGTGCCTTATGTGTGTGCTAAATACAGCAATGGAACAGAATACCCTGACTCTGGCTTTAAGTACGATGGGCTCTCTTTGAGATATTGTGGAAACCAACCCACTTTTTAGAAATAGGACGACTAATTTATGCTCGGGGGTTGTCACGGTTGCCATGGTGCCCAATTAGCCCCGCCCGTGTGGCGCCAGCTGCGGCTCATTGACAGAATGGTTTTCCGTTTATTTAAGCTCAGTGCTCTCATTTTGCCTTTGTCCGTCCGTCAACGAACCTCTGCCCCGCAAGCTGTGGGTTCTGACTCGCTCCTGTTTCCCGTTGGTATTTCCTGTCCGGTATTGTTCCCGTTTATTTTGTTCTGTTTAATATCGGTTTCCAGTTTCGTCCATTTTTGTCCTGTTTATTATTCACAACAGTTTTTGTTCCCTTCTAGTTTGACCTGTTTATTTTCGATATCCTGTTTCATTATCTATCCTGTCCGTCCCGTCCTGTCCGATATCGACCCCATCTGTCTGATATCAACTCAAGCAATTGGTATCGATCCCGTCCTATCATTTCACGCCAGACTGCTGCCTAACGTGCATGACTCCCCATTTCCCTTAAAACAAAAGGCTTGTGTGAGTAACGTCATGCGTTTGGGTCCTGACACCGCAAGGATATTTGTAGCCTAAAAACCCCCGTTGCTAGAGCAACAAGAAACATCCATGTATAAAAGAAAGACGGAATAATAGATAGAAAGTTTATCTATGAAAAAAACTACAATGTAAGTGTGCAAGACTATAGAGGGCTCCGCGCTTTGTGCTAAAAATAGTAACACGGCTTCGTGCCGCCATCTTGGAAGTCTGTCGATTACAAGCGCTGATAGCGAGAGGAGCAAATATTTACTCAGTTTGTCTATTTATTTACTCAACTAGCTTCGTTTGTGTTCGGATTTTGTCCATCAACACTATGGAAAACTACGTGGAGAGTTTAGACAAGCAAGCACGCGAGCGGTACGCTGCGAAGTTGCATTTTATTGGAAAATTGGATCCCTAGAAAATTAAAAACAAGGACTGGAAGTCTGATCCTGATTTGTTGCCGTGTGTGACTTACATCGAACTTGTTAACTATCTTATTTTCCACCCAAGTCCCTTTTGTGAACTGAAGGATTTTCAAAATTACAAAATAATAATAATAATAATTTCCTTTGTATTGTCATTCTTTGTAACAATGTACACAGAACGAAATGTCGATACACCTGACCCGTTGTAGCGAGTCGATGCAGCCGCAGCCAACAGAGGGCGCCGCCATTATACCAATTAGGTATAAAAGTATGGAAGCCTACGACAGATTTGTGTCTGGTTGGGTTCGGGATGTGTCTGTGCACACAAGCGAAGGTGATGAAAACAAGATTGTGAAAGGGAGAGTTACGGGTCACAGATGGTTAGAATATTATTTTACATTTTTGAAACAATTTTACAACAACAGTAGATCAACATCTAGATCTTTTAAGAATATTTTTTCAGAAATGTTACTCAAGAAGCAACACCTACAGCAGGGGTGTCAAACTCATTTTGACTCAGGGGCCACACGATAGAATAACCATTCTGTCGGGGACCGGACTAGTAGATTCAAGAGAAAGAAAAGGAGAGATAAAGAAATAAGAGAAATAGGGAAGTTAAAGGAGAGATGGTGGGACAAAGAAATAAAAAGAGAGAGAGGGAGAGAGAGCGTGAGAAACAAAAGATAAAAAGTCGTGAGAGAGGGGGAAAAGAAAGGGAGAGGAAGAAAGAAATCCAAAAAGAAATAGAAAGACAGAAGGAGAGAAAAGAGGAAAAGCGCGAAGGGTATGAAAAGGGAAAAGAGAGAAAATGGAAAAAACAAGGAAGTTGGAGTAAAAGAGGTTAAAAGACACAGAGGAAGAGAAAAAGAGACAGAGTGAAAGAGACAGAGAAAAAAGGGGTGAGAGAGAGAAACAGAGAGAGAGAGAAAAGGGGAGAGAGAGAGAGAGACAGAGAGAGAGAAAAGGGGTGAGAGTGAGAGAGAGAGAAAAGGGGAGAGAGGGAGACAGAGAGAGAGAAAAGGGGTGAGAGAGAGACAGAGAGACAGAAAAGGGGTGAGAGAGAGAGAGAGAGAGAAAGAGAGAGAGAGAGAGAGAGAGACAGAGAGCTAGAAAAAGACAGAGGGAGAGAGAAAAGGGGTGAGAGAGAGAGACAGAGAGACAGAAAAGGGGTGAGAGAGAGAGAGGGAGAGACAGAGAGGGAGACAGAGAGAAATAAATAAAAGTACAGTGTCTTTGTTCGAGGCACCTTTCTTTGGCAACATCAAGTTGACATATTTCAACCTGCAGCTTGTTTTTCTCTTGCGCTTCTCTGAGTGTTGTCTCACGGGCCGGATTCCATCCCTTAGCGGGCCTGATCTGGCCCGCGGGCCGCCTCTTTGACACCTGTGACCTATAGTATTTAACCTAGCCATACTTGAATGGTGTCGACAGATGTACATGAAGTACACATGTCCCATAACCTTTTTAAAATGTATTTCTACATCATAAATAATTCAATTTACCTGTCAGAAAGTGGTCAGAACAAACACGAACACAGTCAAGCTTTGGCAAATTGGACCGGTTGATAGCTGCCAGCCACATTCGTCTTCGCCGTTCACTTTTCTCCTGAGCTTCAATCCCCTGTTCGTAAACACACTTCGGAAGTCTAAAGAAGCCCTTCCCGCCCTTTTCCCCTCGGCTTCAACAGCCAACAATAACGCACGTATTCGGCATTACAATGTAGAATCTAACTGGTTCGCTGAACAATAACAATGAAGTGAAAAGCTTTGTGGACTTCCAAAATGGCCGCTAGCAATGCATTGTGGGTAATCATAGGACCTCGAAGCACTCTATTGGTTAATCGATAAAGCGTTCGAATCGTATTAATCTGACTTGACCTTATACATTTTAAATTAGGCGGTATAAATCGCGTAGGTGGGACTGCTGTGTAAGCAGCTACGCGTTAAAACCCCCTTGAATATTTAGGACGGCACTCCCAACACTTTATCGCGGTTAATTTTGTGCTTGCGCCGAATAAATGGGATTTCCATTCCTGCTCTTTTATTTATGAGGATTGTTTTTTTTTTTTTTGTGACCACATTTGGGACACTGGGGAGCAGCGTTCCCTCTAAACTGCGCGCGTGCGCAATTGCGCACTACTCGCACATTCTCAGCGCACGAGAAAATCTAGCCAGTGCACAAAAATGAGGGATCGAAATTACTAATTAAGAAGCGACTTAAGTCAAAGTTACAGTGCATGAAGGTAAAAATACAAGGGTTCCCCTGACGTTGTGTCCTAAATGCGGTATTTTGAAGTCGAGTCGAAGTAGAACGAAGTTGAGTAAAGTCGGTAGAGTTTTTCAAGAACCGGCTTCTTTGGCTCGGCTCACTGAAAGGAACCGGCTCTTTCGGGTCCTAAACGGCTCTTCGGGTTGTTTTTGCTTCTTTAATCCCGACATGACCGAATATTATGTAAAATATGCACAAAATGACTTAAAGGAAGGGGGGAATAGAACAAAAAAGAAAAAAAATACCAAAATGAAAAAGTAGTGAAGCGCTGAGAAAAAAAGAACCAAAAGGAAGAGAAAAAAGAAGGAAAAATCCAGAAAAAAAAACTAAAAAAGGAAAAGAAAGAAACGTAGGAAAAAAGTAAATAGAGAACAAAAAGAAAAAAGTAACAGCTCAGAAAAAAAAACACAATGAGATTCTTTTTAAAGGAATTAAAAAAAAAAGTAGAAAAAAACACGGAAAGAAGAAGAAAAAGTTTGTGTTGCATTCAAATAATTTCCAATTAAATCAAGTGAATCTTGTTGCCAACATTGTACTTCCACTAAAAAACGTGACTAAGTACAGTTCTGTATCTTGCAACCGACTCAATAAGCCCCCAAAAATGTTAATATTATATGACAAAATATGTCAGGAAATAAAAAGAAATGGATATCTTGTGAAAGAATTGTAAGAACAAACGAAGTTTGTAGGCCGTACAACCTTTGCAATAGTACATGAGTCAATTCATTCAAAAGAGAAAAATCATTTTGCATTGCCGAAAACTCAGCAAAATATAACGTGATGTCAAGTTTTGGACATGTTTGATAATGACTTAGTTGCCAGACTTGGGATTATGGTTGCTCACTGTTGTTTCAAGCGTTGCTCACCGACTTTGTGTGAAAGCTCAGACTCGTGGAAAATTACAGGGAACATTGCTTGGGAGCCAGGTTTTGAACTTGAAACTTGATAAATATTGTCTACGTTTCGCAAGCCCAAAATGGCATTTGTTATTAGTAACAAGCTTCTATAATGGGTGGGGGTTTATAATGTCTTTATAGGAGCTAAAAAATATAAATAAGCTAAAAGTATTTTTATATGTATTAATATTTTTTAGACATGTTGCAAAAAAAAACAAAGGCATAATCAAATGCAAAAGAAATTATATGGGTCATTCTTAGTCACAGGTGTCAAACAGGCGGCCCGCGGACCAAATCAGGCGAGACAACACTAAGAGAAGTGCAAGAGAAAAACAAGCTGCAGGTTGAAATATGTCAACTTAATGTTGCCAAAGAAAGGTGCCTCGAACAAAGACTCTACTTGTATTTCTCTCTCTCTGTCTCGCTCTCTCTCTCCTCCCCTCTTTTCCACCCCTTTTCTCCCACTCTCTCTCCGTCTCTTTCACTCTCTGTGTCTCTCTCTTTCTCTTTCTTTGTTCCTCTTTGTCTCTTTCTCTCTCTATGTCTTTTTAACTTCTTTTGCTCTAACTTCCTTTTTTCCTTTCTCTCTTTTCTCTTTTCTCTCTTCCTACCCTTCACGCTTTCTTTTCTCTTTTCTCTCTTCTGTCTTTCTATTTCTCTTTGGATTTCTTTCTTCCTCTCCCTTTCTTTCCCCCCTCTCTCATGACTTTTTATCTCTTTTGTTTCTCACGCTCTCTCCCTCTCTTTCTTTTTCTTTCTTTGTCCCGCCCTCTTTCCCCTCCCTCTTTCACTTATTTCTTTATCTCTTTTTCTTTTGCTTTAATCTACTAGTCCGGCCCCCGACAGAATGTTTGTTCTATCGTGTGGCCCTCGAGTTAAAATGAGTTTGACACCCCTGTACATTTATGTTATTTGTCTCTTAAAGGTAAACAAAGGTAAATATTCAGGGTGTTGGAACGGATTAAAACGATTTACATTATTTTCAATGGGAAAATCGATTTCGGTGTTTGAACAAATCGGTTTTCGAACAGGGTTCTGGAATGGATTATGGTCGAGAACCGAGGTTCCACTGTATAAGAGAAATGTATTGCTCCAGCTCAGGATATAATCCTGTAACATTTTTACCAATGACTTCACACATGACATAGGCCAAATGTCCATTTCTTTCTCTGTACTTTCGGTCTCTTTCACTGAGATCTGCCATTTTCTTTTTTATTTCCTCTCTGTCTTTCAAGATAACGCTGATAGATATCAAAACAGGATATCAAAATTAATCAGGACAAACTAGACAGGAACAAAACTGGAAATCGATATTAAACAACGGGGCCGACAGGACTGATATCAAAACAGGATATCGAAATTAAACAGGAAAAACTAGACGGGAACAAAACTGGAAACCGATATTAAACAGGACAAAATAAACGGGAACAATACCAGCCAGAAAATACCAACAGGAAACAGGACCGAGTCAAAACCCTCGTCTTGCGGGGCAGAGGTTCGTTGACGGACTGACTAAAGGTGATTGGTAGCACTGAGCTTAAGTAGAAGGAAAGCCAATCTGTCAACGAGCCGCACGGGGCGGGCTAATTGGTCGCCATGGCAACCGTGACAGTAGTAGCAACATAGTACTAACATAAGTTGTTATTTTAGAAATGTATATCTAAATGTTTCCGCTTCGTGCAAATCAGGAATGAAAAATAGCTCTCCGATTCAATTCATTATATGTGCCCATCTCAAATTTTTCAAGATTCGATCAGTCCGATCCTCGGCTTGTTGCTTCATTTTTGTTCGGCACTTTCATCCATTTGACTTTGACAACCCTGTTTGACTGTATTTGTTAGCATTAAGCTAACATGTGTTTGTTATGGCTTGATGAAATCCAATGGAGTGGTTAAACCAGATTTGAATTTCTATTTTGTTTGATGTGTCTGTTTTGTTGCAAAATTTACAGCTTGAAGCAAGCCCGCTTGACTTCTTATTTGGAACAAACGAGAATATTTTAGTTTTCCGAGACGGTCTTCAACCGAAATGCTTAAAATGCAAACCGAAACGCTTCCTGAACCCTTTTGTGGTGGCTTCCCAAGCCATTTTGCGGTTTGATTTTAAAAGAGTGTTTATTTTCTGATGTGGGTGGGTGCTCCTGAGGCTACGAGCCCTACCAGGTGTACCTGGGAGTTGAACCTCAGCCGACAGACGCCGCAAGAGACGTGCCTCCTCTTAGCGGTTGTAACGGGCGTGATGCCAAGCGTGTGGTGAAGGACGGCTTTCTGCACCGGGTCCATCTGCAGACGGATACAAAATTAAGGGGGGAGGCTTTACTAGTGTGCATTTATTTAAAAGTATTCCCAAATTCCTGAACAAAATGTGTCATGACCAGAACGGGAACAGGACCCACTCGCGTAACGTTTCTCACAGTTTTATTGGGAAGAAGGGAAAGGGGCGGCATTAGCTCAGGAGGTAGAGCGCTCGTCTTGGGATCAAGAGATCGCAGGTTTGATTCCCGGCTGCTACGTGTTATATGTCTAAGTGTCCTTGGGCAAGACACTGAATCCCTAATGCCCCCAATAAGCAGGTCAGCGCCTTGCATGGCTGTATGGCTGCTATTGGAGTGTGAGTGTGTGTGTGAATGGGTAAGTGTGAAGCACATTGTAAAGCGCTTTGGGAGGTCTTCATTGACTCGAAAAGCGCTGTATAAATGCAAAATGCAGTGTCGGGAACTGAAAAAACAGGTCAGTAGCTGGGATAGGAGAGCAAAAACGTGATCGGGATCGGAAACAAGTCGAAAGCCAGGAGAGGAGAGTAGACGTGGTCGAGATCAAAAACGGATTGTTATCTGGGGTGGGAGAACAGACGTAGTCGAGATCAAAACAGGTCGTAATTCGGGACGAGAGAGCAGACGTGGTCTAGCTCAAAACAGATGGTAAGCGGAGACTAACGGGAGTAAAAAACAGGACAGGCGAAAAAGGGCTTGCCGTGCAAAAACAGAGATTCGCAGATGGACCGACAAAATGGGACTGACAGGATCGAGTTTAAATACTGACAGGGAACCAATCCGTCAACAAGCTGCAGCTGGTGCCACAAAGGCGGGGCCAATTGGGCGCCATGGCAACCGTGACAAAATGCGAGGAAATAGTGCATGATTTTTACATAAAATATAAAAATATTGAATCAATGTATTCCAATTATTTTTCGTGATAATTCATTTTGAATACATCATGTTTTATCTTTGTCATCATGAGCTGTGATGTCATTTGAGGAACACCGGCAGCTGATGTTAATGGCTCAGGAGGTAGAGCGCTCGTCTTGGGATCAAGAGTTCGCAGTTCGAATCCCGGCTTACATGTCGAAGTGTCCTTGGGTAAGACACTGAACCCCTAAAACCCTCAATATTAGCGCCTTACATGGCTGCACGGCCGCTATTGGGAAATGTGAAGCACACTGTAAAGCGCTTTGGGAAGTCTTGACTTGAAAAGCGCTGTATAAATGCAGATCATTCCATTTCAAAACACAGTGAAAAACACAAAAGGAAAGCCAATTTCTCCTACCTAAAAGTAGAGAAAGAAATGGTTCAGGACTTCTATTAAAAATGTCCTGGTCGATGTGTGCACTTGTATTTAAAGTAAAGATCAGAATATATGAGCTTCAAGGGGCTTTACAAATGCAGCTCCAACCCCAAACGATTCGAAGGGGGCTCGGGGGGGGGGGCTTCTTCTGTGTGTGTGCAAGCGTGATGACACATAGAGTTGGCGCCGCGTGCCGGCAGCTCGGCATGCTGGGAAAGCGAAGCCGTGAAAAGTTAGCTCCAGTGAAAAACATCTGGGCTGTGACAGAGCGAAATGACCCGCTGTTCCAAACATGTGCTGGCCTCAGAACATGTTTTTTTTTTGGTTCTTTTTAACTCTTTGGAAAAGCGCAGCATCAGGACCAGTGTTTCCTCTAAGCTGCGCGCGTGCGCAATTGCGCACTGCTGGCACATTCTCAGCGCACAAGAAAATCTAGCCGGCGCACAAAAATCAGGGTTCAAAATGACTAATTAAGAAGACTTGAGTCAAACTTAGAGTGCATGAAGGTAAAAATACACGGGTTCCCCTGACGTTGTGGCCTAAATGCGGTATTTTGAAGTCGAGTCGAAGTAGAACGAAGTTGAGTAAAGTTAGTAGAGTTTGTCGAGAACCGGCTTCTTCGGCTCGGCTCACTAAAGGAACAGGCTCTTTCGGGTCCTAAACGGCTCTTTGGGTTGTTTTTGCTTCTTTAATCCCAACATGACCAAATCCTATGTAAAATTATGCACAAAATGACTTAAAAGAAGGGGGGAACAGAACAAAAAAGAGAACAATACCAAAATGAAAAAGTAGTGAAAAGCTGAGAAAATAGTAACAAAAGGGAAAAGAGAAAAAAAAAGAATGAAAATTTTAGAAAAAAAGCCAGAAAAAAAGAAAAGAAAGAGTCGTGGGAAAAAAGTAAATAGAAAACAAAAAGAAAAAAGTAACAGCTCGGAAAAAATAAACACAATGAGACTTTTTTTAAAGGAATTTAAAAAAGTAGAAAAAAACCACAGAAAAAAGAAGAAAAAGTTTGTGTTGTATTCAAATAATTTCCAATGATATCAAGTGAATCTTGTTGCCAACATTCTACTTCCACTGAAAAATGTGATTAAGTACAGTTCTGTATCTTACAACCGACTAAATAAGCCCCCAAAAATGTTAATATTATGCGACAAAATAAATCAGAAAATAAAAAGAAATGGATATCTTGTGAAAGAATTGTAAGAACAAACGACGTTTGTAGGCCGTACAAGCTTTGCAATAGTACATGAGTCAATTCATTCAAAAGTGAAACATTTTTTAGCATTGCCGGAAACTCAGCAAAAAGTAACGTGATGTCAAGTTTTGGACATGTTTGATAATGAATTATCTTGCCACACTTGGGATTATGGTTGCTCATTGTTGTTTCAAGCGTTGCTCACCGACTTTGTGTGAACTCTCAGACCCGTGGAAAATTACAGGGAACATTGATCAGGACCGACTCTGGGAAAAGTCCTTATTCTATCAATGATGGAAAGCTTGTCAATCTCCTTAATGTATAATTCTCTAAGATTAATTCATTTATAATTATTTCGGTTCAGTTATGCTTTTTTTTTCTCATAAAAAATAAGAATAACGACAAAAAATAAGCCAAGTTGTTTCCCGTTTATTAAGGTTATTTCAAAAGATCAAAAGCCAAACCTGTTATGATGACTGATTAGTATCACCTGTGCCCGCTCGTTTGGTGCTAGCCGCTGCGGGCTACCTGATTGGTTCCCTCTCCTTTTAGGCCCGGTCCTTTCACTCTCCTGTCGTCAGTCCATCAGTGAACCTCTGTTTTCACAAGGCGAGCATTTTTGACTCTGAGCCCCGTTTTGTCACCCGTTTTCCACTCATACATTCCTGATTTCCACGTCTGTCTCCTGCTACGACCTGTTTCTTGACCCCGACCACGTTTGCTCTCCTGTCCCGGCTATCGAGCTGTTTTTTCCGTCTTTGACACCGCCATCTCCTGCTCTGGAAGATCCACTTCCGTATTTCGGATCACGATCCGATTGTGTGAGCGGCTTGCTTCCCACGTCCAGCGAGTACCGGATCACAGGCGCTGCCCTTCTTCTTTCTATCAATCAACTTGTGGTTAACGTTACGCACTTGGGTCCTGATTCCGTTCTGGTCGTGACAAAACCAGTCTCAAAGCTGTAACCCTGTTTAGACTCCTCAATATAGTATTTCACCCTGACTTGAAACCAAAACCGGGAATCAAAAGCATTCATTTATCTTAAAATCTTAGTAATACAGTGGAACCAAATTCAACTCCAAACCCAACATACTAACCCAAGCTCAATACGTCAATTCCCCCTGAATCACAAACCCAGGCTTCAAATCCAAATTTACAGACAACTCAATTGTTATTAAATCTCCTAGGTTGCAAAATTGATGTGCAATTGTGTGGAAATCAAAATACAACAACAAGACTGGCCAGTAGTGACAATGATGTAAATAGCGCATAATAGTCAAAACACTGAACAGCAGTAAGGGGTAAAAGTAGCGAATTGGCATCGTATGCAATTTCATTTGCAGGTGTCCAATACTAAAAACAAAATATACTTTTCACATTTTCGGATACTTTTTGCTGAACATAAGTTTTATTTTACAGCAATTGGGCAGTCATGCGTCAAGTCTGGCGTGGAAAAACAGGAAGCCAGAGGCTGACGATACCAGATACACGAGCAAATACTGGACAGGACGGGATAGCCAGGATCGATACCAGATACTGGAGACTGGAGTCAGATATCAGACAGGATGAGACAAACCGGATCTATACCAGATACTGGAGACTGGACTCAGATATCAGACAGGAAGAGACAGACGGGATTGATACCGGATACTGGAGACAGGCGCAGGATATCGGACAGGATGAAACAGGCAGAATCGATACCGGATATCGGAGATTGTAGCAAGATATCAGACAGGACGAGACAGACGGGATCGATGCGAGCCATTAGGGACTGGAGTCAGATACCAAACAGGACTAGATAGACAGGATCGATACCCGATACCAGAGACTGGCGCAAGATATCGGACAGGATGAGAAAGGCGGAATCAATACCGGACACCGGAGACTGTAGCAGGATATCGGACAGGATGAGACAGGCAGAATTGATACCGGATACCGGAGATTGTAGCAAGATATCAGACAGGACGAAACAGACGGGATCGATACCAGCCACTAGAGACTGGAGTCAGATATCAGACAGTACTAGATGGACAAGATCGATACCCGTTACTAGAGACTGAAGTCAGATATCAGACAGGACGAGACAGACAGGATCGACACCAGCCACTGGAGACTGGAGTCATATATCAAACAGGACAAGATAGACGGATTCAATACCGGACAGGATTCACAAGCAGGATACCGGAGAGAGTCAAGACACATGTCGTGCGGGTGGAGAGGTTCGTTGACGGACCGACAAGGGATGAGTGAGAGCACTGAGCTTAGATAGGAGGGAAGCCAATCAGGCAATAAGCTGGAGCTGGAGCCAAACAGGCGGGCAAAATGAGGGCAATCATCTCGGAAAATAGGGCAGCACAGCGGCGCAGAGGTTAGCGCATGTGCGGCACAGTTCATGTCTTGGGAACCTCCTGCGTGGGTTCAAATCCAGCTCCAGACTTCCTGTGCGGAGTTTGTATGTTCTCCCCGTGCTTGCGTGGGTTTCTCCGGTTTCCTCCCACGTTCCAAAAACATGCATTTCGGGTGAATTGGCCGGTCCGAACTGTCCCTAGGTATGAATGAGCGAGTGAGTTGTCTGTCCCCGTGTGCCCTGCGATTGGCTGGCAACCAGTTCAGGGTGTCCCCTGCCCACTGCCCGATGATTGCTGGGATGGGCTCCAGCACGCCCGCGACCCTACTGAGGATAAGCGGTGTAGCTAATGAGATGAGATCTCGGAAAATAATTGGTAACTATAGATGAAATAAAATTACCGTATTTTCCGCACTATAGGGCGCACCGGGTTATAGGGCGCACCCCCAAAAAATAGTTTTTGGTCCTATATTTTCCATACATAAGGCGCACCGGATTATAAGGCGCTACAACGGGAACGTCGACAAAACAGTCGGATAGTTTAGTCAAACTTATTACCCCCTTAACATTCCCAAAGCTTGCAAAGACGCAAATACGTGTCGAGAACACGTGCGGATGCGGTGTCCGTACGATGTCACTCAAATGCATCGTTTCAAATATCATTCGGAAGGTTAAAGTCTTGGGATTCAAGAAATGCCAACCATTCCTTAGTTTCTATTTTCTTTTTCGCTCGTAACTTTACTGTGCATATGACAATAAACACTTGGAATTGAGTTTAATTTAAAGAAAGACCCATCACAGAAACATTGATATCACTCTGAAACAAGATACTGGGAAAATATATAGCCGGAGTAGCTCACCGAAGTCGTGTTCAATAATAATGTGCAACCATGGTCCTCTTATATCCATGAGTTTAGTAAATCCAGGAGAATAAAATATTTACAAATACAGAATAGTAAAACATGCTTTCTCTATGCCGTAGACAACCAACCAAACTTGCTATTCACATTCATCTATTTCGGCCAATTGCAGGCTTTGTTTTATCCCTTTAGTCGATGCAAGCCCGTAAATGATAAAAAGGAACCGCCCCCTTTACCTCCGAATAACTTAAGCCAATAGTGATCGATTCAACTGATGATTGACACATTGGTTAGCCAATGAAACGCTGGTATATAAATCCCATCATACACTGCGGACTACTTCACGTTCGGGGGGAAATCTAGTCGGCGGCTGTTGCATTAGTTGCAAGACTTTGCGACACACCATTGATCCATATATAAGGCGCACTGTATTATAAGGCGCATGGTCATCTTTTGAAAAAAAAATAAGACTTTTCGGTGCGCCTTATAGTGCGGAAAATACGGTAGATTTTATGCAAAGAAACGTCACATTACCTCACAGTGAAAAACGTGTGAATTTCTTTAAACATACCAATACAGATATCCTTGCTTAAAACCCTAACCCTGACAGGTTGCTTTGCCATCAGTGCCATCGTGACCGTGACTAAATGAAGCAGCCAACTCATATCAATGAAAGATGGCGCTTGCATAATGTCAATGCTCACACCCTCCAACAACATCCCAGATTTTTGCGCTCCACTGCAGAGATGGCACAATGGCTTCCTGTGTGATGGGACGCTGCTCGACGGAGTGTCTTACTCACGGATGTCAATCATCTTGATGAGCGCGATAGCTCCACATAGTGGTGAGCGGTAACAACCCTGGAGACGTGATGCCGTTAACTTTCCAACACATTTAATTGAATTACGTGGTGAGAGACTTACACTAGAAAGTAATAAAATACAGCAAAACTTCTGTCCTATCTATCCAACTCCAACTATGAATCAGGAGCTGGAGTATCTTTCAATTGTGTTGTTGAGTTGGGCATTTTATGTCAGACGGAAGGAAAACTGAGATCACTTGCACTCATTTCTTGGTTTTTATCGGAAGGAAGAAATGACAAGACGTGATTCTTCGATCCGTTGTTTGACGGATTGACGAAGCTTGACAGGCGGGCGAAGGTTTGGCGGGGATGGTCGTGGACAGGCGGAATCGTCGGGTTGTTGGTCGGGGCTGGAGAAGAAGGGCATCGTCGTGTTCGGAAGAGAGATCAGGAGTCAGGCGGGCAGGGCAGGTCGTAGGCAAATTCGGGTACGGGTCGTAACGGAGATCAAGTAGAAAAACAGGAGGCAGGCAAAGAGTCGGAGGTACGGGCTATATGAGCAGATGGCAACAGGTAGCATAGTACAATCAGACAGCTTGTTTCCGGAAGCTGAGGATTTAAACGGACAGGGTGCGCCAATTAGCTGTCCTGGCTGTTGGCGCCAAATCCTGAGCACAGGTGTTCCCGATCCGGGTGATTGTGACATTTTACTTTGAAAAGGTAAATATTTACAGTTACACACTACTTCTTCCAAAAAAATACTGAGTTAGAAACGGAATTACTCTATAGTAATAATAACTAGTTATCTATTTCTGTTACTTTATAAATATGTTGTTGTATGTCTGTCATGCTTGCCCTAGCGCCCAATTGGCACTGCCCATGTGTGTCACGGTTGCCATGGCGCCCAATTGGCCCCGCCCGTGTGGCGCCAGCTGCAGATTGTTGACAGATTGGCTCCCTGTCAGTATTTAAACTCTGTCCTGTCAGTCCCCTTTTGTCGGTCCGTCTGCAAAGCTCTGTTCTTACACGGCAAGCCCCTTTTCGCCTGTTTTTGCTCCTGTTTGTCTCCCATTACGATCTGTTTTGATCTAAACCACGTCTGTTCTCCTGTCCCGAATTACGACCAGTTCTGATCTCGACCAAGTTTACCCTCCTCTCCTGGCTTTCGACTTGTTTCCGATCCCTATCACGTTTTTAATCTTCTATCCCGGCTAATAGTGATCTCCGGATCGTGTGTGCAATCCTTTCGCTTCTTCACTATAAAACTGTGAGAAACGTTACGCAAGTGGGTCCTGTTTCCGCTCTGGTCCTGACAATGCCAAAGAATTTGAAATTGTCTGAGCAGTATTCGAGTCAGTTAAAGTGGGCTTCAAAAACACAGACAAAAACACAGAGGAACAGACAAATAGTTGTGTTAAAGTACTGTGTAATATTTATTAAACCTCGCCTCAAACCGATATATCCTAAAAGTGCAAAGAAATAATCAGTAAACAATATCTTAGAATAACAATCTGCAGTAAACAATATGAAGTGAGTTTAATAAATTTCATCTAACTCTTACAACCTGAGACAACTGCTCAAGTAGACATAGCCTACTGTACTTCAAGTATTTCACAACAAAAGTCAATTGTAAAACAATAGAAAGCAATGGCGGCGTCAGAGGCGGAAAACTGGTCGGTAGCCGGGACTGGGAGAGCGAGACGTGGTCGGGATCAAAAACGGGTCGTAAGTCGGGACGGGAGAGCAGACGTGGTTGGGATCCAAACAGGTCGTAGCGGGAGACAAACAGGAGCAAAACCGGGACAGGCGTGAGTCAGGGTCAAAAAAAGCTTGCTTAGTATACAAAGAGATTCGCAGGAGGTTCACAGACGGACTGACAACTGGGGATTGTCAGGACTGGGTTCAAATACTGACAGGGGGCCAATCAGAATACGCGGCAGTTAGCGCCAAAGGGCTGAGTCACATCAGTAATCATTTTCACGGGACCGGACCAGATCAGAGGCAGGAGGCAGGAAGGATGAACTCAATCGCGTAACGACCAATTACTTTTATTTAGCAAAATAAAAGTTGTCCAACACTCAGGGACAAAACAAAAACAAAAACAGGCTTACAGGCAAACAGGAACTCAGACTAGGAATACTCACAAAACAGGCTTTTACTCAGACTGTGCAAACACAGGTTTCCTCAAGTCAGACAGAACAGATTAACGCAGAACAGAAAACGCAATGAACCAGCAACCGGCAATACCCAAGACCCGCCCTTAAGAAGCACACACGCAAATTAGACGATCTGCTACAGCCAGTTCCCAGGGGGCGGGGCCAGCTGGTCGCCACGGCGACCATGCTGGATATGACAATCATGACAACATCAGTATCTCTTGTTATTTTTGCAGCGAGTTGTCTGTCCCTGTGTGCCCTGTGATTGGCTGGCAACCAGTTCAGGGTGTCCCCTGCCCACTGCCCGATGATTGGGCTCCAGCACCCCCGCGGCCCTACTGAGGATAAGCGGTGCAGCTAATGAGATAAGATGAGATGAGATATTTCCCAGTAATACCCCATGAGTAGATAATTAGTATATAAAAGAAAAAAATAGCAATCTGCTGCCACCTACTGATATGGTTGAATGCTTCATAACACAATATGGTTGAAAATCAATGCATACCAAGGGTAAGCACAGTTCCTATCATACTCCTTGAACAGGTTGTAAGTCTGTTCTAATTTTATTGCACCTTGTGGTTTAATAACAAGAAATCTATTCTGATTCCAGCGACAAAACAAAATCTATGACATGCTCTAATGCAGTTGAAAGTTGAATGTGACAAGAGTGTCTTTCATATTTCCACTTAAGTGACAGCTAAGGGATGTATTTCTCTGCGCTCGTCTCGTCGGGTCTGGCAGGATGTGGAGGGCGAGCTCATTTAGAGCACACCGATGTGACAAGCTGTCTTTGTGAATACTCGACATTGACAATAACGTCTTTCTTTTTCACATGAGGACTGTGAAAAAAAAAAACAACAAATAAAAAAAAGGGATCTTGACAAATCAATGATGTGACATTTACTGCTGAAGTGCCGTCGATCGATAAAATCACAAAGCGGAGGAAACAAATGAAAAGTATTTGATTTCTACTCTTCTTTATTGATATTGACTTTTGGTTGTGTGCTTAAAAAAAGGGAATTACGAGGAGCTGCCGACAATCACGCATCGATCGGGCTTGGAATGGGATGGATTCCAAGTTTTTTTTTCGTTTGACAAAGGAAAAGACATTTTTTTGCGCATCACAACCAAATTCTCGTGGATTGGGTAAAGTGCTCTCAATTGTGAAGTTGTCTTCAGTGTTCCGTTTTTAAAATCCCGCCTTCCAAATCTTTTACTTTTACTTATAACCCAACTATGCACCCTTACCCACTGACTTGAAACCTCATCTCATCTCATTAGCTGCACCGCTTATCCGCAGTAGGGTCGCGGGGGTGCTGGAGCCCATCATCGGGCAGTGGGCAGGGGACACCCTGGACTGGTTGCCAGCCAATCGCAGGGCACACAGGGACGGACAACTCGCTCGCTCATTCACACCTAGGGACAATTTGGACCGGCCAATCCACCTGAAATGCATGTCTTTGGAATGTGGGAGGAAACCGGAGTGCCCGGAGGAAACCCACGCAAGCACGGGGAGAACATACAAACTCCGCACAGTAAGTTTGGTAGCTGGATTTGAACCCACACAGGAGGTTCCCAAGACCTTAGAACCGTGCCGCACACGCGCTAACCACTGCGCCGCCGTGCTGCCCTGACTTGAAACCCTACTCCGAAATTCTAAACCAGGGGTTGTGAACTTATTGTCAGGATCAGAACGGAAACAGGACCCAATTGTGTGACGTTTCTCACAAGTTTTATTAAAGGAAAGAGGAAGGGCTGCACCCACGATCCGGTGTTCGCTAGGCGCGGAAAGCAAGTCGCCCTCGTACTCGGATTGTGATCCCAACACGCAAGTGGATCTTCCGTAGCGGGCGATGGCGGTGTCAAGGACGGAAAAACAGGTCGATAACCGGGACAGGAGAGAAAAAACGTGGTTGGGATCAGAAACGGGTCGTAAGCTGGGACGGGTGAGCAGATGTGGTCGGGATCAAAAACGGGTTGTAAATCAGGACGGGAGAGCAGACGTGGTCAGGATCAAAACAGGTCGTGCTGGTTACCTGATTGGTTCTCCTCCTATTTAACCTCAGTACTCTCACTCACCCTTTGTCAGTCCGACAGCTTACGCAAGGCAAGCACTTTAACTCTGACTCCTATCGGTCCCGTGTTTTCATCCGTATACCACTCGTCTGTTCCTGATTCCCCGTTTATCTCAGGCTACGACCCGTTTTTGACCACCGTCCAAGTTCTGATCTCCCATCCCGGCTAACTACCAGTTTTTGACCACCGACCACGATCTGATCTTCCCTTCCCAGCTAACGACCCGTTTTTGACCACCGATCACGCTCTGATCCCCCGTGCCAGCTAGCGACATGTTTTTCAGTTTGACTACGCTACGATCTCCTGCTCTGGGAGACCCACTTCCACATTCCGAACACACTGAGATCCCGTGAGCGGCTTGCTTTCCTCGTCCAGCGAGCACCAAATGGCTAGCATTTGTTTTTCCTCTGTATCTCAATAAACTTGTGAGTAAATGTTATACATTTGGGTCCACTTCTTGTTCTGGTCCAGACAGAAAACCCACAAAACAAACTGTAAACACCTCAAAACGCCAGCAAACCACTTAGAGCAATTTGACTGGGTGAGCAGTAGAGGTGGGCAGATCTCTCCACACTGCCCAAGAACTATCTTCACTGTCTCGCTTCTTGCAGTCTGAGCCGAATAGAAATATAACTATTGTTTTAAACATATGTGATATTTCCACAAAAGTAATATCCTCACACTTTATTTTGAAACCATTCCTCAGGACAAAAATTATAGGCAAAATAAGCCCCAACACTAAACAAAAACTGGAGAAAATTATAAACAGGACAAAAATAGACGGGAACAAAACTTGAACCCGATATTAAACAAGACAACAATAAACTGAAACAATACCGGACAGGAAATGCCAACAGGCAACAGGACAGAGTCAAAACCCACGTTTCGCGGGGCAGAGGTTTGTTGATGGACTGACAAAAGGAAAGTGACAGGATTGAGTTTAAATAGCAGGGAAGCCAAGAAAATCTAAATATTTTTGTTTCCAACCCCAGTTTGACCTCCTGTTTGAAACCGAAAGAAACCCACTTTTTCAAACTCTGACTCTTCTATGAATTTAGAACCTTACTCAGGCTTAACACCCTGCTTTGGAACTGAACCCAGAAAAACCCAATTTTAGCCACTTTGTAACCTTAACGATCGTGTAGTGTGCATGAATATATAAATAAACAAAATTCTGATGAATAGGCCTTCTATAAATCTCTTTGGACTGGCGCCTAATGCGCTGAGAATTATTTTCATTCATTCATCGATTCAATCATTCACAAGATATTACAGTGCCAAATTGAAATCCATATGCACGTCAGGAAAGAGAACTAGAAAAAAACAGTAACGAATAATTAACAGTCAGAAAGGGCCATTAATCCTTTCAAACCCCAACTGGAAACTCTAACGATAACTCAAATCCCAGTTTTTTAAATATGTGCATTGCTTCAAACGCAAATAAAGCCCCAATTTCAAATCCTAAACCAGGCATCTTGAAACCTCAAACCTGGATTCAAAATGACTACACTGTCATTTTATTTAGCTTTATTTTTATTACAGTGTCTATTTTAAATGCTCTTTATTCTACATGTTATATTGGGTATGTCATGGTTGCCATGGCGCCCAATTGGCCCCGCCCGTGTGGCGCCAGCTGCAGCTTGTTGACAGATTGGCTCCCTGTCAGTATTTAAACTCTGTCCTGTCTGTCCCTTTTTACACGGCAAATCCTTTTTCGCTTATCCTGTTTTTTGCTCCTGTTTTTCTCCCATCACGATCTGTTTTGATCCAGACCTCGTCTGGTCGCCCGTCCCGGATTACGACATGTTTTGATCTCGACCACGTCTACTTTCCTCTCCTGGCTTTCGACTTGTTTCTGATAGCGATCACGTTTTTGCTCTTCTATCCCAGCTACTGACCCGTTTTTTCCGTTCCCGACAACGCCACCGCTTGTCCCACTTCCGCATCTGAGCAACCTACTCCCCGCGACCAGCGATCTCCGGATCGTGTGTGCGCTCCTTACCCTTCTTCCCAATAAAACTGTGAGAAGCGTTACGCGAGTGGGTCCTGTCTCCGTCCTGGTCCTGACAGGGTATTTTGGGATTCTATATCTCTTATTTTATTGTATTTTTTTAACATGGGGATACTGCAGTAAATGTGTATTTCCCTACAATGATGAATATCGATCTATCTATCGATCCATCTATCTCTCTCCATCTATCTGTCTATCTATCTTTCTCTCTCTTTCTCCCTCTCTCTCTCCATCAATCCGTCTATCTTTCTTTCTCTCTCTCTCTCTCTCTCTTTCTCTCTCTCTCTCTCTCTCTCTCCATACTTCAATTAAAAATACCAAACCAGTATTGAAACCCTACTCTAAACTCAAATCTTGACTTAAGACACCAAATAGAAACCTTAACCTGAGCTTGAAACTAACCATTGTTAAAACCCTTGAATCACTTTTTAAATTTATAACCCTATCTTTTAAAAAAATAATAATAAGATTAAAACTAACTTAACCTCAAACCCTATTTTCAAACCACAACTCTGGTTTCAAATAAGATACTATAACACGATTTAAAACCATTTATGAATGTTATGTGACCCGTTTGAAACCCTAACTTTGCCTTGCAAACATGCACTGGATTGGAAACCTGACTGACTTAGAAAACCTGACACTTTATTTCAATTTTATGTCAAGGTTGCCATAGCGCCCAATTGGCCCCACCCGTATGGCGCCAGCTGCGGCCCATTGACAGATTGGCTTTCTGTCTATTTAAGCTCAGTGCTCTAATCCTTTCTTTGTCAGTCCATCAACGAACCTCTGCCCCCCAAGTACGTGGGTTTTGACTCGGTCCTGTTGCATGTTGGCATTTCCTGTCCGGTATTGTTCCCATTTATTTTTGTTCTGTGTAATATCGGTTTCCAGTTTCGTTCCTGTCTATTTTTGTCCTGTTTATTATTTTCTCCAGTTTTCTTTCCGGTCTAGTTTGTCCTGTTTTATTTCCATATCCTGTTTCATTATCGATCCTGTCTGTTCCGTCCTGTCCGGTATCGACCCCATCTGTCCAATATCTACTCGGGCAATTGGTATCGATCTCGTCGGCTTCTAGCTTCCTATCATTTCACGCCAGACTGCTGCATAACGTGCATGACCCCCCATTTTTCATAAAATAAAAGGCTTGTGTGAGAAATGTCACGCGTTTGGGTCCTGATCCTGTTCTGGTTCATGACATTTTAATCACCAATTGATAGTGTCACTGCACTATTATTGTACTACCCTATATTTCTGCCCATTTAGTCTGATATTCTTTATCTATTTTACCCTTTTAAGACTTTATTGTGTATTTATCCGGAATTGCCCAATTTTATCGCAATAAATATTCACTAGGTTGCTATCAATGACCATAAAGACAATTCCATTCGATTCAATTTTCAGAAATCTTAAATTTCTCACTCCGCTGTTTTTACTTTGATTTATGAACAATGTTTTAGTCTCTCTTACCCGTTTCCCACAAACACGTTCGCCTTCCAGCAGGTACAAATATTTTTCCTCTTTTGCTCTCGTTTACTGCCGTCACGATGAAAAATGTTCGCCCGGAGGCGTTTGGTCCAAATTGCCCCCAAACTCCAAACCAGATAAAAGACGTAAACAGAACCTGGTCCTCTCGCGGACAAAACAGAGATGTCTGGGTTTACGGGTGTTCCCTTTTGCTATCCCTAACACTGGCTTCAAAAGTGTACCTGTTTTCCGCACCGGGTTATAGGGTCTTCTTACAACCGTGAGTGTAGTAAATCCAGGAGAGTAAAATATTTACAAATACAGAATAGTAAAAAATGTTTTCTCTATGCCGTAGTGCAACCCAACGTGCGATTCACATTCATCTTTTTCGGCCAATCACAGGCTTCGTTTCGCCCCTTTAGCCTATGCGAGCCTGTAAATGATAAAAAGGATCCGCCCTCTTTACCTCCGAATAACTTTAGCCAATAGTGACAGATTCAAATGATGATTGACACATTGGTTAGGAAATGAAACGCCGGTATATAAATCCCAGCATACACCGCGGACGACTTCGCCTTCGGGGGAAAATCCAGTCGGCGGCTGCTTGCCTTAGTTGCAAGACTTCGCGACTTCATATTGATCCATATATAAGGCGCACTGTATTATAAGGCGCATGGTCAGCTTTTGAAAAAAATAAAGGCTTTTAGGTGCGCCTTATAGTGCGGAAAATACGGTAATATTGACTGAAAACCTTGATTGAAAGCTGTAACCCGGTCATCCAGGTTCAGGGTTGGGTAGGGTTACTTTAACTGGATTACTTTCAATTACTTTTGGATTACTTCAATACCAAATATGCTAATAAAAGACAAAAGAAACTAAATATGAATCAAATGATGACTCACAACACGTGGTAAGCTTTCTCTCCAGGCTTTGATCTCTTTGATCTCCGGCAAAACTAACATAAAATGCGACAGAAACAAAATGAAAATAAATCCAGCTTGCCAACATGGGCAGCACAGCGGCGCAGTGGTTACCGCGTGTGCGGCACAGTTCTAAGGTCTTGGGAACCCCCTGCGTGGGTTCAAATTCAGCTACCGGACTTACAGTGCGGAGTTTGTATGTTCTCCCCGTGCTTGCGTGGGTTTCCTCCGGGCACTCCAGTTTCCTCCCACGTTCCAAAGACATGCATTTCAGGTGGATTGGCCGGTCCAAATTGTCCCTAGGTGTGAATGAGCGAGTTGTCTGTTCCTGTGTGCCCTGCGATTGGCTGGCAAACAGTTCAGGGTGTCCCCTGCCCACTGCCCGATGATGGCTGGGATGGGCTCCAGCACCCCTGCGACCCTACTGAGGATAAGCGGTGCAGCTAATGAGATGAACTTGCCAACATCATTTTTGCCGTTCCATGTATTCCGTTACTCCCCAAGCCTGCACAAAATGTAGTCATTTGATTCATATTTAGTTTCTTTTGTCTTTTATTAGCATATTATGTATTGGAGTCATCCAAAAGTCATTGAAAGTAATCAAGTTAAAGTAACCCTACCCAACCCTGTCCAGGTTGGGTGAACTCCATTTGCACCTGGTCCTTCCCCGGCATCTGCTCCGGGACATTGTTGGCTTTAATGTTGACGTGACTTTGGCTTCTCGTGCCAACTGTAAATCACGATGACTGTGTGACCCGAAGGCAGAGAGATAACGAACAAGCTCAGCCCAATTACAGAATTTTGACGCGACCCACCTTAGAAAGGTCCCACTTTTGAGTGTGTTGAAAGGATAAAAACAAAGGCAGTCAATGCAGTAACTGATATAAAACTTTGTCTTAAAACCCAACAACCCAAAAGATAATCGACTGCTCTCTGCCCAGTCTAGAGGACATTGCCGGCTTGCGATCCCGTAGCAGATCCATTAATATTTCTAATTAAAGACAATTCCCATCATCTCTATGACCAGTTTCCTTCTGGTAGACGCTATTGGTCCCTCAGAACTAGGACAAACAAGCTTCCCTTGCCCTCATGTAGGTTTTAGATCAGGGGATGGTGTCATAAGAGTCTGTAGTTTGCAATAATCTGCGGTCTGTGCAGCCTTTTGAGAATTTTTGTGATGAAGGGCGTCAAAAATAAACACGACTTGACTATTTTGCACGGACACAAATACATCTGGAATTTCCATGTACACGATTGGCCGGCAACCAGTTCAGGGTGTCCCCTGCCCACTGCCCGATGATTGCTGGGATGGGCTCCAGCACCCCCGCGACCCTACTGAGGATAAGCGGTGGAGCTAATGAGATGAGATGAGATGAGATTTTTTAATATTTTGCGTGTGCATTGATCAAGACATTTGAGTTTTAGATTTTGAGTAAATCACGAGTATATACATTTTTGAGACAAATCCTATATAGAAATGACAGTATTATGTAACTTAAATTTTCAGTTGCAGGAAGTTCTTCCCATTACAATTCAACCCCGGTCCCCCGGTTGATATGCAATCCTTGCACTGATACACATTTAATCATTTCATAGTGCGCGTTTTTGGTTTAGCAAACAGTTTGCAAAAAAAATAATAAAAAAAAATCATAGTAAAGCTAATCGTTTCTATGAATTACCTTTCAGTTGACTGGAAAGAGCCGACTCTCCCATCGCGAAGAGTTGGATCTGTTTTTTGCATAATTTGAAGCCATTGTTGGTACTTTCTGTTTCCTAGCCAGTGTTCATTAAAAATGCATCTTGCACCTCTTAGGCACGACCCGTAGGGGGCAATGACGGTACACATGACAACACCAAATACAAACTAATACAAGCTGCCGTTTATCACAAGGGAAGAACAAATTCAATGGCAAGCGTTTTGACATCATTTTTAGGGAGAGTTGTTTTATTTTTTAATAAACGCCTGGTCAGACTGCCGAGAAACATGGCAACCATTTCAAGCATCTAAAAGCTGTCATGATGACCGATTCATTTCATCCGCCTCGTTTGGCGCCAGCCGCTGCTGATTTTCTGATTGGTTACCCGTCCTACTTAAGCTCAGTCCTTTCACTCGCCTGTGGTCGGTCCGTACTGTCGAGAACCGGAAAAGGAGGAGAACCCAAATGCGTGACGTTTCTCACACAAGCTTTTAATTACGGCAAATGGGGCAGTCATGCACGTTAACCCAAACGCCAGTGATTCGGGAATAGTTGGGCCAAAGACGAAAGGCCAGAGCCGATGAGATCGATACCAATTGCACGAGCAGATATTGGACGGATGGGATCGATACCGGACAGGAAGGGACGGACAGGACTGATATCAAAACAGGATATTGAAATTAAACAGGACAAACTAGACGCAAACGAAACTGAAGATCGATATTAAACAGAACAAAATAGACGGGAACAATACCAGAGGAAACACAAGCAGGAAACCGGACAGAGTCAAAACCCACATCTTGCGGGTGCAGAGGTTCGTTGACGGACTGACAAACGGTGAGTGAGAGCAATGACCTCAAATAGAAGGGAAGCCAATCTGTCAGCCAATCTGTCAGCCCGCCGCAGCTAGCGCCAAACGAGCGGGGCCAATTGGGCGCCATGGCAACCGTGACAAAAGCACTTCACCCAAAATTCATACATTTTTCAAACCTTAAAAACGCATCCTTATAATTCAAGAATTTCCAAGAATTTCAAGCATCCGTACGAGCCTGGTAAAATGAATGTATTCCTTCGCAAATGGTCACTATATATAAAAGCATGTATTTGTAATTTACCGTTTTTCTGGTAAATAAGCAGTGTTCTCGTTTGCCCGTGTCCCTGCATCTAGATGCATCATTTTTGCTGGGGACGCATAGTCTCAAATCAACATGCGTCCCTGGGACGCAACTTTTTTGACACAAAATTGTCATTATTACCCGATTACATTTTTTTTTTAAACAAAGATTTACCGCACTCCAAACTTTTCGTCAGGCAGATCCGGCAGATGTTGTTTTGGTCTCGCGGTTCGAGTTTTCGTCTGCACGCCGATCTCGAGTTGTCTAGTGAAAAGTCCGTCTCTTTTTAGACACTCGGCTTTTTCGGCTCAACTCATTCAAGAGAGCCGGCTCTCAAACGGCTCACTTGCTATATTGTATAAAGAAGTTAGGAAAATCAGGAAGTATAAGAGGAGAAAATGAAAATAAGACAGGTTTGTGGTTATCCCATTAATCCGTATATTACCAACAATAATTTGATGCAGAAAATGAATTAATAGTTTGATGATTAAAACTGAATGAATATATAGATTTATATTACAGTGGGACCTCACCACTTCGCGGTTCGACGTTCGCGGCTTCAGAACTTCGCGGTCTGTAATTTATTTATTTATTTATTTATTTTTATTTTTTGAAGGGGCGTCGCTACTTCGCAGATTTTCACTTTTTGCGGGTGCTTTTGCTCCCCATCAACCGGGTCTAAAAATAAATAAATAAATACAATTATTTATTTATTTATTTATTTTTTGAAGGGGCGTCGCTACTTTGCAGATTTTCACTTTTTTTTCACTTTTTGCAGGTGGTTTTGCTCCCCATTAACCGGGTCTAAAAAGTAATAATTAAAAAAAAAATAAAACAAAAAAAATATTTATTCATTTATTTATTTTTTGAAGGTGCGCCGCTACTTCGCAGATTTTCACTTATCGCGGGTGGTTTTGGTCCCCATTAACCGCTGTAAGGTATATTACATCTAGTTATTTGTAATTTTCTCAATTACTCACGTTACAAATGGCTCTGATGGAATATACTTGCTTTCATACTGTTTTACTTGTTCTCTATTTTCCTACTCTTTTATATGATTCTGTTTAAAAACAAGCATACTTTCAGTCTTTATTTTGAAGGGTACAGGAAACTCATCATGGTCCGTTTTTACAACTGCTTGACTACTTCTAAATAAAAACAATCGCGTCACTGGGCCACGGTGAGAAAGAGGAGTCATTCAGAGGAGTGGGTCCGTTTTTCTCCCCGCGGTAACTGGGGGCCTCCTGTTGATATCAAACCTGCATCTTTCTTGACTCTCATATCAGCCAGAGATTAATATCCCAAATTAATCTGTCACCGCATTAACCGAGGTCTTACTGTATATATTTGTCACCGATTTACAATTTCAACCTCGATTAACACTAAATTTTGGGGACTCATAGATCTTTGTTGGGACCCATAGATTTTTGAGCATGCGAGTCCCCGGGACCCATCACTTTTCATAGGTAAAATGAACACTGAATAAGGCGCATTGGAATACAAGGTGCACTTTTGGAATTCTGGGTGTTTTAAGTCCCAAATTTGGGTAAAAGTCTACCTATGTGCATAAAAGCTTACCAAACAATGTGGTTAGGAAAAGAACTGTATTTTTTTCTGTGCACCATCTATTTATTCCCTTCACGTGCCTGCCAGTTTGCATGGTAACCTGCATAAAAATAATAGCTATGCATTAAAAAACATACGCACACGTCGATCATACGTGATGTTATGACTGACAACTACAATTTTACACGAATTCTGTAGCTGTCATCTACCGGTGCAAATAAGGGGGAGAGAAAAAAAGAAGCGCAAGAGCAGCTTTTAAACTCGGAGTTTGCCGTCAAAGTGCAACGTCAGGCCGGGCTTATATATCTTCATTGTTGGCCCTTCGGAGGAACTTCGATTGGGAATTTTTGGGGGCAAGATTCCCTTTTAGGGTAATTTCTAATCTATCATAATATCAAGAGACCGACCTCAAGAGGCGAGACAAAGGATGGGGGCGCCTGGCCAGTGACAGCGTTCAATAAGAGCTAGATGGAACGATTTATCTTGCTGTAATATTCCGTTATGAATAACGAACACGATAATGAGAGAGCAGGGGGGGTGGGCACTGAGAAATGAAAAATAAATAATAATTCCTTGTCCTTCATCACAAACGGTGCCTAGCACTCACGATGTCTAGCATGAAAAGTTTGCAGCTGGTTCAAAATGCGACTAAGACAAAGAAAGTTTGACCATATCGCTCCTACAATAGCTAATTTGCATTGGCTCCTAGTCCGCTTAAGATGTGACTCTAAGGTTCTCATCTCATCTCATCTCATTAGCCGTACCGCTTATCCTCAGTAGGGTCGCGGGGGGGCTGGAGCCCATCCCAGCAATCATCGGGCAGTGGGCAAGGGACACCCTGAACTGGTTGCCAGCCAATCGCAGGGCACACAGGGACAGACAACTCATTCGCTCATTCACACCTAGGGACAATTTGGACCGGCCAATTCACCTGAAATGCATGGTTTTTTTGGAATGTGGGAGGAAACCGGAGTGCCCGGAGGAAACCCACGCAAGCACGGGGAGAACATACAAACTCCGCACAGAAAGTCTGGAGCTGGATTTGAACCCACGACAGGTTCCCATGACATGAACTGTGCCGCACAAGCGCTAACCACTGCCCCGCCGTGCTGCCCACTCTAAGGTTCTCTTTCTAACATTTAAACATTTGCTGTCACGGTTGCCATGGCGCCCATTTGGCCCCGCAGAACCCTTTGTCAGTCCGTCAACCAACCTCTGCCCCGCAAGACGTGTGTTTTGACTCTGTCCGGTATCCTGCTTGTGAATCCTGTCCGGTGTGGAACCCGTCTATCTCGTCCTGTTTGATATCTGACTCCAGACCCCAGTGTTTGGTATTGATCCCGTCTGTCCCGTCCTGCCTGATATCTTGCTACAGTCTCCAGTATCCGGTATCGACTCCGTCTGTCTCGTCCTGTCTGAGATCTTACTCCAGTCTCCAGTATCCGGTATCGATCCCGTCTGTCTCGTCCAGTCTGATAGCCGACTCCAGTCTCCAGTATCCGGTATCGATCCCGTCTGTCTCATCCTGTCTGCTATTTGACTCCAGTCTCCAGTATCTGGTATCGATACTGTCTGATGTTTATTTTATGTATAATTCTTTTTAGTGCCACAGTTGCCCATTGCCTGTTTGGCGCCAGCTGCGGCTCGTTGCCTGATTTAAGCTCAGTGCTCTCACTTACCTTTTGTCAGTCCGTCAACGAACCTCTGCCCCGCAAGACGTGGGTTCTGACTCTGTCCTGTTTTCCTGTTGGTTAATCCTGTCCGGTATTGTTCCCGTCTATTTTCATCCTGTTTATTATTAGGGGTAGGCAATATAACCATTTGTTTCTTACTACCCCTTTCAAACATAATATGTAGGGTTATTTTGTTGTTGAGTCATTGTTTTTTTTCAGTTTTTTTATTTTGATGTTTTCATTCATTCCTTCATCCCCAGTGTTCACTCCCGTCTAGTTTGTCCTGTTTAATTAAGATATCTCGTTTGATATCAATCCTGTCTGTCTCGTCCTGTCCGGTATCGACCCCATCTGTCCGATATCTGTTCAGGCAATTGGAATCGATCTCATCGGGCACTGGCTTCCTGTCATTCCACCCAGACTGCTGCCTAACGAGCATGACTTCCCATTTCCCGTAAAATGAAAGGCTTGTGTAAGCAACGTCACGCGTTTGGGTCCTGATCCTGTTCCGGTTCATAATTATTTGCATGGAGTTGC
The DNA here is from genome assembly GCF_059441175.1 of Urocampus carinirostris. Taxonomy (NCBI): domain Eukaryota; kingdom Metazoa; phylum Chordata; class Actinopteri; order Syngnathiformes; family Syngnathidae; genus Urocampus; species Urocampus carinirostris. Next base: position 64,532,518 of record NC_142350.1, on the reverse strand, counting down.
GCCCTCTTATCTCTCTGATTTGATTTCCCCGTGTTCCTGCTTAGAGCCTCCGCTCGGAAAATGTCGGTCTACTTGTGACTCCAAGAGCCATGAAGAAGTCTGCAGCCTCGAAAGCGTTCTCCATCTGGCCCAGCGCTTTCTTTTCTCTTCTCTCTCCTGTCTTTCTATTTGTCTTTGGATTTCTTTCTTCCGCTCCCTTTCGTTCCCCCTCTCTCACGACTTTTCTTTTTATCTCTTTTGTTTCTCACGCTCTCTCTATTTGTCCCGCCCTCTCTCCTTTTCCCTCCCTCTTTCTCTTATTTCTTTATCTCTCTTTTCCTTTCTCTTTAATCTACTAGTCCGGCCCCCGACAGAATGTTTGTTCTATCGTGTGGCCCCCGGGTTGAAATGAATTTGACACCCCTGATTTAAATGAAGAAAAAGGTGCACGCAAAACATGTATTATTCTCACTACTCGATCCCAATTATAGAAAGTGTTAACCCATATTATTATTGATTTTGGCGGCTTAATTTTATATTGAACTGGTGAAGAAAGATAAATGAGTAAAATCATTTTCTTGGCTGTAAAACTTCACATAGGGGGGGCTCTCCGGCCAAGACTTTAATACGTTATTGATCGTACCGAGGCAACAATGCCAAAAGTTCTCAGAATAAATGACGATAATCTACTTTCCATTGAAGCTTTGTATATGTTTTCACACCAGCAACAATAACTCTTTGCTTTTCTCTTTTTAACCAAGTCAATTCAAATAACCAGACTTTACAAAATTGGTCATTTAAACCTAAATGAATTTTTTACCTTTGTTTGCGAACCTGCTTGAAAACCCCAATTTAATACCCCTAAAAAACAAAGCCATAGAACTAAAGCCTGTTTGAAAAAGGAAACTTGTACGGTGACACACTAATTCTGTCAAGACCAGAATGGAGACAGGACCAACTTGCTCTGAACGCGGAAGTGGATCTTCTGTGGCGAGCGATGGCGGTGTCGGGAACAGAAAAACGGGTCAGTAGCCGGGACAGGAGAGCAAAAACGTGGTCGGGGTCGTAAGCGAGTCGTAAGCCAGGAAAGGAGAGTAGATGTGGTCGAGGACAAAAAGAGGTCGAAAGCCGGGACGGGAGAGTAGACGTGGTCAGGATCAAAAATGGGTCGAAGCCGGGGAACAGACAGGAGCAAAAACAGGTGGGAGTTAGGGTCGAAGAAAGGCTTGCCTAGCGTTAACTGAGGTTCGCAGACCGACTGATTAAAGGCGACAGAAAGTAATGGGTTTAAATAGGGACAAAGGAGCAGGCAAAGGTGATGACAAATTCAAGAAAAATCCCTGACAGACTCGATACAAAAAAAATGGTTTTGAAAGCCTTGATTTGAGATAGCCGGAGGGTCCTTATAAAGTCATATTAAAATAAAAGAGAGAAAAATATATTTTGGATACATTTGATAAAAAAATATTTGCCAGATAAATATAGGATTTTGTGGGGAGAACATAAAAAATTGCTGATTTATGTATTAATTTTAGTATTTTACAAATACAGTACATGGAGTCCCATATGTGTGGAAGGGGTCTCAAGACTTGCTGTGGTGCTAAAGGGAGAAGCAAAAACATGATAACAATAGAAACAAAACTAAGCAATTAAATAAAGGAAATCTTCTAAGGGCATGACAATGCTCTAGTATAAGGTTAAGATCAATATACTATTTAATCTGCCATTGCTGTCTCCATCTCCCCTCCTGCATCCACCGGTTACTCCAATCAACCAGCTCATTTTACGTCACAAGGTAAATCAAATTTAATTTTGCCTTTTAATGCACATTTATTTTTTAAGTAATTTAAAGAATTTAAATGTAACCATATGCAAGTATATTACACATAAGTAGTATTAAGCACATACTATTTTGTTATATTATGTTTTTATCGGGGGTACGCATTCCCATAAGTTTTTGTACCCGCTATGCAGCAATTTCACTTTGCAATCCTCTTCTCAGAACGGATCATAAATGTATCCCGGGGGTCTAGTGTACTAAATTATTATAAAATAGTACTAGATTATTGAAAGTGCTAAAGGATAAAAAAGGCAATATTCTTTTCATGAATTATATATTTTTGAATAATCGGACATTCTCAATGAAATTGGGTTTCTTTCAAGACTACCGGCGGTAGATGAGTATTAAAGAAAAAAATCATATGCATTATAAGCACACATTGAAAACTTGAATATTTTGATTAATTTAGCGCCTCATAGTGGTAGAAGACATTTTTTTCTTCAAAATAAAAGCAATATTGATTTGAACAATAAGCAATACATGTAATATCATATAGACATGAATGGTTTTTGATATCTGCGGGTATAAAAATGTGTATTTATTTGACGTCTACAGGGAGAGTGTCATGACCAGAACGGAAACAGGACCCACTTGCGTGAAGTTTACCACAAGTTCATTGAAAGAGAGAGGAAAGGCTGCACCCACGATCCGGTGTTCGCTGGGCGCGGGAAGCAAGTCTTTCTCGTACTCGTATTGTGATCCGAACACGGAACTGGATCTTCCGTAGCGAGCGATGGCAGTTGCAGGGACGGAAAAACTGGTCGGTACTGGGAGAGCAAGACGTGATCGGGTCGGAAAAGAGTCAAGAACGGGAGAGTAGACGTAGTCGGGAACAAAAAGGGGTCGTAAGCCGGGACGGGAGAGCAGACGTGGTAAGGATCCAAACAGGTCGTAGCCGGAGACAAACGGGAGCAAAAAAGGGACAGGCGAGAATCAGGGTCAAAAAATGCTTTCCCAGTATACACGGAGATTCGCAGACGGACTGACCACAGGGGTTTGACAGACAAGGTTCAAACAGTGACAGGGAGCCAAATGAGCGGGCACGGCTGAGTCACATCAGTAATCATGACAGAGCTTACATGATTGTCCCCAATCTTGCTGCCAAGGGTGTCCCCCAAATCCCAAAACCTCACGAAAAGCTGGGCAAAAATATGAGAAAAAAATGGTTTACTTCCGTCTCTTTGAGTCTCTGTAGTTTGTATTCTTCCTTGTGGTTTGTAGCACTCATTTTCGGTTGCACTACACATTACAGTGACATCTATTGGTGAAATAATACCCATTATCCCTTTGAGATAATTGGAAAGCCTTACCCTTTAGTTCAACTCATTACAGGCGCTTGCAGGGTTGGGTAGGGTTACTTTAACTTGATTACTTTCAATGACTTTTGGATTACTCCAATACCAAATATGCTAATAAAAGACAAAAGAAACTAAATATGAATAAAATGACTATATTTTGTGCAGGATTGGGGAGTAACGGAATACATGGAACGGCAAAAATGATGTTGGCAAGCTGTTTGGATTGATTTTCATTTTGTTTCTGTCGCATTTTATAATAGTTTTGCCGGAGATCAAAGAGATCAAAGCCGGGAGAGAAAGCTTACCATGTGTTGTGAGTCATCATTTTATTCGTATTTAGTTTCTTTTGTCTTTTATTAGCAGATTTGGTATTGGAATTATCCAAAAGTAATTGAAAGTAATCCAGTTAAAGTAACCCTACCCAACCCTGGGCGCTTGACACTACAACTTTGAACAGTAACAAAGATTCGAAACCCTAATCTTTTCCTGAAACCCTATTTGAACCTTACCTCCGGAGGCAATAATCGCCCGTGTCTAACATTCCGTCTTTCTTTTATAAAAGTTGCAGTTTGATGCCTGAAGTTAATCCAGTGCGTACCTGCCCATTAACCTCCCGTCGCTACATAACTAGCCACATTTTTCCGAGGCGAGCTGCGGCACGTCGTCACGGCTCGACTTTTTAATGACAGGAACTCTCTGCAAAAATGATTTACCGCCAATGACGGCCTTCGGCGGCACTGCCTCATCAAAAAAAAAACAGCTTGGTCTATCACACCGAAATAAACACACAACCTTTACGTAGACATGGGCGATAAAATCGAAATTATCTACGTCCAATCGCATAAAAAGCTCTGTTTGCCATTTGCATGAAGCTACAGACACAAATAACATGTGGAACAACGGGTTCCGGTCACACACCCAAAATTGAACTGGACATCACCTTGCAAACACCATTCCCCTGTAAACATGGTGGTGGCAGCATCATGTTTTGGGGTTCAGCAAGGATTGGGAAGATTGTTAGAGTTAATGGGAAGATTATGGTGCAAGGTCGCCATTCAAACAGGACAACAACCCAAAACACAAAGCAAAACATTCATCTTTATATTTAGTTTATTTTGTCTTTTATTAGCATATTTGGTATTGGAGTAATCCAAAAGTAATTGAAAGTCGTCCAGTTAAAGTAACCCTACCCAACCCTGGCTGCCGCTCGCAGTGGCGCCTATGATGCCTTAGGCAGCAGTCTGGCATGGAATGACAGGATTGATATCGAAACAGGATATCGAATTTAAACAGGACAAACTAGATGGAAACAAAAAGTGGAGAGAATAATAAACAGGACAAAAATAGACAGGAACAATACCGGACAGGAAATGCAGACAGGAAACCGGACAGAGTCAAAACCCACGTCTTGCGGGGCAGAGGTTCGTTGACAGACTGACAAAGGGAGAGTGAGAGCACTGAGCTTCAATAGCAGGGAAGCCAATCTTTCAACGAGCCGCAGCTGGGCCAGAGCATTCCATAGCACCGGGGCCCAAATGGTGAACGCTCTCGAACCTGCGGATCTCTTCTTGGCTCTTGGGATTATCGCAACTATAACTAATTATTGTTTTTTTTTCAGCACTATGTGTAACCGCGGTGTACCTGTCCCACCAAAGATCCACATTCACACTGGACTGGATGATGAGGTTTTTATTACAGTTGCTGCAAATGAATGAGTCACAAGACATGGTTAGCCTTCTCTGCTGGCTTTGATCTCTTTGATCGTTGGCAGCTCGTTGTAGACTGCCCAAAACATACCAAAGACCTTTTATTTTCAGTTTACATAAAATACATTTTAGAATATCAACCATCACAATACATTTTTTACATCCATTTTAACAAGATACTTTTAACAAGAGATCGTATAGTGTTTTTTTTAACGTTTACAATGAATTCAACATATTTTTCTTTCAACTGAATTTTAACCAACATAACAATAATGAGTATAAAGAACGGGTACAATTTACCTGCAAATTAATGAGTCACAACACAACACGTGGCTTTGATCTCTTTAAGGGGAATTAGCATTTTAGCACAACATGCAACGTCCGGCAAAACGAACATAAAAGGCGACAGAAACAAAACGAAAATAAATCCAAACAGCTTGACAACATCAATCACATTACTGTGCATGTTGAGAGATTTGTCAGCTGTGGTTTTAATGTTTAAAATTAACTTTTTGCGGAGCACCAAAAGATCGTGTCTTACGTTGGCAGCACGCTGTTAGACTGCCAACAAAACCCCGCCTTCCGGTCACATGTCAAAAGCCAAAACAAACCCTACCCCTTACCAGCAGGTGGCACTGGTCATCATTGCAGGACACTTACACAAAAACTATACAACATATTTCAGCAGGAATTTCAATAAAACAAAAGTTATTATTACACCCGTTACACAAGCACAACTCTGGCCACCTGCGCCTAGCAAACACGTTTACAAACCGCACTTGAGTGTGTACGAGTTGGAGGTGAGCGAGCGAGATTAGGTTTTATTCATCCCCGAAGGGAAATTGGTCCGGCGCCCGGAGAAATTTCATTAGAGTCGCTTCACGCACTCCCGACTCCTCGCTCTTTCGTGGCTAAGCGTACACGTTACGGCCAATCGCGTTGTATACTTTGCGGTTTCTCTGTGACGCTTAAAGTCATCTTGAGAGCTTCGACTTTGATATTTATAGCAGGCCAGGGTTTCTGTGTTAGGGTTTTAAATGATGGAGGGCCTTTAAAAGTCAAGTTTCAGGTATGTGTTAAGATTTTAAATATGGCTCAAATAATCCACTTCATCATTGCACTTCTTTTCATTGCGCAATTTTTTGTAGCATCATTATTATAGCTTGGGTCAGTGTCCATGCACTACATTGTAATAAATGAAATGAAATAATCTGCATTTATATAGCGATTTTCAAGTCATTGACTTCCCAAAGCGCTTTACAATGTGCTCCACATTTCCCAATAGCGGCCTTGCAGCCATGTAAGGCGCTAACCTGCTTATTGGGGGTATTAGGGGTTCAGTGTCTTACCCAAGGACACTTCGACATGTAACACGGGCGAGCTGGGATTCGAACTGGGATCCCTTGATCCCAAGACGAGCGCTCTACCTCCTGAGCTACTGCTACTCACGCGTTTGTTACCTCCCGTCTCGATGAATGTAATGCCCTACTCTCCGGTCTCCCGAAGTCCAAAATCAAGAACCTTCAGCTGGTACAAAATGCTGCAGCCAGGCTTTTAACTAAGACAAGAAAGTTTGATCACATGACCCCGATTTTAGCTAACCTGCATCGGCTCCCTGTTAGCTTAAGATGTGATTTTAAGGTTCTGTTGGTGGTATACAATATCATACATGGACTTGCTCACTTTAATTTCGCCTTTTATTCCGGTCCGGAGCCTTCGCTCTGAAAACGCTGGTCTACTAGTGATCCCAAGAGCCAAGAAGAGATCCACAGGTTTGAGAGCACTCTTCCCCCTGAGATTCGATCTGCAACCTCAGTGGAATTGTTTAAATCAAGGCTTAAAACACACTTCTACTCTATAGAATATGAACAGGGTTGGGTAGGGTTACTTTAACTTGATTACTTTCAATGACTTTTGGATTACTCCAATACCAAATATGCTAATAAAAGACAAAAGAAGCCAAATATGAATGAAATTACTAAATTTTGTGCAGGCTTGAGGAGTAACGGAATACATGGAACGGCAAAAATGATGTTGGCAAGCTGTTTGGATTGATTTTCATTTTGTTTCTGTCACATTTTATGTTCGTTTTGCCGGAGATCAAAGAGATCAAAGCCAGGAGAGAAAGCTTACCACGTGTTGTGAGTCATCATTTTATTCATATTTAGTTTATTTTGTCTTTTATTAGCATATTTGGTATTGGAGTCATCCAAAAGTCATTGAAAGTAATCAAGTTAAAGCAACCCTACCCAACCCTGCATATGAATAACCTAAATTTTACGTTGAAAATATGTGTATTATTTGCCCTCGTGTAGGTTTTAGATCAGGGGATGGTGCAATAAGAGTCTGTAGTTTGTAATAGTCTGTGCAGCCCTTTGAGACTCTTTGTGATTAAGGGCGTCACAAATAAACATGACTTGACTTGACTATTAAATATCTGTCTATCTTGGAGTGTCATGTCTAATCTTGTTGCATACAATCTTTCACAATGTTGACATCAATGATAATAAATACAATTGTCATGTTTATTATTATAGTCCTTAATCGCAAGGAGTCTCAAATTGCAGACCACAGACTATTTTGACACCGTCCCCTGAACTAAAACCTACATGAGGGCAAATGATACACAGATATTATCAACATAAAATATAGGTTATTCACATTTGGAATTGTAAATGTCAGTCAAGGAAGGCAGTGGGTTACCAATGATATTTTGTGCAGTGGTAGTCCCCCTCTGCAGCCTCTTCCTGTCTGCTACTGTGTAGTTTGAGTGCCACACTGACACAGTGTAGGTCAGAAGGCTCTCTAGGGTGGACCGGTAGAAGGTCACCTCTCAGGAAGTGCAGGGTCAGCTGAGCCTTCTTGACCAAGGTTTTTCTGTTCTATTCTATTCTATTCTATTCTATTGCGTTGTTCTGTCTTGTTCCGTCATTTGCACGTATTTTGAATAATCTCATCTCATCTCATTAGCTGCACCGCTTATCCTCAGTAGGGTCGCGGGGGTGCTGGAGCCCATCCCAGCAATCATGAGGCAGTTGGCAGGGGACACCCTGAACAGGTTGCCAGCCAATCGCAGGGCGTACAGGGACAGACAACTCGCTCGCTCATTCACACCTAGGGACAATTTGGACCGGCCAATTCACCTGAAATGCATGTCTTTGGAATGTGGGAGGAAACCGGAGTGCCCGGAGGAAACCCACACAAGCACGGGGAGAACATACAAACTCCGCACAGTGAGTCCGGTAGCTGGATTTGAACCCACACAGGAGGTTCCCAGGACCTTAGAACATATTTTGAATAATGTTTTCTTAAACTTAAACTTTTCTAACTGACTTTTCCAGTTTGGAAACGCAAAAATATAGTAAAATTGTCCGTAAACCTATCCGATAAAACAAAAATTAAAAAAAACTATTCATAATGATTAAAATTAACTACCTTTTGGTAAGTTGAACATATGACCATGAAGTTTGTTATTTTTGTCATTTTTTTAATTGTATTTTTGAAAAGTTTAATAAAAAGGTTATTTGGAAATTAATTTGTAACTGTAGCTCTTAAAACAACTGGCATTATTTAGCGCCTCCTGGTGGAGAAAAACTGTATTGATTTAAACAGTAAGCAAAGAAATATGTGAATGCTCCTCTCATCTCATCTCATCTCATTAGCTACACCGCTTATCCTCAGTAGGGTGGCGGGGGTGCTGGAGCCCATCCCAGCAATCATCGGGCAGTGGGCAGGGGACACCCTGAACTGGTTGCCAGCCAATCGAATGCTCCTATAACACTATATTATTATTTATTAAAAATACTTGCAAAAATCGTGTATTTGTTTAACAGAACATGAGGCTCACCTAGAGGGATCCGACACGGTTGCCGGCCATTTTGCTGCTACGGGTATCACAAAAACTCAAAAACAGCGGGGTAAAAAATGAGAATGAAAATGATGCCTTTTTGTCACTTTGAGTCTCCATAGTTTCTATTCTTCATTGTGCTATTAGCACTCATTTTTAATTGCACGACACAAGACAGTGACATCTAGTAGTCAAATAATACACACTGTCCATTTAGGTCACACCTATAACCAAGTTAGTTTTACTAAAGTAAGATAAGGTCTAAGTTGTTTTCCATTTTCTCGGATTTATCTTGTCACCCAAAAATATATATTTTTCTTATTGCATTTGTAAATTTTATTGAAAATTATTTGTCCCACCATTCTTTCTTAACAATCTTTTTTGTTTTTTAATTATTGAATAATTGATGAAGTTATTTTGAGAGGGCCTTCTCGCTCTTTCGTCTTGCCTCCCTGCACTTGGTTCCTCCTCCTCCTTGACATTACTCCTGACACCCAGATCATCTTCCCACGGAATTTCCCAAGCAACTGTCTCAGGGGCTGTTTTTAGGATGCAGGAAGTTCAACAGATGACTGATATTTCCGTTACTTGAGAAAGAATGTTCAGTTTGACTCGACCAGGTTCGGAGAGTAACCGAAAACATGTGACAAGATTACATAATTAGGATACAGGAACATGTTATTGTATTTCGTTACTGTAAGAGAACAAAAATTACAGGTACCGTATTTTCCGCACTATAAGGCGCACCTAAAAGCCTTTATTTTTTTCAAAAGCTGACCATGCGCCTTATAATACAGTGCGCCTTATACATGGATCAATATTAAGTCGCAAAGTCTTGCAACTAAGGCAAGCAGCCGCCGACTGGATTTTCCCCCAAACGCAAAGTAGTCCGCGGTGTATGCTGGGATTTATTTACCGGCGTTTCATTGGCTAACCAATGTGTCAATCATCATTTGAATCAGTCACTATTGGCTAAAGTTATTCAGAGGTAAAGGGGGCGGATCCTTTTTATCATTTACAGGTTCACATAGGCTAAAGAGGCAAAACAAAGCCTGCAATTGGCCGAAAAAGATGAATGTGAATAGCATGTTGGGTGAGAAATCAGTATTTCACTATTCTGTACTGTATTTGTAAATATTTTACTATCTTTACTACACTCACGGATATAAGAGGACCATGGTTGCACATTATTATTGAACACAACGACTTCGGTGAGCTATTCCGGCTATATATTTTCCCTGTATCTTGTTTCAGACTGAATTCGATGTTTCTGTGATAAGCGGTGCAGATAATGGATGGAATGGAGTGTCTATTTTCAAATCAAACTCAATTCCAAGTGTTTATTGTCATATGCACAGTAAAGTTGCGAGCGAAAAAGAAAATAGAAACTAAGCAATGGTTGGCATTTCTTGAATCCCAAGACTTTAACCTTCCGAATGATATTTGGAACGATGCATTTGAGTGACATCGTACGGACACCGCATCCGCACGTGTCTACGACACGTATTTGCTTCTTTGCAAGCTTTGGGAATGTTAAGGGGGTAATCAGTTGGACTGAATCATCTGACTGTTTTGTCGACGTTCCCATTGTAGCGCCTTATAATCCGGTGCGCCTTAACTATGGAAGATATAGGACCAAAAACTATCTTTTGGGGGTGCGCCCTATAACCCGGTGCGCCTTATAGTGCGGAAAATACGGTACATCTGCAGGATTATGATTGTATTTAAAGGTATATTTCCATATACATCCTTTTCTGCGTTTTCATAGTCGGTATTGCTAAGCGACATTTTCGTTCTGTTTCATCCGTAAACAAAATTCCCACAGCGAAGTTGAAAATGGTTACGTGATGGGGCTGCTACGTTTGATTGGTTAAACATTGTAGAGCCTGCCAGAGGTCTCCGTCATAATAATTACGCCTTAGCGGAGACAGACAAACGCGTACCTACATGGAAGTTATGACTTCAATATTACCTAATGTAGCGGAGTAAAAGTACTGTTTTTTCTTCCCCAACATACTTAAGTAAACGTAAAAGTATAGGGATTAAAAAAAAAACTCAAAATTTCGCAAAACTTACTCAAGTAAATGTAACAGAGTAAACGTACTCCATTACCACTTGCATCTGTATGTAACTGACTACAATTTTCCACAGGTAACTTAAAGTACCGTAAATTCCGGACTATAAACCGCTACTTTCAACCCTGCGGCTTATTCAGTGAAGCGGCCAATTTAGCGCTCGAGTACAAAAGGTAAGATTTAGACCGCTGGAATATATGCGCAGAGGAAGACTGCAACTTCTTGGCTTGACTAGCGGCGAGAAATCTTTCACTAAAACTGGCCGCATGTGAAAGGCAACTTTTTCGCAAGTCTGCCACTGGATCCTGAGAGCGTGGGGCAGCATCAAAAAATCCACCATCAACAACGGGTTCCGAAAAGCTGGTCTGCTGCGTGACGGAGAGGAGGGCACAGAATCAGGAGTGGATGGGAGCGTGGGACGACGTCTATATGACAACGTTTCTTTCCGACACTGAGGAAGACGACTTTGATGGCTTCAGTTCTAAGGAGGAAGATGAGGACGGTTTACCGTGATTTTTACATGTACGGTATGTTTTTTACCATACGAATTTACTGTGTTGCGAGCGTGTTGCTACCATTAACTGCCCGGGTGAAATTTATATTATTATTATTAAAGCTTTGAAAACTCTCTCGGTGTACCGTCTTTCTTTGTAAATATGTGTAACCATGTATAATATGTATTTGCAACTGTATATTTTTGTAATGTATTTATTTGTATTTATTTTAGACACTTATTCTGATATGTTTTGCATGGGCGAATGAAAAGGAGGGGCAGAACAAACGCGGGGTGACGGGAAGTTGGGACCGGTAAAGACCTGTTTGCGGACGCGGCGGACAATAGTGGATATATATTTTTCCCACCCTTACCTTTGGAAATACTCACTTTTTTCCTTGGATTACTTTCAACGGGACCCGGACTCTGCAGGTCTGAATCAAACCTTAAGTACCGGTATCATTTTCCGTTCATTTAGCCGGCTGTGATTTTTGGACTGTGTACTTTAATGAAGGACATTTAGTTTCAATCGCGGGACTTAAAGTCGGGCGTTACATTTTTTAATGTGGGCGTATGCGGCTTATATACGGGTGCGGCTTGTGTAAGTACAAAATCGTTTTTCCTCTTAAAATGTAGTGTATATATATATATATATATATATATATATATATATATATATATATATATATATATATATATATATATATATGGGCAGCACGGCGGTGCAGTGGTTAGCGCATGTGCGGCACAGTTCTGGTCATGGGAACCTCCTGTGTGGGTTCAAATCCAGCTCCAAACTTCCTGTGCGGAGTTTGTATGTTCTCCCCGTGCTTGCGTGGGTTTCCTCCGGGCACTCCGGTTTCCTCCCACATTCCAAAGACATGCATTTCAGGTGGATTGGCCGGTCCAAATTGTCCCTAGGTGTGAATGAGCGAGCAAGTTGTCTGTCCCTGTGTGCCCTGCGATTGGCTGGCGACCAGTTCAGGGTGTCCCCTGCCCACTGCCCGATGATTGCTGGGATGGGCTCCAGCACCCCCGCGACCCTACTGAGGATAAGCGGTGCAGCTAATGAGATGAGATGAGATATATATATGTACAAGTAAATTAACAGAGTAAATGTACTCCATTACCACCCGCCTCTGTCCGTAACTGATTACAATTTTCCACAGGTAACTTAAATTAACCATCCCAACCCTGTTCAAAACGAAACTGGGAGTCCAGTTGAGTAATATTGTAACCCGTAACTTAAGCTACCATGTTTTTACGTCTTGACTCAGTTATCCTCAAGACATAAGCGCACTTGAGCTGCCTTTGAGGTCTTTACAAGACTCACATGTTTTCACTGAATCATCAGTGCCACATTCCTTCTTGATGCCCTAATCCCGAACAGGGCGTCTAAAGAACGACACCAGATCTCTCGTGAAAGCCCCGAACCGGTATCTCATATCCTGCCGTTAACATCAGACCGGAATCCTTGAGGTCGACGGGTTCAAAACAGTGACGAGAAGAAGATAAAAGTCGGTGAGGTTCTCTGCAGACCATCTGTGTTTGCACCTGTTGCTACCTCTTCTCATTGTTTTATCTTAGAAATATTGATAGCACTTCAAGACTGTTAATGCCATACCAGGTTGCGCCACTGAGCGCCAGCACCGAGCTCTAGTCGGAGGCAATGTTCCCTGTAAGTCGGTGAGCAACGCTTGAAACAACAGTGAGCAACAGCAATCCCAAGTGTGGCAACTAAGTCATTATCAAACGTGTTCAAAACTTGACATCAAGTTACATTTTGCGGAGTTTCCGGCAATGCAAAATGATTTTTCTCTTTTGAATGAATTGACTCATGTACTATTGCAAAGGTTGTATGGCCTACAAACGTTGTTTGTTCTTACAATTCGTTCACAAGATTTCCATTTCTTTTTTTTCCTGGTATCTTTTATCGTATAATACTAACATTTTTGGGGGCTTATTGAGTCGGTTGCATGATACACAACTGTATTTAATTAATTTTTTTTAGTGGAAGTTCAATGTTGTCAACAAGATTGCAACACAAACTGTTTTTCTTTTTCCCTGTTTTTTTTCTTTTTTTAAATTAATCTAAAAAAAATCTTATTGTGTCTATTTTTTCCCAGATGTTACTTTTTTCTTGCTTTTTTTTTCTTCTTTATTTCCTTTTTCCTTTTATTTGCTTCTTTTTCTTTTTTCTGGCATTTTCTGAATTTTTCCTGCTCTTTTTTTCTCCTTTTGTTTCTTTTTTTCCCAGCTCTTCACTACTTTTTAATTTTGCTATTTTTTTTTTATTTTTTGTTCTTTTGGTGCATAATTTTAAATAATATTTGGTCTTGTAGGGATTAAAGAAACAAAAACAACCTGAAGAGCCATTTGGTAGCCGAAAGAGCCGGTTCTTTTTAGTGAGCTGAGCTGAAGAAGCCGGTTCTCGTAAAACTCTACCAGGGTTGGGTAGGGTTACTTTAACTTGATTACTTTCAATTACTTTTGGATTACTCCAATACCAAATATGCTAATAAAAGACAAAAGAAACTAAATATGACTAAATTTTGTGCAGGCTTGGGGAGTAACGGAATACATGGAACGGCAAAAATGATGTTGGCAAGCTGTTTGGATTTATTTTCATTTTGTTTCTGACGCATTTTATGTTCGTTTTGCCGGAGATCAAAGAGATCAAAGCCAGGAGAGAAAGCTTACCACGTGTTGTGAGTCATCACTTTATTCATATTTAGTTTCTTTAGTCTTTTAGTAGCATATTTGGTATTGGAGTAATCCAAAAGTCATTGAAAGTAATCCAGTTAAAGTAACCCTACCCAACCCTGGATTGTCTTTAGGGTTATGTGCTAGTTTTGTATTCTCTCTGTGCAAAACAGGCACGTCAGCTAACCGCACGTCTGGAGATAAGACGACTCTTTCGAAAATTCCGTAGAGCGTTATTAGCAGATAGCGAAAACAAGAGTCACGCTCTACTTTCAAAACTTGACGCTTCACCTCCAGTTGGGAAAGATCAATTGGAAAAAATGCTGCAGTGGTCGCCACGGAGACCACCAAACAGAAAAAAATCCCCCGTGGCAAAAAAAAAAAGTCAAGTCGAGCGCTATCCGTGAGTTACGAGCCTCCGGCTCTGCAGCCGGCGAGTTCAGGGACCGGTTGCCACGGCGACTCGTAGATAAAGTCACAAGTTTGTTGATAGCCTTAATAGCTTCAAGATGCTTGCTCCTCTTTAATCTGATTTTTGGGGGGAACTCCCCTGAGAGAGATGTTCACTTGGACCAAACATCTGGCCTGGAGCTAGGCTTTACCACTATTGTGTTTGGAGTTATTTACATATTTGTCTTTTTCATTATGAGGGACTTTCTAGATGACTGAGACGTTCATCGAATTCCTTTAGAATTAGAATTCCCTTTATTGTCATCTATATCAATGTAGTTAAATAGGTTTACATCGAGGTCAGACATGGCACACCAGAAGTAATATGATTAAAGATTTGACTCACCTGTGCCCACTCATTTGGTGCCAACCACCGCGAGTTCTGATTGGTTCCCTGTCATTATTTGAACCCAGTCCTGTCTGTCCCCTGTTGTCGGTCCATCTGCGAACCTCTGTTTTTACAATGCAAGCCATTGTCGACCCTGACTCCCACCTGTCGCGTTCTTGCTCCCGTTTGTCTCCAGCTACGACCCGTTTTGATCCCGACCACGTCTGCTCTCCCGTCCCAACTTACGACCTGTTTTTGATCCCAACCACGTCTGCTCTCCTGTCCTGGCTTACGACCCGTTTCTGACCCTGACCGGGTTTTTGCTCACCTAGGCAAGCTTTTTTCGACCCTGACTCCCACCTGTCGCGTTTTTGCTCCTGTTTGTCTCCAGCTACGACCCGTTTTGATCCCGACCACGTCTGCTCTCCCGTCCCAACTTACGACCTGTTTTTGATCCCAACCACGTCTGCTCTCCCGTCCTGGCTTACGACCTGTTTCTGACCCTGACCGGGTTTTTGCTCTCCTTGGCAAGCTTTTTTCGACCCAGACTCCCACCTGTCGCGTTCTTGCTCCCGTTTGTCTCCAGCTACAACCCGTTTTGATCCCGACCACGTCTGCTCTCCCGTCCCAACTTACGACCTGTTTTTGATCCAAACCACGTCTGCTCTCCCGTCCTGGCTTACGACCCGTTTCTGACCCTGACCGGGTTTTTGCTCTGCTTGGCAAGCTTTTTTCGACCCTGACTCCCACCTGTCGCGTTTTTGCTCCTGTTTGTCTCCAGCTACGACCCGTTTTGATCCCGACCACGTCTGCTCTCCCGTCCCAACTTACGACCTGTTTTTGATCCAAACCACGTCTGCTCTCCCGTCCTGGCTTACGACCCGTTTCTGACCCTGACCGGGTTTTTGCTCTCCTAGGCAAGCTTTTTTCGACCCTGACTCCCACCTGTCGCGTTTTTGCTCCCGTTTGTCTCCAGCTACAACCCGTTTTGATCCCGACCACGTCTGCTCTCCCGTCCCAACTTACGACCTGTTTTTGATCCCAACCACGTCTGCTCTCCCGTCCTGGCTTACGACCCGTTTCTGACCCTGACCGGGTTTTTGCTCTCCTAGGCAAGCTTTTTTCGACCCTGACTCCCACCTGTCGCGTTTTTGCTCCCGTTTGTCTCCAGCTACGACCCGTTTTGATCCCGACCACGTCTGCTCTCCCGTCCCAACTTACGACCTGTTTTTGATCCCAACCACGTCTGCTCTCCCGTCCTGGCTTACGACCCGTTTCTGACCCTGACCGGGTTTTTGCTCTCCTTGGCAAGCTTTTTTCGACCCTGACTCCCACCTGTCGCGTTTTTTCTCCCGTTTGTCTCCAGCTACGACCCGTTTTGATCCCGACCACGTCTGCTCTCCCGTCCCAACTTACGACCTGTTTTTGATCCCAACCATGTCTGCTCTCCCGTCCTGGCTTACGACCCGTTTCTGACCCCGACCAGGTTTTTGCTCTCCCAGTCCCGGCTACCGACCCGTTTTTCCGTCTCTGACACCGCCATCGCTCGCTATGGAAGATCCACTTCCGTGTTCGGATCACAATCCGAGTACGAGAGCGACTTGCTTCCCACGTCCAGTGAACATTGGATCGCTGGCACTGCCCTTCTTCAAAATACTGTTTTCTGGACCCGTTTACATTTTTGCTCCTCTGGCCCGGCCATCGACCTGTTTTCTCGCTGTCAACGACTACCTTCGCTCGACATGGAAGTGCCACTTCTGCGTTCCTGCTATCTACTACCCGTGACCGACAATCATGTACTCAAGTTAAGTCAAATTTTGAAAATTGGTCGCAAAAACGAAGCTTAAAATTTGTCCAACGTGCAGAAAAAAAACAGTATTTTAGTTTTCAATAAGAAAAAACAAGAACTCATGAGGACCAGTGGCGGTAGTAAGTAGATATCATATCTTGGGCACATAAGACATTTAATGTATCGGAAAACTATAAAGGATGTCAGGACAAGAACAGGAAACAGGACCCAATCGCGTAACATTACTCACAGTTTTATTGAGGAGAAGAGAAAGGAGCGGACACTCGATCCGGAGATCGTTGGTCGCGAGGAGTAGGTCGTTTGTGCTTTAACCAAAATGGCTTCCGCTACCCAGGATGCACTGTGGTTAAATAAACCATTCAGGAACATGAAGCTCATGAACCAAAAAAAAAGCAAATTGGGCAATGAGTAGTTCTGTTATTCCATTACGGTGTTAAGAACGATGTCACGACTGGACAGAACTAAATTAGGACCCAGATGCGTAACGTTAACCAGTTTATTGAGATATAGAAGAAAGGCAGCACCCGCGATCCGGTGCTCGCCGGGCGCGGGAAGCAAGCTGCTCACAGAATCGGAAGGCGGCAGATCGTACTGTAGAAGACGGAAAAACAGGTCGATAGCCGGGACAGGAGAGCAAAACGTGGTCGGGGTCAAAAAACAAGTCGATAGCCGGGACGGGAGATCAAAACGTGTTCGGAGTCAAAAAACAGGTCGTAGCTGGAGCCAAACGAGGACATCAGGAACGGACGGGTGGAAAACGGGTGAAAAAGCGGAACAGACGGGAGTCAGAGTCAAAATGCTTGCTTTGTCGAAACAGAGGTTCGCTGACGGACTGACAACAGGCGAGTGAAAGGACGCAGCTTAAGTAGGATGGAGAACCAATCAGAAAGCCAAACGAGCGGGCACAGGTGAAAATAATCAGTCATCATAGAATAGATAGAATAGAATAGAATATACCTTTTTATGTCATTGTTACAAAATGGGTTAACATATTGTGACAACGAAATTGGGCATGACACTCCAGTTTTACACATTCACAGTGAGGTATGAGCCAAGAAGATAAGGGAACAGAGAAGATAAGGTTATAAAACAAAACAAGGGGGGATAAAGCTATAAAATATACTATAAAATATACTCATGTTCAGAGATCGACATTATTAAGACTATTTAGTGGCTATATTTGCACAGAAAAAATACATGTATATAGTTTAATTCTACATGATGATGGCAGCAAAGAACTTACGTCCTTCCTGGGTGAAGTCCAAAACAGAGAGAGGGAGTGGTTTATTTTGCGTCAGAGAAATCAGTACACACAAGAACATGACTTCAAAATAAAAGAATACAAGATTGATAAACGTACAGGAGATATAATTACACTCATTGTTGAAACGTTACTTTATGTGTGTGTTTGTATGAGAAACATTCTTTTTATATCTAGTAGTATAAAAACAAGCTACCGTATTTTTCGCACTATAGGGCGCACCGGGTTATAGGGCGCACCCCCAAAAAATAGTTTTTGGTCCTATATCTTCCATAGATAAGGCGCACCGGATTATAAGGCGCTCCAATGGGAACGTCGACAAAACAGTCAGATGGTTCAGTCCAACTGATTACCCCCTTAACATTCCCAAAGCTTGCAAAGAAGCAAATACGTGTCGTAGACACGTGCGGATGCGGTGTCCGTACGATGTCACTCAAATGCATCGTTTCAAATATCATTCGGAAGGTTAAAGTCTTGGGATTCAAGAAATGCCAACCATTCCTTAGTTTCTGTTTTCTTTTTCGCTCGCAACTTTACTGTGCATATGACAATAAACACTTGGAATTGAGTTTAATTCACTCAACTCATCACAGCAACATCAAGATCGTTCTAAAACAAGATACCGGGAAAATCTAAAGCCGCATAGTTCTCAGGTTCAATAATGATACGCAATCATGGTCTTCTTACAACCGTGAGTGAAGTAAATCCAGGAGAGTAAATTATTTGCAAATACAGACGAATAAAACATGTTTCTTTATGGTGTACTTTAGCAAGCGTGCTAAGCTTGCTACGCCATTGCTAAACTCGGCCAATTGCAGGGTTTGTTTTGTCCCTCTAGCCAATCCGAGGCTCCGAATAACTTCAGCCAATAGCGATCGATTCAACGGATGATTGACACATCTTTTTCGGCCAATTGCAGGGTTTGTTTCGGCCCTCTAGCCTATCCGAGGCTCCAAATAACTTTAGCCAATAGCGATCGATTCAAATGATGATTGACACATTGGTTAGCCAATGAAACGCCGGTATATAAATCCCAGCATACACCGCGGACGACTTCGCCTTCGGGGGAAAATCGAGTCGGCGGCTGCTTGCCTTAGTTGCAGGACTTTGCGACTTAATATTGATCCATATATAAGGCGCACTGTATTATAAGGCGCATGGTCAGCTTTTGAAAATAATTAAGACTTTTAGGTGCGCCTTATAGTGCGGAAAATACGGTAATTACCTTGAGACAGAAATTCAAGAGATTTACATTGAAAACCAAACAAACGATTCCCCAAAATATCTCCTTAGTATATTAAAGTAAGGCAGCACGGCGGCGCAGTGGTTAGCGCATGTGCGGCACAGTTCATGTTCTCTGTGCGGAGTTTGTATGTTCTCCCCGTGCTTGCGTGGGTTTCCTCCGGGCACTCCGGTTTCCTCCCACATTCCAAAGACATGCATTTCAGGTGAATTGGCCGGTCCAAATTGTCCCTAGGTGTGAATGAGCGAGTGAGTTGTCTGTCCCCATGTGCCCTGCGATTGGCTGGCAACCAGTTCAGGGTGTCCCCTGCCCACTGCCCGATGATTGCAGGGATGGGCTCCAGCACCCCCGCGACCCTACTGAGGATAAGCGGTTGCAGCTAGTAATGAGATATTAAAGTATTATAAAGCTGACCAAGAGTCTTTCCTAACTCCAAATGTTTGTGCTTCATTCCTTAAATTTCGATGCAGTTTTCGAGCATCAGGTTGTTGTTGCTGTTGTTGTTGTTGTTGTTGTTGTTGTTGTTGTTGTAAATATTGGGTCCGAGACCCTGAAGATGACATTTACGATTGGCCGGGAATCCAAAGCGTGAAAATCCGCTGATCAACAAACACTGGCGCTGATGAATCGCCTCCTTCAATGTTTGGCGTGAAATAATTCGCACGGTTAAGCTTCCGATTTGAAGGTTATTTGTTTGACTTGGTCACGTTAGTCTAGGGCACAAAAAGGCAGCCCGCGGGCCAGATAAGATCCGCTAAGGGATTGAATCCGGCCCGCGAGACAACACCCAGAGAAGCGCAAGAGAAAAACAAGCTGCAGGTTGAAACTTGATGTTGCCAAAGCCAGGTGCCTCTCAAAAAGACACTGTACTTGTATTTATTTCTCTCTTTGCAGCTAGCTATTTTCCTGCCTTTTGAGCTTTTTAGCTAGCTATTTGGCTAACTTGATAGCTTTGTAGCTAGCTATTTTCCTGCCTTTTGAGCTATTAAGCTAGCTATTTGGCTAACTTTATAGCTTTGTAGCTAACTATTTTCCTGCCTTTTGAGCTAATAAGCTGGCGATTTGGCTAACTTTATAGCTTCGTAGCTAGCTATTTTCCTGCCTTTTGAGCTTTTTAGCTAGCTATTTGGCTAACTTTATAGCTTTGTAGCTAGCTATTTTCGTGCCTTTTGAGCTATTAAGCTAGCTATTTGGCTAACTTTATAGCTTTGTAGCTAGCTATTTTCCTGCCTTTTGAGAGTTTTAGCTAGCTATTTGGCTAACTTTATAGCTTTGTAGCTAGCTATTTTCCTGCCTTTTGAGCTATTAAGCTAGCTATTTGGCTAACTTTATAGCTTTGTAGCTAGCTATTTTCCTGTCTTTTGAGCTATTAAGCTAGCGATTTGGCTAACTTTATAGCTTTGTAGCTAGCTATTTTCCTGCCTTTTGAGCTATTAAGCTAGCTATTTGGCTAACTTTATAGCTTTGTAGCTAACTATTTTCCTGCCTTTTGAGCTATTAAGCAAGCTATCTAGCTAGCTTTTTACATTTTTATCTATACTATCTAGCTAACGTTTTATTCTTTTTTTCTGGTTTCAAGCTATGTTTTGGCCTCCTTTCTAACTACTAGCTAGCTTTTTTTAAACCTTCTATTTGGCTATTTATTTGGATTTTTACTCTTTTAGCTAGCGATTTGTCATGATTACTGATGCGAGGGAACCTGAGCCTGCTCCTTTGGCGCCAACTGCCTCGGACGATGATTGGCTACCTGTCACTTTTTATACCGCCGTCTTCCTGTCACCGGTTGTCAGTCCGTCTGCGAACCTCAGCTTACGCTAGGCAAGCTTTTCGACCCTGACTCTCTCCTGTTCTGGCTCCCTTCTGCTCCGACCCCTTTTCCGATTTCGACCACGATTTTTGCTCCCCCGTCCCGGCTACTGATCTGTTTTTTCCACTCTTGACACCGCCATTGCTCGCCACGGAAATACCATATCTGCGTCTGAGCAACCTGCTCCCCGCAACTAGCGATCTACGGATCGTGTGTACTATCCTTTCCCTTCTCCCCAATAAAACTAAGAAAAAGCACGCAAGTGGGTCCTGTCTCCGTTCTGGACTTGACACGATCTAGCGCCCTTATAGTTTTTTACCAGTTTACCTTTCTGGCATACTATCAAGCAATGTTTATAGCTTTTTAGCAAGCGGTCTAGCTAATTAGCTAGTTTAGAAATTTATATCAAACTGGGTGCCCTTTAAGCTAATTAGTAAGAAAAAGTAGCTCTCATCTTGGGAAAGGTTGGAGACCCCTGATGAAGAGAATATTATTTACAAGATTAGACGTGGCATTTGAGGATAAAGATGACACAAAAACCTAAAAGAGAAAGAATGTTAGGATAAATAGGGAAAAACTTTTGCAAGGTAGTGCTTGGAGATTGTTCTAAGTGCATCAGAAGTGTGCCTTGGCTCTAAAGAATTTGAGTAACACTGTTATAAACCAAGTAGAAATTGTGAGTCATGAGAATGGCATGTTTGTTTACCTGAAGTAATAATAAAGTGTGTTCGTATGCGGCTTATAGGCTCCGAAAGGGCCTAGCCGATTTTTGTGATAACTTTATTCAGTTCTACATCAGGCCCCTGGGAATGTCTTTAGCTAGGTTTCGTCTCAAGGCATCCCAAATAAATACCAACTTGATCGATAAACCTCTGATTTTGTGTACAAGCGGCCATGAAGCTCCGTGTGGCCATGCGGCTCTTTGACACTCCTTGGTGCTTTTTCAACGAACCACAGCCCCAACAACTAATGAAATAAAATGACTAAATTTTGTGCAGGCTAGGGGAGTAACGGAATACATGATGTTGGCAAGCTGTTTGGATTTATTTTCATTTGGTTTCTATCGCATTTTATGTTAGTTTTGCCGGATATCAAAGAGATCAAAGCCAGGAGAGAAAGCTTACCGCGTGTTGTGAGTCATCATTTTATTCATATTTAGTTTCTTTTGTCTTTTATTAGCATATTTGGTATTGGAGTCATCCAAAAGTCATTGAAAGTAATCCAGTTAAAGTAACCCTACCCAACCCTGTATATATATATATATATATATATATATATATCCTGCGTGGGTTCAAATCCAGCTCCCAGCCTTACTGTGCGGAGTTTGTATGTTCTCCCTGTGCTTGCGTGGGTTTCCTCCGGGCACTCCGGTTTCCTCCCACATTCCAAAGACATGCATTTCAGGTGAATTGGCCGGTCCAAATTGTCCCTAGGCCGGTCCAAATTGTCCCTAGGTGTGACTGAGCGAGTGAGTTGTCTGTCCCCGTGTGCCCTGCGATTGGCTGGCAACCAGTTCAGGATGTCCCCTGCCCACTGACAGACACCTTGCTCGCTCATTCACACCTAGTTACAATTTGGACCGGCCAATCCACCTGAAATGCATGTCTTTGGAATGTGGGAGGAAAGCCACGCAAACACGGGGAGAACATACAAACTCCGAACAGTAAGTCCGGTAGCTGGATTTGAACCCACACAGGAGGTTCCCAAGACCTTAGAACTGTGCCGCACACGCGCTAACCACTGCATATATATATATATATATATATATATATATATATATATATATATATATATATATATATATATATATATATATATATATATATATATATATATACAAATAAGATATAAATGTTTATACAGTCTTGTTGAACTTTGATCTCGTTACCAAAGACAGGCTTTAATCTATTGGTTTGAATCACCCCTCCTCCTCCCGAGTCCTCACATATAAAATGTGAAATTTCGGGTTTGTTTCGGGTTCTGTCCCGCAAATCAGGTTATTTATTCGGGTCGGGTCGGGCTTTATTACCCGCGGGCCCGGGTCGGGCCGAGCTAGCAGGCCAGTAATCGAGTAAAACCCCGACTGCCGATTATCCCGTCACCGAGTCACTTAAATAAACATGTCCGTCAGCAGCCTTCAGCCCAAAAGCTAACATTGACTTTGTGGGCGATGGTTCCACGCCCCAAACGGACTCTGATGGAAGCACACGTGCACTACAAAGCAATTTCCCGGCGTGCACAATCAATAAATCACACTCCTGATTACTCTGCACGGGGAAATGGACTTTGTATTGTTTCTCTAAAGATAAATGTCGGCCGCCGGCGAGACAGATCTTATTTTCGGGTCTCCGGAGACTCCGACACACGTACACAAGTGCGCTTTCGGGCACTCTTCACGTCTTAAAGCGTCTGCCCGCACTTCAAGTTTCTTTTCCGTAGCGCTCGAAAAAAGTTAGGATTCCACTTCAGTTTGTCTTGCTGCTACCGTATCATCTATTGGGAGCTGTCAAGAGCATCCGAGTGCAATTTTCGCCAAGGTCTTTTCGGGGTCTTCGGCTTTGCCAGGCCGTACGTTACTAGAATTATAATTACCGTAAATTCCGGACTATAAGCCGCTACTTTTTTCCAAAACTTTCAACCCTGCGGCTTGTTCAGTGATGCGGCCGATTTATGTAATAATATATATTTTTCCTGTATCTTGTTTCAGACTGAATTCGATGTTTCTGTGATAAGCGGTGCAGATAATGGATGGAATGGAGTGTCTATTTTTAAATTCAACTCAATTCCAAGTGTTTATTGTCACGTGCACTGTAAAGTTGCGAGCGAAAAAGAAAATAGAAACTAAGGAATGGTTGGCATTTCTTGAATCCTAAGACTTTAACCTTCCGAATGATGGAACGATGCATTTGAGTGACATCGTACGGACACCGCATCCGCACGTGTTCTCGACACGTATTTGCGTCTTTGCAAGCTTTGGGAATGTTAAGGGGGTAATCAGTTT
Source organism: Urocampus carinirostris (assembly GCF_059441175.1). Taxonomy (NCBI): domain Eukaryota; kingdom Metazoa; phylum Chordata; class Actinopteri; order Syngnathiformes; family Syngnathidae; genus Urocampus; species Urocampus carinirostris. The sequence continues at coordinate 64,508,677 of NC_142350.1, read as the reverse complement.
GACTGAACTATCTGACTGTTTTGTCGACGTTCCCATTGTAGCGCCTTATAATCCGGTGCGTCTTATGTATGTCGAATATAGGACCAAAAACTATTTTTTCGGGGTTCGCCCTATAACCCGGTGCGCCTTATAGTGCGGAAAATACGGTACATTTGCAGGATTATGATTGTATTTAAAGGTATATTTCCGTATACATCCTTTTCTGCGTTTTCATAGTCGGTATTGCTAAACGACATTTTCGTTTTGTTTCATCCGTAAACTAAATTTCCACAGCTTAAGTTGGAAATGGTTACGTGACGAGACTGCTAGGTTTTGATTGGTTAAACATTGTAGAGCCTGCCAGAGGTCTCCGTCATAATAATTAAGCCTTAGCGGAGACAGACAAACGCGTACCTACATGGAAGTTAAGACTTCAATATTACCTAATGTAGCGGAGTAAAAGTACTGTTTTTTCTTCACAAATTTACTCAATAAAAGTAAAAGTATAGAGATTAAAAAAAAAACTCTTAAAAGTACAACATTTCGCAGAACGTACTCAAGTAAATGTAACAGAGTAAATGTACTCCATTACCACTCGCATCTGTACCTAACTGACAACAATTTTCCACAGGTAACTAAGTACCGTAAATTCCGGTCTATAAACCGCTACTTTCAACCCTGCGGCTTATTCAGCAATGCGGCCAATTTATGAAATTTTTCTAACGGCCGCCAGCGGCGCTCGAGGACAAAAGGTAAGATTTAGACCGGTGGAATATATGCGCAGAGGAAGACTGCAACTTCTTGGCTTGTGCATAAATTCAATTAGCGTAAACATACCCTCATCATGCAAAATGCAAAAAGAAAGGCACATGACGCAGCTTTCAAGCTCAAAGCAATCGAGCAGTCCGGACGGTTTACCGTCATTTTTACAAGTACGGTATGTTTTCTTTACCAGACCCGAGCGAGCGTGTTGCTAGCGTGTTTTGGAATAAGGGGGCGTGGGACGATGTCTATATGACGAAGTTTCTTTCCGACACTGAGGAAGACGACATTGATGGCTTCAGTTCTAAGGAGGAAGATGAGGACGGTTTACCGTGATTTTTACAAGTACGGTATGTTTTTTTTTTTTTACCAGACCCGTTTACTGTGTTGCGAGCGTGTTGCTAGCGTGTTGCTTCCATTACCTGCCCTGTCACAGGCACCGTTTGGGATGAAAGTTATATTATTATTATTAAAGCTTTGAAAACTCTCTCGGTGTACCGTCTTTCTTTGTAAATATGTGTAACCCATGTATAATATGTCTTTGCAACTGTATATCTTTGTAATGTATTTATTTGTATTTATTTTAGACACTTATTCTGATATGTTTTGCACGGGCGAATGAAAAAGGAGGGGCAGAACAAACGGGGGGTGACAGGAAGTGGGGTAAAGGTGAGGAACAGACAGACCTGTTTGTGGACGCGGCGGACAATAGTGGATATATATTTTTCCCACCCTTACCTTTGGAAATATACCCTTTTTTCTTTGGATTACTTTCAACGGGACCCGGACTCTGCAGGTCTGCATCAAACCTTAAGTACCGGTATCATTTTCCATTCATTTTGCCGGCTGTGATTTTTGGACGGTGTACTTTAATGAAGGACATTTAGTTTCAATCGCGGGACATAAAGTCGGGTTTGGGTTTGCATGCCCGCGAGACAACACTCAGAGAAGCACAAGAGAAAAGCAAGCTGCAGGTTGAAATATGTCAAGTTGATGTTGGCAAAGCCAGGCGCCTCTCACAAAGACACTGTACTTGTATTTATTTCTTCTCTCTCTCTCTCTCTCTCTCTCTCTCTCTCTCTCTCTCTCTCTCTCTCTCTCTCTCTCTCTCTCTCTCTCTCTCTCTCTCTCTCTCTCTCTCTCTCTCTCTCTCTCTCTCTCTCTCTCTCTCTCTTTCTTTTCCACCCCTTTTCTCCCACTCTTTCTCTATCTCTTTCACTCGCTGTGTCTCTCTTTCTCTCTCTTCGTCTTTTAACCTCTTTTGCTCTAACTTCCTTTTTTCCTTTTCTCTCTTTTCTCTTTCTCTCTTCATACCCTCCGCGCTTTCTTTTATCTTTTCTCTCCTTCCGTCTTTCTTTTTCTCTTTGGATTTCTTTCTTCCTCTCCCTTTCTTTTCCCCCCTCTCTCACAACTTTTTATCTTTTGTTTCTCACGCTCTTTCCCTCTCTCTCTTTTTCTTTTTTTGTACCGCCCTCTCTCCTTTTCCCTCCCTCTTTCTCTTTTTCTTTCTCTTTAATCTACTAGTCCGGCCGCCGACAGAATGTTTGTTCTATCGTGTGGCCCCCGAGTTAAAATGAGTTCGACACCCCTAGGCTAGGGTTTGCGCTTAAGATTTTACCTTTAAACCATATTATCGCCTGCATGTAACAGGACCCACCAAAATGTGACCAATGAGATGCTTATAATCCAAAATAAGCACATTTTCACCCACAGTCTTCATATAAATAGGCACAAGACTGGCAATGTCTATAAGGGGAAACAAGGTGAATTTCGAATCTTGCCATTTCTTGGCATTTGTAGTAAATCGCTAACCTTTCTTGGGTTGTCAGTTACAAATGTGCATGTACTTTGGTACATAAAGAAAAAGTACTTTTTTTTTTACTGTCTGCGGAAAATAACACTCACATTGCCTTACATGATAAATGCAATAAAGAATGGAAAAATATGACTTCCACACTTCCGCATAATGTGTTCACATAAATCTTATAACATCATGAACTTACGTACAATAAAATTAGATAATGATACAGATGGAAGAACAAAAAATGCACATAAATTGTATTTCTCATATTAGAAGAAAAATCGAAGAAAGTCCCCCAGCTGCAATAAGCTGTAATAGTCACAGTACAGGAAGAGATATATGAGCTATGCGCATTGTTAAGTTTCCTGGATGGAGATAAATATGCATGTGGGTGTTGTAGAGTGTTATTGTGTTGTTTACAACTACTGGTACACTAATGCTAATCTAGGTTGGGTCTGGAGCTGTATTTGGCTCTTTGGCGCTCCCTAGTGGCTCCCTGTCTTTTTTTCAAAATAGTTGATAAATGAAATAAAATAAATAAAATGACTAAATTTTGTGCAGGCTTGGGGAGTAACGGAATACATGGAACGGCAAAAATGATGTTGGCAAGCTGTTTGGATTTATTTTCATTTTGTTTCTGTCGCATTATATGTTCGTTTTGCATGAGATCAAAGAGATCAAAGCCAGGAGAGAAAGCTTACCACGTGTTGTGAGTCATCATTTGATTCATATTTAGTTTCTTTTGTCTTTTATTAGCATATTTGGTATTGGAGCAATCCAAGAGTACCGTGTTTTCCGCACTATAAGGCGCACCTAAAAGCCTTTATTTTTTTTCAAAAGCTGACCATGCGCCTTATAGTACAGTGCGCCTTATTTATGGATCAATATTAAGTCGCAAAGTCTTCCAACTAACTTGCAGCCGCCGACTAGATTTTCCCCCAAACGCCAAGTAGTCTGCCGTGTATGCTGGGATTTATTTACCGGCGTTTCATTGGCTAACCAATATGTCAATCATCATTTGAATCGATTGCTATTGGCTAAAGTTATTCAGAGGTCAAGGGGCGGATCCTTTTTATCATTTACAGGCTGGCATTGGCTTCAACGGCAAAACAAAGCCTGCGATTGGCCGAAAAAGATGAATGCGTATAGCACGTGGCTGACGGCATACAGAAAGCATTTTTTTACTATTTTGTATTTGTAAATATTTTATTCTCCTGGATTTACTAAACTCACGGATATAAGAGGACCACGGCTGCACATTATTATGAACACAACGACTTCGGTGAGCTACTCCGGCTATATATTTTCCCACTATCTTGTTTCAGACTGAACTCGATGTTTTTGTGATAAGCGGTGCAGATAATGGATGGAATGGAGTGTCTATTTTTAAATTCAACTCAATTCCATGTGTTTATTGTCATATATACAGTAAAGTTGTGAGCGAAAAAGAAAATAGAAACTAAGGAATGGTTGGCATTTCTTGAATCCCAAGACTTTAACCTTCTGAATGATGGAACGATGAGTGATTTGAGTGACATCGTACGGACACCGCATCCGCACGTGTTCTCGACACGTATTTGCGTCTTTGCAAGCTTTGGGAATGTTAAGGGGGTAATAAGTTGGACTGAACTATCTGACTGTTTTGTCGACGTTCCCATTGTAGCGCCTTATAATCCGGTGCGTCTTATGTACCTGTATGTCAAAAATAGGACCAAAAACTATTTTTTCAGGGTGCGCCCTATAACCCGGTGCGCCTTATAGTGCGGAAAACACGGTAATTGAAAGTAATCCAGTTAAAGTAACCCTACCCAACCCTGCTTGTGAGAAACGCAACGCGAGTGGGTTCTGTCCCCGTTCTGGTCCTGACTGACACTGTCATATGAATTTGGTGAAGCTTATAAAACAAATACAACTGTTTGAGTGTAGAGAAACAATAATTCACTTTTCATGTATAATAAAACAGTCACCATGGTTACCACACATTACAGCACCGCTTGGCAGAGTTTTTTTTGAATAAATCATAACCGAGCAGTACGCCGTAAGTCGTAAATAAACGAACCTCCGACAAAAGAATGTCAGGGCCGTCACTGCGCAGAAGCAAGACGGCGTCCAGAGTTGTTAACTTTGTCGGCTGAGTGTTTCCTTTGGAAGCGGGGGAGGGAATGAAATCATTAAAAGCAAAGGAGAGCCATGAATTCCGATGCTAATTTACAGATTTTGGAGGAGCGTTGATACGATTTATGCCGATTGTGATTTCCGGGGACTGCCAAGGACGAGTCGTCTCCTTGTTAAAGCTGATGTTTGTTCCATCTCGTCTTTGAGCTAAGAAGGCTGCTCACCTGAGAAATACGCAAAACGCGGATTCGAAACGAGGCATGGTTGCCATAACTTCTCTTGTATGTAAATTAGAGTGTTTGCATCTTGTGCTCAAGGGGATAGGCGGAGGAAATAAAATTAGATCAACAAAAGGGTATACATCTCACCGTTTTGTAAATATATATGTAACGGGTGTAATAATAACTTTTGTTTTATTGAAATTCCTGCTGAAATATGTTGTATAGTGTAAGTGTCCTGCAATGATGAGTCCAACAGTGCCACCTGCTGGTATGGGGTAGGGTTCGGTTTGGCGTTTGACATGTGACTGGAAGGCGGGTTTTTTGGCAGTCTACAACGAGCTGCCAACGGTAAGACACGATCTTTTGGTGCTCCGCAAAAAGTTAATTTTAAACATTTAAACCCCGGCTGACAAATCTCTCAACATGAACAGTAATGTGATTGATGTTGTCAAAGCTGGTTGGATTTATTTTCGCTTTGTTTCTGTCGCCTTTTATGTTAGTTTTGCCGGTCAGGTCGTAGCCGTAGACGAACGGGAGCAAAAACGGGACAGGTGGGAGTCAGGGTCGAAAAAAAGCTTGCCTAGTACACACTGAGGTTCGCAGACGGACTGACAACAGGGGACTGACAGGACTGGGTTCAAATAGTGACAGGGAGCCAATCAGAACCCTCGGCGATCGGCACCAAATGAGCGGGCACAGCTGGGTCACATCGGTAATCATGACACCTCATTTCGTAATGCTTGAATACAATATTTTCCTTTACGATAAAATGTCTGATATAATTCCCTCTCGTCATTGAAATTCCTGTAGTAATTTCAACCTTTTCGATTATCAATGACCAAAAAAAAGGAGTTTTCATTAAAAAAAACTTGAATTTATTTAGGAAAAAAAGGACTGAACAAATATAACATTTCTGCTGCTGGTTTGGTTAGTAACGTGTCAGAGAGAAGGCAAACATGCCGATCATTGTTTTCTGAAGTACAAACAGATGTATGGGGTTGGTTTATTTTAATTGAAAACAAATACAATCATTCTGCTTAGACGGAGCATTATATAAACCTCGGAATATTTACCGTCATGTACTTTGAGTTTACTTGTAGCCTTTTCGTATTTGGTTCAATGAAAGGATAAAATGAATTTTAATGTCCATATAAATACTAACTACGAAGTTTTTTAAAGCTGTAAATTGGTTTTGGATTTCAGATGTTCAGTTTAGTAGCGTTTTTTTGTTGTTGTTGTTGTAAATACTGTTGATTATATTAATGTTTGAGATTTGACTCACTGTATATGTTTGCATTTTTAAAAAGTTAAACTAAATAATGTTTTTTATGGTACAAAATATGTGAGTTCATGTTGCAGTAATACTGTCAATAAAAATGAGGGGAAAAAAGACAAATATATAAGGAAAATATATTAAAATATGAAAAGAAAAAGAAAAAAACTGAATAAATAATAAAAGTATAAAAATATAAAAATTAAAAATATAAAAATACAAGAATGGTTGGATAAAAAATAGATAAGACAAATACATTAAAATATGAAAAGAAAAAGAAAAAATAGAATAAATGAAACATTCATAAAAATATAAAAATATAAAAATATAAAAATATAATAATACAAAAATACAAAAATACAAAAATGTAAAAATATAAAAATATAAAAATATAAAAATATAAAAATATAAAAATATAAAAATATAAAAATATAAAAATATAAAAATACAAAAATATAAAAATATAAAAAGATAAAAATATAAAAATATAAAAATATGGCTCCTGATCAGTATTTGTACCCAGTCCTGTCAGTCCCCTGTTGTCAGTCCGTCTGCGAACCTCAGTTAACACTAGGCAAGCCTTTTTCGACCCTTCTGTCGACCCGTTTTTGATCCTGACAACGTCTGCTCTCCCGTCCCGGCTTTCGACCTATTTTGTCCCCGACTACGTCTTCTCTCCTATTTTTGCTTACGACTCGCTTCCGACCCCTATTTTGCTCTCCTGTCCCGGCTACCGACCCGTTTTTCCGTCCCCGACACCGCCATCGCTCGCCACGGAAGATCCACTTCCGCGTTCAGAGGGACCTATTCCCGCGTCCAGCAAACACCGGATCGTGGGCGCAACCCTTTCTCTTTCTTCCAATTAAACTTGTGAGAAACGCAACGCAAGTGGGTCCTGTCTCCGTTCTGGTCCTGACACTGCACAGACTATTGCAAAGTATGAAATGAAAATGAAATGAAATGATCTGCATTTATATAGCGCTTTTCAAGTCAAGACTTCCCAAAGCGCTTTACAGTGTGCTCCACATTTCCCAATAGCGGCCTTGTATTGCAGCCATGTAAGGCGCTAACCTGCTTATTGGGGGTATTAGGGGTTCAGTGTCTTACCAAAGGATACGTTGACATGTAACACGGAGGAGCCGGGATTCGAACTGCAATCTCCTGATCCCAAGATGAGCGCTCTACCTCCTGAGCCACTGCCACTCCAAGTACAGACTATTACTACACCATCCCCTGATCTAAAAACTACATGAGGGCAAGGAAAAACTCAAAACCTCAACATGAGGTAAATGAAGAAACCTTGAGAAGGGACCGCACATGAGGCGATCCCCCCTCCAGGAGGACCAGTATATTTCTAATCTTTATTTAATCATTCCTCAAACTCAAATAAAAATAACAGATTATACATAATCTGCACGGCGGCGCAGTGGTTAGCGCGTGTGCGGCACAGTTCTAAGGTCTTGGGAACCCCCTGTGTGGGTTCAAATCCAGCTACCAGGATACCTGTGCGGAGTTTGTATGTTCTCCCCGTGCTTGCGTGGGTTTCCTCCGGGCACTCTGGTTTCCTCCCACATTCCAAAGACATGCATTTCAGGTGGATTGGCCGGTCCAAATTGTCCCTAGGTGTGAATGAGCGAATGAGTTGTCTGTCCCTGTGTGCCCTGCGATTGGCTGGCAACCAGTTCAGGGTGTCCCCTGCCCACTGCCCGGTGATTGCTGGGATGGGCTCCAGCACCCCCGCGACCCTACTGAGGATAAGCGGTGCAGCTAATGAGATGAAATGTTCTAAAACTTCTCCATAAAAGTGCTTTGGAATCCAGAAGGCTATTCTATAGAGGTGCAAGTTTTTCCCTAGGTTTAATGGCAACTTTCTGCCTTTGTGACACGACGGGATGGATACTATCGTGCATTATACCTCGTGCACTCCCTCACGTGCACGCTCTCACAAATGTATCGATTCCCTTTTTGAAAGTCATTACAGGGAAATACGAGCACGGTCGGAATCCGCCGCGTCATCGAAACCCGGCGACGGCGGCCGCAAAGAAACAAAGCTGCGGATAAAAGAAGAGCGGGGAGTCCGTCTCTTTTGAATTAGGGCGGACGTCGGGTTTGATGTGTGGAAGGTATCCGGGGAATAGAAGAGGAAGTGTGGAAGGAAATGGCGTGAAGCCCACGGGGAAGGCGGATGAGAGAGGATGAAGAGTTCCGCATTGTCTCTCAGCTCATTTGTCTGCCAGCCGGCCCGCATCGAGGACTCCGAATCAAATTCCCGACAGAGACAAAGAAAACAGCAACAATTTCAGCATGCAAGTGTGCAGGATGTCTTGCTAGGCAATACCGAGTTCTGACCTACATTTAGCATTGTTCTTATGTTAAACAATTACAAGTTTTTCACACACTGCAAAAAAAAAAAAATGGAAACATCTAGGCTTTCCAATGATATGTGGCATGACATTTGTTCCTCAACAGTCTGACGTCCCACCGAGGAGTTAACCCATCTTTTGTAATGTCTCATCTCATCTCATTAGCTACACCGCTTATCCTCAGTAGGGTCGCGGTGGTGCTGGAGCCCATCCCAGCAAACATCGGGCAGTGGGCAGGGGACACCCTGAACTGGTTGCCAGCCAATCGCAGGGCACACGGGGACAGACAACTCACTCGCTCATTCACACCTAGGGACAATTTGGACCGGCCAATTCACCTGAAATACATCCTCAAATAATATTTTTTAATAAATATCAACAGTGATGCATGCTGCATTCAGGGCTGCTGGGAACGATGCAATTCCCTTTAGCCTTCATGGGAAATGTGGACAAAAATAAAACAATTTTCGTTCTATTTAATGTATTCTGCACAAAAAAACGTCCTCTTACATGATGTTATATTTCAAAATATGGATAAAGAGTAAAATACATTCCTCATTTTGAACTGCAGTTTGCTCTTCGCATCTCCCTCTTTCTGTCTCTATTGTCGGGCGAAGACAGATTAAAGCCGTCAGTGATTTTGTGTTTTTTCCTTTTCCAAGCCTACTTAACAGCTCAGATTTCGAAGTTGAAAAAGTGGATTCCCCGTCACGCTCGGTTTAAAACCACAAGAGTCAAAGTTGCCGTCAGACTCGAATGCAGTAAAAGTGCTTAACAAACATTTTGTATTCAAATGTTAGGGTTGGATTTTGCAACTATTTAATGTAGATTCAAACAGTTAAAATCCATCGGTACATCAGGGAGGTGTCCTTAACAAATTGAAAGTCAAATATTTTTCCATTAAAGCCCCAGTTGATTATATCTAACCACTAGATGGCACTGTTTGCGAATGGAAAAACAGTGCCACGGAGCACAGCGGAGCAGCAAGATGCCAGGCAGACAAAGCAGTGACCTCTAGTAGGGAAATAGCAATTTCTCTACCTGGGTAAGATAGTTCATGTATTTTTGCCTGCATTTAAAAGCAACTTTTTTTATTGAATGACAGTTTTATACCACTAGGAGGCACTAGAAATTAAAGACTGTCCCATTAAGGATATGTTAACAATCCCCCAATGAGTTCAAAGAGCACTTATGCTTTTTTTCCCTTCTGCACGAATTAGCTTCTATCTTTATTAGAGCTGTTTGGGGCAAAACACATTAGGTTTGAGGAATGGGGGCTGAAGGGAGTGCCTCAGTTTTGTTTTTCTCATTTGTCATTGTAGCACTAAAATGGTGAAAGTAAGAGAAGGCCTGCCTCAAGAAAGATATGAAAAGAAGAAATTATTTGTGTGCATAAAATGCACCTACTTGCATGTGCAACAATCAGCAGTGAACAATTGAATGAAAGTTTTATTAAATCAAATCCAACTCTAATAAGCTGAGACAACAGGTCAAGTAGACATTGGCAACTGCAGTTAATATATTTTCTCAACAACAAAGGCGGTAGTAAAACAATATAAAGTGAGTGACACTGTGTAGCATAAATCACGGGCTCAAGTCAGACAACTGGTCAAGTAGACATACGCTACTGTACTTCAAATATCTTTTCTCACAACCAAAGTAAACAGTTCAACATTAAAATACACAACTAAGTGGGTTCAACCCATTGTGTTCTCATTACGGCATGGATCTGGACAACCAGACTAACCTACCGTATTTTCCGCACTATAAGGCGCACCTAAAAGCCTTTATTTTTTTCAAAAGCTGACCATGCGCCTTATAATACAGTGCGCCTTATTTATGGATCAATATTAAGTCGCAAAGTCTTCCAACTAACTTGCCGCCGCCGACTAGATTTTCCCCCGAACGCCAAGTAGTCCCCGGTGTATGCTGGGATTTATTTACCGGCGTTTCATTGGCTAACCAATGTGTAGATCATCATTTGAATCGATCACTATTGGTTAAAGTTATTCGGAGGTCAAGGGGCGGATCCTTTTTATCATTTACAGGCTGGCATAGGCTTAAGCAGCAAAACAAAGCCTGCAATTGGCCGAAAAAGATGTGTCAATCATCAGTTGAATCGATCACAATTGGCTAAAGTTATTCGGAGGTCAAGGGGCGGATCCTTTTTATCATTTACTGGCTGGCATAGGCTTAAGCGGCAAAACAAAGCCTACAATTGCCCGAAAAAGATGAATGTGAATAGCACGTGGTTGACGGCATAGAGAAAGCATTTTTTACTATTCTGTATTTGTAAATATTTAATTCTCCTGGATTTACTACACTCACGGATATAAGAGGACCATGGCTGCACATTATTATTGAACACAACGACTTCGGTGAGCTACTCCGGCTATATATTTTCCCTGTATCTTGTTTCAGACTGAACTCGATGTTTCTGTGATAAGCGGTGCAGATAATGGATGGAATGGAGTGTCTATTTTTAAATTAAACTCAATTCCAAGTGTTTGTTGTCATATGCACAGTAAAGTTGCGAGCGAAAAAGAAAATAGAAACTAAGGAATGGTTGGCATTTCTTGAATCCCAAGACTTTAACCTTCCGAATGATATTTGGAACGATGCATTTGAGTGACATCGTACGGACACCGCATCCGCACGTGTTCTCGACACGTATTTGCGTCTTTGAAAGCTTTGGGAATGTTAAGGGGTAATAAGTTGGACTGAACTATCTGACTGTTTTGTCGAGGTTCCCATTGTAGCGCCTTATAATCGGGTGCGTCTTATGTATGTCAAATATAGGACCAAAAACTATTTTTTCGGTGTGCGCCCTATAACCCGGTGCGCCTTATAGTGCGGAAAATACGGTACTTAAACCAGTGATTGTATCTAAGGAGAAGAATCTTATTGAACCTTGCATCAGTTAGTTTGTTGCTCCGAAAAGACATTCAAACAAGCATTGCTACCTTTATACACCACCAAATTAACTGGCGCCATCCGATGGACCAAACCAGAATAACAATGATTGAAACACATATATTTTAGCTCCCACTGGCGCTATTCTCGAACATACGGGAATGACAAATACCATCAGAAACAGAAACGGCGGAAATACTAATGATTTAGAATCACTCATAACGCCATCATTCCCAACACTGATCATACATGCTTTCAAAACGTCTTCCAAATACAGTGGAACCTCGGTTTTCGAACGCCTCTCAGTTCGAACAAATCGGAGTCCGACCAAAAATTTTGAGAAATTTTTGCCTCGCTGTTCGGTCAAAAAATCGGAGTTCGAACGCCGGTAATGCTGAGTGGCGTACGAGTGTTTTAGCCCCTTATTATGCCTCCGAAGAAAGTCAGTGCAAGCAGCAAAGTTGCTACAGGTGAAAAAAGAAAAGTAGTCCGTACAACTATTGCATTCAAGAAAAAAATAATAGCAAAATATGAAGGAGGTGGAGTGTCTGATCTTGCTAGGGAATACCCCACCGTCCACCTGCGCCTTCTGCTGACCACCACAAAGGTAAGAAATCCTTTTCATAATTCTTTTCTTTATCCTTTTTTTTTTATTTTTAAACGTTCATGTTAGCGTAATCTTTCGTACGGAAGATTACGATAACGCGAACGTACGATTAGCCTGGGTTAGCGTTATGTTTACGTTGAACATTCAGGTTAACATTCAGGGTGTTGGAACAGAGCACAACATTGAGGGTGTTGGAACGGAGCCCCCTTTCCAATGAACCGCTCACTACTTGTTGTGGAGACCCGGGTGCTAAATGACTTATAACGACTTGATTTTTTTATTTTGTTAGCGTAATCTTTCAATAAGATAACGCGAACGTACGATTAGCCTGGGTTAGCTTTATGTTTACGTTAAACATTCAAGGTAAACATTCAGGGTGTTGGAACGGATTAAAACGATTTACACTATTTTGAATGGGAAAAATGATTTCGGTGATCGAACAAATCGGTTTTCGAACAGGGTTCTGGAACGGATTATGGTCGAGAACCCAGGTTCCACTGTAAATCATTTTCTTGTATTGCGGAGCATTTCAGTGGTAAGCCAAGAGATTCTGAGCATGGATGGAGAGACTGAAGCCCGAAATTAGTTTTTAGAGTCTCCCAAAATATGACAAACACCACCTTGGGGGGTATAACGATTATACACACAGTTCATCCACTGACTTCCCAGGCCGTTCCATCGCTTTTATAGCCACGCTCAGAAAAGGCTCAAATGGAAAAACAAAATGTTGACACTCACAGTGTTGAATCCTGGGAAGAGGTTGACAGCGTTGTTGTCCAAGGGGAAGGGGAGAAAGTGCTTGACAGCCAACGCGCCGTGAACAGACGGGAAAGCGGACCTGGCCACGGGGGGCACCAGGCCATTGTGACATGTGTTACCTGCGGGGGGAGAAAAACACAGAATAAACACATTTGCTTACAGAAAACACAAATGACAACTACTCTAGTATTCCCTCAATTTTCGGGGTTAATCTGTTCCATAAACCCTCCTATTTGTCAAGACAAGAACGGAAGCAGGACCCACTCCCGTAATGTTTCTCACAAGAAGAAAGGGAGGGGGTTGCGCCCATGATCCGGGGATTGCTGGACGCGGGAAGCAGGTCGCACTGAACGCAGAAGTGGGACTTCCGTGGCGAGCGATGGCGGTGTCGGGAACGGAAAAAAAATGGGTCAGTAGCAGGGATAGAAGATTAAAAACGTGGTCGGGATCGGAAACAAGTCGAAAGCCGGGAGAGGAGAGTAGACGTAGGCGAGATTAAAAACGGATCGTTATACGGGACAGGAGAATAGACGTGGTCGAGATCAACCGGTCGGACCTAAAACATCAATCATTGCGTTTGGGTCAGGTCAAGCTTCTTTCTCTCTGCCTTTTTTTTTACTATCCACACGTCTTTGTTCTTATTTTGTCTCAGTTAATACAGTCTTGTTTAACTTTCGTTACAAAAGACAGGCTTTACGTCTCATGATTAAAGGTTTGTGCCTGCTCATTTGGTGCCAGCCACTGAGGGCTATCTGATGAAGCCGGGACGGGAGAACAAAAACGTGGTCTGGGTCAGAAACGGGTCGTTATACGGGACAGGAGAATAGACGTGGTCGAGATCAGCCAGTCGGACCTAAAACATCAATCATTGCGTTTGGGTCAGGTCAAGCTTCTTTCTCTCTGACTTTTTTTTTACTATCCACACGTCTTTGTTATTTTTCTCGATTTATGCAGTCTTGTTTAACTTTCGTTACAAAAGATAGGCTTTACGTCTCATGATTAAAGATTTGTGCCCGCTCATTTGGTGCCAGCCACTGAGGGCTATCTGATGAAGCCGGGACGGGAGAACAAAAACGTGGTCTGGGTCAGAAACGGGTCGTTATACGGGACAGGAGAATAGACGTGGTCGAGATCAGCGGGTCGGACCTAAAATATCAATCATTGCGTTTGGGTCAGGTCAAGCTTCTTACTCTCTGACTTTTTTTTTACTATCCACACGTCTTTGTTATTTTTCTCGGTTTATACAGTCTTGTTTAACTTTCGTTACAAAAGACAGGCTTTACGTCTCATGATTAAAGATTTGTGCCCGCTCATTTGGTGCCAGCCACTGAGGGCTATCTGATGAAGCCGGGACGGGAGAACAAAAACGTGGTCTGGGTCAGAAACGGGTCGTTATACGGGACAGGAGAATAGACGTGGTCGAGATCAGCGGGTCGGACCTAAAATATCAACCATTGCGTTTGGGTCAGCTCAAGCTTCTTTCTTTCTGACTTTTTTTTTACTATCCACAGGTCTTTGTTATTTTTCTCGGTTTATACAGTCTTGTTTAACTTTCGTTACAAAAGACAGGCTTTACGTCTCATGATTAAAGGTTTGTGCCCGCTCATTTGGTGCCAGCCACTGAGGGCTATCTGATGAAGCCGGGACGGGAGAACAAAAACGTGGTCTGGGTCAGAAACGGGTCGTTATACGGGACAGGAGAATAGACGTGGTCGAGATCAGCGGGTCGGACCTAAAATATCAATCATTGCGTTTGGGTCAGGTCAAGCTTCTTACTCTCTGACTTTTTTTTACTATCCACACGTCTTTGTTATTTTTCTCGGTTTATACAGTCTTGTTTAACTTTCGTTACAAAAGACAGGCTTTACGTCTCATGATTAAAGGTTTGTGCCCGCTCATTTGGTGCCAGCCACTGAGGGCTATCTGATGAAGCCGGGACGGGAGAACAAATACGTGGTCTGGGTCAGAAACGGGTCGTAATCCGAGAGAGCAGACGTGGTCGGGATCCAAAAGTCAGGTCGTAGCCGGAGACAGACAGGGAGATCAGGGATGGACAGGTGGAAAAACGGGAGCAAAATCGGGACAGGCGGGAGTCAGGGTCAAAAACGCTTGCCTTGTATCAACAGAGGTTCACAGACGGACTGACGACCGAAAAGTGACAGGACTGGGTTTACAGAGAGACAGGCACAGGTGGATCACATCAGTAATCATGACAGAAAAAGGAAATAAAACCCAAAAACACAATAAAATGAGTTGTGGGCCCACCCAATGCAATTTACTGAATAGGTAGAAGAGATCGAGCAGTGCATTATCGCCACCTAATGTTAAGGAGTGTAATTAACCATCCGTTTTTTTTTCTTCTTCTAAGCATTATTTTGCAACCACCGGTTGAGATATTGAGGTCAAAGTACACAGTGTCCCTTTAACTGTTTTTACCAGACCCAAAACGATTAAAAATCCCAGTTTAGGCTTCCCATGATTTCATTTCGTTACATGACGGCACAAAAATGTCCCTTTGGCGACCGCGGTAATTTTATTAAGCCAAAAAAAAAAAAAAATCTTCCATGTCTCAGTCCAGCATGTCCATTAGTTCTATGGCTTTATTAATGCTCCTAAATCTTCACCAGACTGTCACGCTGCTGTCCAGCATGAAGGGCGAACGCTAAACGGTCTATTTTTAGCCCTTCGGTCCCATTTAGCCAGAAAAAAATAGACTAGAAAAGAAACGAAACACGGAAAACAACAAAGTCCCACTCGAAAACCTCGTTTGGAATGACGTAAAGGTGTTTATTCCCATGATTCGCGTCCTGACAGGCCAAACATCTGCTTGGAATGAAAATCTGGCAAAGAGAAAGCACTCAACATCCAAACTCAGACACTACACCCCCCCAACCCCCAGAGATGAATCTTATACTTAAACACTCCAACACAAAAAAAAACTCGCATAGAATTAAAGATGAACTACTTCCCATCCGGGAGGCCAGCAGCTCGTCGTGAAATATCGAAAACAGAAACAAAAACGGTGACGCGGGACCGCGATCCGTCACCGATGTCCTCGAGAGGTTGTCCGTGCAACCGTGAAGGTCGTTCAAGGTGACGACCGGATTAGGAGTCGAAAGTAATGGCATTTTCAAGTCTTTCATCGTGGGCTTAACATGTGTTGTTGTTAATACCCTCAACAAGCCTGTAACATTTTTTCTAAACACCCAGGTCAATTTAATCCTTGAGGAATGGACACCTGTCTATAAACTTCAAAAGGATTTTAAAGGGACAGCGTGGAAAGCTAAATCTGGAAGAGGAACCAGAATATTGTTGCAGTGAGCTCATTCGCAGCCGTTGAGTACAAAAGTCATAAAAATCATTTTCCTCAGGGCTGTTATGTGATTTATAGGTCAATGATAGATAATGGATCTACTCGAAAGCATGTGAACAGATCATCTGACCCGCAGTTTCCGTAAGTTAAAATAAGTATGTAGTAAACGTGGGAGATAATTGTGAGGATAATAGTAGCTCAGGAGGTAGAGCGCTCGTCTTGGGATCAAGGGATCCCGGTTCGAATCCCGGCTTGTACGTGTTACATGTCAAAGTGTCCTTGGGTAAGACACTGAACCCCTAATACCCCCAATAAGCAGGTGAGCGCCTTACATGGCTGCAATACAAGGCCGCTATTGGGAATTGTGGAGCACATTGTAAAGCGCTTTGGGAAGTCATTGACTTGAAAAGCGCTATATAAATGCAGATCATTACACTATAACGTAAAAGTAGATGTGCAGCAGTGTGTTAGTGTTTTGTAGAGTATTCAACGTTTGGTGAGAATTCGGTTTTGCAATGTCACAAAATGATCAAACAATGTCAGATATCTTATCTGACTGAAACTGGAGGAATGTGTGGTTGGGGAGGGGCGGCGTTAGCTTGTGTCTGCGCAGCAAAGGTTGCCATGACAACTCCACCACAGGGGGTCCGCCCCTCCTAGGAAAACAGAACCTAGGGCTGGTACCTCGCAAAACCCTGGCCGGTCCTGACTAAGTCTCAGTAAATTAGAATTTGTATTGTGCGCCCCTTTTTCCGACTACGGGACATTACTTTCGTGCTTCTTTCCGCAGCTACCAGCATGTGGCGCCATGAGAGCTCACCCAGCGTCCACCCCGAAGAAGAAATCTGGCTTCCTCTAGTTTGTGTGTAAACATTCTATACTGTATCTCCAACTTTTTATGGTTAAATATCTCGTACATCCATTCAAAATGGTTGGTGTAAAGTGTAAAGAATAGGCGAGGTTTTTCTTTTGCAATGAAAGTGGAATAAGAAAGCCCAATGCGGTTGAGAAAAAGGTCGGAACGCTTTTTTTCGGCCGATTTTTTACCACGGAAGAGGACCTCTTGAAGCAGATCTTCCAAAAGGTAAACTCAACTTTATTCAACTTTATAGAGCATACTATTTTATTCGATGTTTACTTTTCCAGTACAAAACAATACAGGTTACTTATACAAGCCTTAAACATATTTACATAAACCTTAACCTTCTTTATTACGTTTTAATAAAGACAGAAAAAATATTAAAAAAGGGTAGGAAAGAAAGAAAGAAAGAAAGAAAGAAAGGGAGAGGGAGAGAAAATAAAGAGAGAAAGAAAGGAACAAAAAAGGAACAAAGTAAGAAACAAAGACAGAAAGATAAACAATACTTTAAACAATAAATACAAATTAACCTCCAAAACAAAGAAAAATATTGGATATTTATAAAATTGGAAACACATGCGTCCTGAAATTAATAAAAAAAGTTTGTTTTGCATTTTTAAAAAATATTTTTAACTTTATATTGTACGTTTTAACTGTCAAAGCCCCGAACAGACGGTGGACCCAGACGCGTAACATTTTCACACAAGCTTTATTTTACGGGAACGGGGCAGTCATGCGCGGGAACACAAACGCCAGTGATTCGGCTATCACTGGGCAGAAGAGATCGTTACCAGATACTGGAGACTGGAGCAAGATAACGGACAGGACGGTACAGACAGGATCGATACCGGATACTGGAGCAAGATACCGGAGAGGACGAGACAGGCGGGATCGATACCGGATACTGGAGCAAGATACCGGACAGGACGAGACAGGTGGGATCGATACCGGATACTGGAGCAAGATACCGGACAGGACGGACGGGATCGATACCAGATACTGGAGCAAGATACCGGACAGGACGGACGGGATCGATACCAGATACTGGAGCAAGATACCGGACAGGACGAGACAGGCGGGATCGATATCGGATACTGGAGCAAGGTATCGGACAGGACGAGACGGACGGGATGGATACCAGATACTGGAGCAAAATACCGGACAGGACAAAACAGACGGGATCGATACCGGATACTGGAGCAAGATACCGGACAGGACGAGACGGACGGGATCGATATCAGATACTGGAGCAAGATACCGGACAGGACGGACGGGATCGATACCGGATACTGGAGCAAGATACCAGACAGGATGAGACAGACGGGATCGATACCGGATACTGGAGCAAGAAACCGGACAGGACGAGACAGATGGGATCGATACCGGATACTGGAGCAAGATACCGGACAGGACGGACGGGATCGATACCAGATACTGGAGCAAGATACTTGACAGGACGGACGGGATCGATACCAGATACTGGAGCAAGATACCGGACAGGACGAGACAGGCGGGACTGATACAGGATACTGGAGCAAGATACCGGACAGGACGAGAGAGGCAGGTTTGATACCGGATACTGGAGCAAGATACCAGACAGGACGAGACAGACAGGATCGATACCGGATACTGGAGCAAGATATCGGACAGGACGAGACGGACGGGATCGATACCCGATACTGGAGCAAGTTACCGGACAGGACGATACAAGCGGGATCGATACCGGAAACTGTATACACGGGCAGGGCAATGGGCAACCATGACAATAACAACTTTTTTTGGTCAACCTACTTTTTTCTTTCTTTCTCTACAATTTACTGTATTAAACTGCATGCTTATTTAGTTGAATATTTAGTATTTGCACTAAAGATAAAGGGAAATAACTATTCCCGGGATTGCAAAATAGTCAAACTGGAATTAATTTATTTGTGTGTTTTTAACATTTAGGACTTATTGCACTCTTCACATAAAAGATAACATTTGATTAACCTAATCTATTAGTTGGAACTTAAGTAAGTTCAATATTTTAACCAACAGTCATTGTGGAGATTCAAATGTTTAGAAAACAATGAAAAATACCCTTTTTTTTCTCAACTGAGAAAAAAAGAAAGACAGAATAAATAATGAAAGAAAGAACAAAAAAGAAGGAAAAAGGGAAAGGAATTAGAAACAGTGAAAAGAAGAAGGGCACTAAGAACGAAAGAAATAAAAAAGCAGGAAAGAAAGAAAGAAAGGACCAAAGAACGAAAGAAATAAAAAAGCAGGAAAGAAATAAGTAAAAAAGCAGGAAAGAAAGAAAGAAAGGACCAAAGAACGAAAGAAAGAAAAATCATAACTGTAGTAGATGATAAAAAAAACACTGTTTTCGTTTATTTTATTAGCACCAGTTTATTTTAAGTACTTAAATATCAAAACATCGATTAAAAAAAACACAATAGCTAAACAGTTTCCATTTAATATCCACGCAGTAATTGGGTGCTGCTGTTTTGACTAGCAACAATGTCTCCAACCTTTCACGCAAAACAACCATGACATCATGCAAAAGCATGAAAACCGACATCCAAAATCCCATTTTCCCTTCAATCCCATTCTTGATCCCGCTTGCAGTTTTCCATAAATTGCGTTCCGGGCGACTCCAAAATCGAATCTGTGCCCGGAGACCAAAATGCCAAAAAGGATAGATAAATACACAGCAGCGAGTCGGCGGCCTCGGGTGACCACCTGTGTCCTATTAGATCGGAAGAAAATAAAACCAAAAAAAGAAAAATAAATAAAAAGAGAAAGAAAGAAATACAGAAAGAGAAAGACTGAATAAATGAAAGGGAGAAAGAAAGGAACAAAAAAGGAACAAAGTAAGAAACAAAGACAGAAAGATAAATAGATCTAAAGCAGCGAGTCGGCGGCCTCGGGTGACCACCTGTGTCCTATTAGATCATCCATCTTTATATGGACAACAAAAGTATTTTATTAACCTAATGTATTTGTTGGAAAGTAAATATGGCCTTTATTTTACCGATCCGACATCATTCAAAGCTAGAATTCAAATGCTTAGGTGGGAAAAATAACATTTTATTGAAGAAGAAAAAAAAACAAAAAAAGAAAGAAAGATAAAGAAAAAGAAAAATAAATAAAAAGAGAAAGAAAGAAATACAGAAAGAGAAAGACAGAATAAATGAATGGGAGAAAGAAAGGAACAAAAAAGGAGCAAAGTAAGAAACAAAGACAGAAAGATAAATAGATTTAAAGCAGCGAGTCGGCGGCCTCGGGTGACCACCGGTGTCCTATTAGATCATCCGTCTTTACATGGAAAACAAACATATTTTATTAACCTAATGTATTTGTTGGAAGGTAAATATGGCTTTTATTGTACCTATCAGACATCATTCAAAGCTCGAATTAAAATGTTTAGGTGAGAAAAAAAAACTTTTATTGAAGAAAAAAAAGAAAGAAAGAAAGAAAGAAAGAAAGAAAAACGAAAGAAAAAATGAAACAAAGGGAGAAAGAAAGGAACAAAAAAGGAACAAAGTAAGAAACAAAGACAGAAAGATAAATAGATTTAAAGCAGCGAGTCGGCGGCCTCGGGTGACCACCTGTGTCCTGTCAGATAAGGTAGGATTTGAATGTTTAGGTGGGAAAATAAACATTTTAATAAAGAAACAAAATCTAAGAAAAATGGGAGTATGAAAGAAAAAAAGAAACAGACAAACAATCAAAGAAAGACTCAAAAAAAGAACAAAGAAAGAATCGAAGAAAGAAAGATAAAAAAAAGAAAGATAAATAGACAGCAGCAAGTTGGCGACTTGGGATGATCACCTGTGTCTGATCAGATGAGCTGGGATTTAATTTTTGGGCGGAAAAATTTAATCAAAATTACGTTCTAGTAAAGACAGAAAAAATATTTAAAAAGGAGTAGGAAAGAAAGAAAGAAAGAAAGGGAGAGAGAGAGAAAAGAAAGAGAGAAAGAAAGGAACAAAAAAGGAACTAAGAAAGAAAAAAAGAAAGATATATAGATTTAAAGCAGCTGTGGCCGATCAGATGAGCTGGGATTTGAATGTTTCGGTGGGAAAACATTTTAATAAAGAAAGAAAAAATAAGAGAAATGGGAGAAAAAAAGATGTAAAGAAAGAAAGAAAGAAAGAAAGAAAGAAAGAAAGAAAGAGAAAGAAAGAAAGAAAGAAAGATTAAAAAAAGAAAGATAAATAGATAAGACAGCAGTAAGTCCGCTGACCACCTGTGTTTTATCAGATGAGCTGAGATTTAAATGTTTTGGGGGGGAAATCAAACCAAAATTACATTTCAACAAAGAAAGCAAGAAAGAAAGCAAGAAAGCAAGCAAGCAAGCAAGAAAGAAAGAAAGAAAGAAAGAAAGAAATCAAGAAAGGGAGAGAGAGAGAGAGAGAGAGAGAGAGAGAAAGAGAGAGAGAAAGAAAGAGAGAAAGAGAAAGAGAGAGAGAAAGAGAGAGAGAGAGAAAGAGAGAGAGAGAGAGATAGAGAGAAAGAGAGAGAGAGAGAGAGAGAGAGAGAGAAAGAAAGTAAGAAAGGGAAACACATAAAAAAAGAAAGAAAATAATAATAATAATAATAATTTCCTTGTATTGTCATTCTGTGTAACAATGTACACAGAACGAAATGTCGATTGCACCTGACCCGTTGTAGCGAGCCGATGCAGCCGCAGCCAACAGAGGGCGCCGCCGACCACTTTTTAAGTCTTAGGAATGACTCAGCCGGGGCGCGAACCACCGACCTCTAAATAAACAGCAGCAAGTCGGCGGCTTGGGCTGACCACTTGTGGACTATCAGATGAGCTGTGATTTTAATTTTTATGGGGAAAAATAAAATCAAAATTACATTTTAATAAAGAAAGCAAGAAAGAAAGCAATTAAGCAATAAAGCAAGAAAGCAATAAAGAAAGAAAGAAAGAAAGAAAGAAAGAAGGAAAGCAAGAAAGAAAGAAAGAAAGAACGAAAGAAAGAAAGAAAGAAAGAAAGAAAGAAAGAAAGGTATAGAGAGAGAAAGAGAGAAAGAGAGAAAGAGAGAAAGAGAGAAAGAGAGAAAGAGAGAAAGAGAGAAAGAGAGAAAGAGAGAAAGAGAGAAAGAGAGAAAGATAAATAAAGAAAGGGAGAGAGGGATGAATAAAGAAAGAACGGAAACCACAAGAAAAGAAAGAAACAAAAAAAAAGAAAATAAATACACAGCAGCAAGTCGGTGGCCTGGGATGACCACCTGTGTCCTATCAGATGATCCAAATGTCACGAGCCAGCACATTTGCCCCGCGCCGGTTACGCCGGTTCAAGTTTTCATAAACGGCTAATTAGAAACAGCACGAAATTTGCTATGACGTGCCAGGATCGGAGAAGATAAAAGAGGCGTTCCAGGACTCCGGGAATTAGAGCGCTAATGAAAAACAGAAAGGCTTCGACGAAGGCCCTGAACGTCGCATCCATTACGGGTCGAGGAACGGGACGGAGTCCATAAAAGCATACAGTGCCAAAAGAAGAAGATGCAAGAACAAGGAGCGAGAGGGCATTAGAGTCTTCTGTCGTGGTTGCCTAGCGTGGTTTCATGAGTGCACCTGATTATAAGCCGCACCCGCCACATTTTAAGAGGAAAACCGATTTTGTACATACACAAGCCGCACCTGTATATAAGCCGCACGCGCCCACATTTAAACATGTAACACAAACACAAAATTAACCCAAACCAGAGTTCAAGTCCCGCGATTGAAACTAAATGTCCTTCAGTCCCAAAATCACAGCCGGCAAAATGAACGGAAAATGATACCGGTACTTAAGGTTTGATGCAGACCTGCAGAGTCCGGGTCCCGTTGAAAGTAATCCAAGGAAAAAAGTGTATACTTCCAAAGGTAAGGGTGGGAAAAATATTTTAGATGAACACATTTACTCACGCAACTCTTTTTTCTTTAACCAACTTTTTACCCCCTCTTCTTTCCTTGTCTGTCCCTCACCTTTAGCGGTCCCCACTTAAACTCGGCACCCCGCGTTTGTTCCGCCCCTCCTTTTTCATTCACCCGTGCAAAACATATCAGAATAAGTGTCTAAAATAAATACAAATAAAAACATTACGAAAATATACAGTTGCAAATACATATTATACATGGGTTACACATATTTACAAAGAAAGACGGTACACCGAGAGAGTTTTCAAAGCTTTAATAATAATAATATAGCTTCGACAGGGCAGTTAATGGTAGCAACAATCGAGCGCCGCTGGCGGCCGTTAGAAAAATTAAATAAATTGGCCGCATCACTAAATAAGCCGCAGGGTTGAAAGTTAGGGAAAAAAGTAGCAGCAGTATCTATCTATCCATCCATCCATCCATCCATCCATCTATCTATCTATCTATCTATCTATCTATCTATCTATCTATCTATCTATCCATCCATCTATCCATCCCTCTCCTCACCGTCAACCTGCGCCTTCTGCTGACCACCACAAAGGTAAGAAATCTTATTCATAATTATTTTTTTTATCCTTTTTTTTTATTTTTACGTGTTCATGTTAGCGTAATCTTTCGTACGGAAGATTACGATAACGCGAACGTACGATTAGCCTGTGTTAGCTTCATGTTTATGTTAAACATTCATGGTAAACATTCAGGGTGTTGGAACGGATTAAAACAATTTACATTATTTTTAATGGGAAAAATGATTTCGGTGATTGAACAAATCGGTTTTCGAACGGGGTTCTGGAACCGATTATGGTCGAGAACCGAGGTTCCACTGTAGTCTGTAGTTTGCAATAATCAGTGGTCAGCTCAGCCCTTTGAGACTCCTTGTGATTAAGGAGTCTCAAACATGAAGCATGACTTGCACTATTATTATAACATGGGCCAGTCTCCAAGCATTTCTTTGTAATTATTTTTGCCTATTTATCCTATTTATTTTTCTTAATTACCGTATTTTCCGCACTATAAGGCGCACCTAAAAGTCTTAATTTTTTTCAAAAGCTGACCATGCGCCTTATAATACAGTGCGCCTTATATATGGATCAATATTAAATTCGCAAGGTCTCGCAACTTACGCAACAGCCGCCGACTCGATTTTCCCCCGAAGGCGAAGTCGTTCGCGGTGTATGCTGGGATTTATATACCGGCGTTTCATTGGCTAACCAATGTGTCAATTATCATTTGAATCGATCACTATTCGCTAAAGTTATTCGGAGCCTCGGATAGGCTAGAGGGCCAAAACAAACCCTGCAATTGGCCGAAAAAGATATAGCAAGCTTGCTAAAGTACGCCATAAAGAAACATGTTTCATTAGTCTGTATTTGTAAATATTTGACTCTCCTGGATTTACTTCACTCACGGTTGTAAGAAGACCATGATTGCGTATCATTATTGAACGTGAGAACTTAGGTGAGTTATGCGGCTTTATATTTTCCCGTTATCATGTTTTAGAACGATCTTGATGTTGCTGTGATGAGTTGAGTGAATTAAACTCAATTCCAAGTGTTTATTGTCACATGCACAGCAAAGTTGCGAGCGAAAAAGAAAATAGAAACTAAGGAATGGTTGGCATTTCTTGAATCCCAAGACTTTAATCTTCTGAATGATGGAACGATGAGTGATTTGAGTGACATCGTACGGACACCGCATCCGCACGTGTTCTCGACACGTATTTGCGTCTTTGCAAGCTTTGGGAATGTTAAGGGGGTAATAAGTTTGCACGATCTGACTGTTTTGTCCACGTTCCCATTGTAGCGCCTTATAATCCGGTGCGCCTTATGTATGGAAAATATAGGACCAAAAACTATTTTTTTGGGGTGCGCCCTATAACCCGGTGCTCCCTATAGTGCGGAAAATACATGGTTACCATAGAGTGCCATATCTAATCTTGACGCATACTATGTTTCACAACCTTGATATCAAAGACGATACCTGTCGTGGGTTCAAATCCAGCTCCAGACTTCCTGTGCGGAGTTTGTATGTTCTCCCGGTGCTAGCGTGGGTTTCCTCCGGGCACTCCGGTTTCCTCCCACGTTCCAAAAACATACATTTCAGGTGAATTGTCCGGTCCAAATTGTCCCTAGGTGTGAATGAGCGAATGAGTTGTCTGTCCCTGTGTGCCCTGCGATTGGCTGGCAACCAGTTCAGGGTGTCCCCTGCCCACTGCCTGATGATTGCTGGGCGGGGCTCCAGCACCCCCGCGACCCTACTGAAGATAAGCGGTGCAGCTAATGAGAACCCAGAAACTAAATATGAATCAAATAAAAGAAAATAGATGGCTGGGATGGGCTCCAGCCCCCCCGCGACCCTAATGAGGATAAGCGGTACGGGAGATGAGATGAGATCTTCTCATTATACGAGAACACGGGTAACACTAGCATGCCTGAATGTTATAAATCCTTCTGCACCAGAACAGTCGTACCCGTGGCAACAGACTGCATTGGGGGAGGGGTAAATTACAGCCACGGATTAACTTAAGTACTCCGATGTAGAATCACTAATGCATATGTCAAAACATACACGGTATGATCCGGTGATGTGCTAATACCTCGCTGTAAGTTAAAAGCTGAAGCCCTGGAACATAATGAATTAAAAATAAAATACAATTTAACAAGTATCGTAAATTCTGGACTATAGAGCGCACCTGATTATAAGCCGCACCCACCACATTTTAGGAGGTAAACCGATGTTGTACATACACAAGCCGCACCTGTCACAGGACCGGACCAGATCGTAGGCAGGAAGGATGAACTCAATCGCGTAACGACCAGTTACTTTTATTTAGCAAAATAAAAGTTGTCCAACACTCAGGGACAAAACAAAACAAAAACAGGCTCACAGGCAAACAGGAACTTAGACTGGGAATACTCACAAAACAGGATTTTACTCAGAACGGGCTAACACAGGTTTCCTCAAGTCAAACAGAACAGGTTAAGGCAGAACAGAAAACGCAATGAACCAGCCACCGGCAATACCCACAACCCGCCCTTAAGAAGCACACACGAAAATTAGACGATCTGATACAGCCGGTGCCCAGGGGGCGGGGCCAGCCGGTCGCCACGGCGACCATGCTGGACATGAGAGCACCTGAACATAAGCCGCATGCGCCCACATTTGAACATGTAACACAAACACAAAATTAACCCAAACCCGACTTCAAGTCCCACAATTGAAACTAAATGTTTGGTTTTTTTTTGGTTTGAACAATTTTATTGACATTGAACAATAAATGTCCTTCATTAAAGTCCACAGTCCAAAAATCACAGCTGGCAAAATGAACGGAAAATGATACCGGTACTTAAGGTTTGATGCAGACCTGCAGAGTCCGGGTCCCGTTGAAAGTATTCCAAGGAAAAAAGTGTATATTTCCAAAGGTGAGGGTGGGAAAAATATATCAGATGAACACATTTACTCACGCAACTCCTTTGACTTTAACCAAGTTTTTACCCCCTCTTCTTTCCTTGTCTGTCCCTCACCTTTAGCGGTCCCCACTTAAACTCGGCACCCCGCGTTTGTTCCGCCCCTCATTTTTCGTTCACCCGTGCAAAACATATCAGAATAAGTGTCTAAAATAAATACGCCAACTGCCTCGGACTCTGATTGGCTCTCTGTCCCTATTTTAACCCACTCCTATCTCTCCCGTTTGGTCAGTCCGTCTGCAAAACTGAGTTAACACTAGGCACTTCGACTCTGTCCCCCGGCTCCCACCTGCGGCTAGGCTACGTAACAACCCTTACAACTCACAATCTACCCCTGCCGAGCCTGTATCTCACCAACGCCAGATCCATTACCCATATAACAAATGACCTGGAACTACAACTCGCTGGAAACCATTACGGGACAGTGGTATCTTAACCATCACGGAAACCTGGCTCAACTAAAGGATACCCGGTGGTAGCATGCAGCTACATAGCTGCTCTCTGCATTGCTTTCTTACACTGAAAGGAGAATACCGCCAATTTTGTTGTACTTTTGTATTATGACAACAAAAAACATTCATTCAACTCTAATTCTGTGTTTGTATTTGTAGATCAATAGTTGTTATTTGTTACGGTATGAGTATAGATGTTAAGAGGGGACTGTATGAGAGTGTGATTGTGCCGACTGTGTTGTATGATGCAGAGACTTGGAGCCTGAATGCGAATTTGAGAAGGAAATGAAATGTTTTTGAGATAAAGTGTTTGAGGACTATGTTGGGAGTGACAAGATTGGATAGATTGAGAAATGAAATTGTGAGGGACAGAACTGGAGTAGTAGTGGAACTGAGCCAGCGTGTGGATAAGAGAGTACTCGGATGGTTTGGGCACATGGAGAGGATGGATGAGGAGCGAATGTTGAAGAGGATCTAAGGAGCAGAAGTAAATGGAAAGAGACCAAGAAGAACGCCGCGATTCACGTGGATGGATGATGTTATGAGTGCACTGCAGGAAAGACGTCTAAATATAGTGGAAGCCAGAGCTCTTGTTGGTGATAGGAATGAGTGGAGAGGTGTTGTAAAAGGATAGTTTTGGGGGCGGCAGTTGCTCAGGAGGTAGAGCGCTTGTCTTGGGATCAAGGGATCCCAGTTCGAATCCCGGCTCGTCCGTGTTACATGTTGAAGTGTCCTTGGGTAAGACACTGAACCCCTAATACCCCCAATAAGCAGGTTAGTGTCTTACATGGCTGCAATACAAGGCCGCTATTGGGAAACGTGGAGCACATTGTAAAGCGCTTTGGGAAGTCAATGACTTGAAAAGCGCTATATAAATGCAGATCATTTCATTCATTTCATAGTGGGATGTTTGGACATGTTCTAAAAGATGGCCAGGGCACCTGTATGATGCGGCAGGGGTAAACCGGCGAAAGCTGTCGGGCCTTGCTGTTGAACAGAAGAGTGTGTTGTGTCACCCTGACCCGAGTGACATGGTCGCTTATTTGTGTTCCGTTTCATCTGGAGGGACGAAACCATGACCGACTTGGGTGCCGAGGTGCTTAACTCGTTTGGGTGTTTGGGTTGGCCATGGTCCCAAAAATTTTGTGTGTGTTTTTTTGCTCCTTTTCCCTTTTTGTTTTTCTTCATTTTTGGATGTGTTGTAGGTAGGTAGGTAGGTAGGTAAAAAGTTGTTATTGTCACGGTTAACCATTGGTCTGCCCGTGTATCCAGTTTCCGGTATCGATCCCGCTTGTATCTTCCTGTTCGGTATCTTTCTCCAGTATCCGGTATCGAACCCGCCTGTCTCGTCCTGTTCGGTATCTTGCTCCAGTATCCGGTATCGATCCCGTCTGTCTCGTCCTGTCCGGTAGGTAGGTAGGTAGGTAGGTAGGTAGGTAGGTAGGTAGGTAAAAAGTTGTTATTGTCACGGTTGCCCATTGCCCTGCCCGTGTATCCAGTTTCCGGTATCGATCCCGCTTGTATCGTCCTGTCCGGTATCTTGCTCCAGTATCTGGTATCGATCCCGTCCGTCTCGTCCTGTCCGATATCTTGCTCCAGTATCCGGTATCGATCCTGTCTGTCTCGTCCTGTCCGGTATCTTGCTCCAGTATCCGGTATCGAACCCGCCTGTCTCGTCCTGTTCGGTATCTTGCTCCAGTATCCGGTATCGATCCCGTCCGTCTCGTCCTGTCCGATATCTTGCTCCAGTATCCGGTATCGAACCCGCCTGTCTCGTCCTGTTCGGTATATTGCTCCAGTATCCGGTATCGAACCCGCCTGTCTCGTCCTGTTCGGTATCTTGCTCCAGTATCCGGTATCGATCCCGTCTGTCTCGTCCTGTCCGGTAGGTAGGTAGGTAGGTAGGTAGGTAGGTAGGTAAAAAGTTGTTATTGTCACGGTTGCCCATTGCCCTGCCCGTGTATCCAGTTTCCGGTATCGATCCCGCTTGTATCGTCCTGTCCGGTATCTTGCTCCAGTATCTGGTATCGATCCCGTCCATCTCGTCCTGTCCGATATCTTGCTCCAGTATCTGGTATCGAACCCGCCTGTCTCGTCCTGTTCGGTATCTTGCTCCAGTATCCGGTATCGATCCCGTCTGTCTCGTCCTGTCCGGTAGATAGGTAGGTAGGTAGGTAGATAGATAGATAGATAGATAGATAGATAGATAGATAGATAGATAGATAGATAGATAGATAGATAGATTAAACGCGATAACCGAAGGATTACTGTATACTCCCAAATATCTGAGTCACAAAGGTAGTTGAGAACCAGTGCATTTTTCAAAGAAAGGCTCCATTCAAGATGTACTAGCTTCCATTTCCTCGAAATTAGACATAAAACAACAGACATTCATTTTGTTGTGATTTAATGCACTCCAAACAAAATTTAATACAAAAAGCATGCACCCATTTTTCATGAGACTCCATTGGACTTCCAATGACCCCCATTTGAATGCCAATAAAAAGAGAAGACTGCTAATAGGCTTTTCTTCCCTCCCTTATTTTGAAAAGCTGCGAGGAGATAACATGACAGCGGCAACCTGAACAGACATGACCAGACAGAAAATGGTACATTCCAGCCTTAATGAATGTCAGCCATGTTTAATGGAACTCCTAAATCTCATCAACGGTCACCACCATGTCAAAGTACTAAACCAGTCTGCTATAATCAATTTAACGTGAGACAAATATACAGGGTTGGGTAGGGTTACTTTGACTTGATTACTTTCAATTACTTTTGGATTACTCCAAAATATGCTAATAAAAGATAAAAGACAAAATAAACTAAATATGAATACAATTACAGTAAATTCCGGACCTGTTTATAAGCCGCACCCGTCATTTTTTAAGTGATCTGCCACTTTTGTACTTACACAAGCCGCACTTGTGTATAAGCCGCGTGCACCCATGTATAAGCAGCGTGCGCCCGTACTGAATCTCGCGACACAATGGCAAGTTCAACTCAGACCAGGCTATGAGTTCCACGGTTATAACAGGGATTTTGTAAGGTTTATTGTTCTATATTCTTTATCAATTATCCATCATCCGTTATCGGTCAAATCATAATATGCTACAAACCCAAGGGGCCGAGACATTTGCTCTCAGCCAAGAGGCTGAGTCAAGGTCCTAGCCACAGGGCCAAGCAGCGATCAGTGCGAATGCACCGTTCCCGGAGGTACTGCAATACCGGGCCGATGCAAGGAGTGGACAGAGCAAGCTCTTATACCATCTCCCGATTGCGAAAATCGATTGGAACTAAATATCCTTCATAGATAATATACAAATCCAGAACCACAGTTGACAACATAGATTGTTCACAAATCTAGAATCACAGTCAGCAACATGATTGGAAAATGATACCCGTAATTAAGGTATGATGCAGACTTGTAAAGTCCGGGTCCCGTTGAAAGTAATCCAAGGAAACAAAATGTATATTTCCAAAGTTAAGGGTGGGAAAAATATATATCCACTATTGTCCGCTGCGACAACAGACAGATCTACCGGTAACTCAGCTTTACCCCAATTCCCATCAGCCCGAGTTTGCTCCGCCCCTTATTTTTGATCCGTCCGTTGAACACATAACAGAATAAATCTCTAAAATAAATACATTACAAAAATATACAGTTGCAAATACATATTATACATGGTTACACATATTTACGAAGAAAGACGGTACACCGAGAGAGTTTTCAAAGCTTTAATAATAATAATAATATAACTTTCATCCCAAACCGTGCCTTTGAAAGGTACCAACACGCTTTTTGGGATCACGCTCGCCATGTATCAAGCGTGCTTGTTAAAAACAAAGCATCCCTTAATTGTGAAATCCACAACTTCCTCCTCATAACCACCGCCATCAAGGGCGTCTTCCTCATTATCGGAACGTACCTTAACCTTACAGACAATATATACTTAAACTTAGAGGTTGCAGTCTTTCTTAACGCACATATTCTACTGGTCTTAATCTTACCTTTAATCAGGGGTGTCATACTCAATTATACAGAGGGCCAGAACTCAAACCACAACTTTGGTCGCGGGCCGAACAGGATAAATATTTATTGAATACACTTTCCTTTTTAAAAAAAGAAATATATATATATATGAATTTAAAACAGTCAGGAATATTATTCCAGAATAAAAAAGAGTAAACATTAAATGAATTAAAAATCGTTGCTCTCCATAAGAATATCTCCTGTCAAAACTGTAAAAATGAAAATATTCTTCTTTAACTCTTCAACTTTCTTATCTTTTCTCTGGATTCAAGGTTTTTCAGCTTACTCTGAAGTTTTGTCTTGTAGTGCTGTTTTACATTAAATTCCTTAATAACGGCCAAAAAACCTCCACAAATAAGACACACGGGTTTACCGACAAAGTCAGTTAACATAATTTTCTCAGCCATTGTGGTTTTTAGTATCCGAGTATAATTTGAAAGTTATCAGGGTTTCATAGATCCGGGCCATTATAGTAGATGTATATAAAAGGATTTTGCGGGCCGGATATAACTGTACGCCGGGGCGGGTGTGGCCCGCGGGCCGTGAGTTTGACACATGTGCCTTTAATACTCCAGCGCCGCTGATGACCGTTAGAAAAATTCACTGAATAAGCCGCAGGGCTGAACATTTGGGAAAAAAGTAGCGGCTTATAGTCCGGAATTTACGGTACTACATTTTGTGCAGGCTTGGCGAGTAACGGAATACATGGAACGGCAAAAAATGATGTTGGCAAGCTGTTTGGATTTATTTTCATTTTGTTTCTGCCGCATTTTATGTTCGTTTTAACGGAGATCAAAGAGATCAAAGCCAGGAGAGAAAGCTTACCACGTGTTGTGAGTCATCATTTTATTTATATTTAGTTTCTTTTGTCTTTTATTAGCATATTTGGTATTGGAGTCATCCAAAAGTAATTGAAAGTAATCAAGCTATAGTAACCCTACCCAACCCTGCAAATATACAGCGCTAGCATCCAAATGGACCAGTGTGTGTCGCTTTCTATCATTTTAAAACTAAAAGAACGCAAAAGGAACATTAAGGACAAGGCATCAGAGACGTATGTCATTTTTATCACCGTGGCTCCAAACATCTCATATCAGATAGCATCCTAGACGAGAGCCTTGAATGACATATGTGATAAAGCTCGCTCCCGGCTTACCGGAAGTATCTTTTGAGTCTATCAGAGAAAAAAAACACCATTTTAACAGAAAGCATTAGATGGATGTCGTAAATAGTTGTATCAGAAGAGCGCATCAAAGGACAGGCTGGCAATCCGACCTCCATCTTCTATTTTGTGAAAGACTAAAATGTCCACTCGGGTTCTCGTAAAAATAAGACAATGGAAAGTCAAGCCTGATAGTTAACGCCAGCTCTTGTTTAGCCTTTGAAGTTGCGGCATCTGTCAAGACCAGAACGGAGACAGGACCCACTAGCGTTACATTTTTCTCAGTTTTATTGGAAGAAAGGAAAGGGTTGCCCCTAAGATCCGGTGATCGCTGGGCGCGGGAATCAGGTCGCTCTGAACACGGAAGTGGCACTTCCGTGGCGAGCGATGGCGGTGTCGAGAACGGAAAAAAAAAACGGTCAGTAGCCGGGACAGAAGAGCAAAAACGTGGTTGGGATCAGCAACGAGCCGAAAGCCAGGAGAGGAGAGTAGATGTGGTCAAGATCAAAAAACGGGTCGAAGCCGGGGGAACAGACGGGAGCAAAAACAGGAGTGAGACAGTGTCGAAAATGCTTGCCTAGAGTAAACTAAGGTTCGCAGATAGACTGACAACCGGTGACAGATAGATGTGGGTTTAAATCAGGGGTGTCAAACTCATCTTAACTCGGGGGCCACACGATAGAACAAACATTCTGTCGGGGGCCGGACTAGTAGATTAAAGAGAAAGAAAAAGAGAGATAAAGAAATAAGAGAAACTTCCGGAACAAGCGATGGCGGTGTCGGGGACGGAAAAACGGGTCAGTAGCCGGGACAGGAGAGCAAAAACATGGTTGGGGTCGTAAGCGAGTGGTAAGCCAGGAAAAGAGAGTAGACGTGGTCGGGGACAAAAACAGGTCGAAAGCCGGGACGGGAGAGTAGACGTGGTCAGGATCAAAAACGGGTCGAAGCCGGGGGACAGAAAGGAGCAAAAAACAAGTTAGAGTCAGGGTCGAAAAAAAGGCTTGCCTCGTGTAAACTGAGGTTTGCAGGCGGACTGACAAAGGGGGACAGATAGGAGTGGGTTTAGATAGTGAAGCATGTAGGACCTACATTGTAGGTAATCATGACAGCATCAGCTCATAAAAATAATAAAAGAACATGCTAAACCAAAAGTGAGGCTCATGCACAACTAAACTGCCTGAATATTTGCAGCTGGACCCCTTTGGGCCTAACTCAGAAGGGCTTCACCACAGATTGCTTCTTTTTTTCCACTCTAATGTCTATACTTATTGGGTGGATGATGGATGGATGGATAGACGGACGGAAAGACAGAGGGACGGACAGAAAGACAGGCGGACGGGCAGGCAGGTGGGCAGATAGGTAGCTACGTAGGTAAGTAGGTAGGGAGATATGTATATAAATAGATGGCAGATGGATGGATGGATGCATGAATGGATGGTTGGGTGGATGGACAGAAAGACATAAGGACAGATGGACGGATGGGCGGGTGGACGGGCATGCAGGTAGGAAGGTATGTAGGTAAGTAGGTATGTATGTAAAAAGATGGCAGATGGATGGATGGATGGATGGAAAGATGAACGGATGGATGGATGGATGGACAGACGGACGGAGGGACAGATGTAATAGTAATAAAAATAGACTCATCACAGAAACATCAAGATCGTTCTAAAAAGAGATACCGGGAAAATATAAAGCCGCATAGCTCACCTAAGTTCTCTTGCAGCCATCACCTTCAATATTGATACATAACCATGGTCTTCTTACAACCGTGAGTGTAGTAAATCCAGGAGAGTAAAATATTTACAAATACAGAATATTAAAAAATGTTTCTCTATGCCGTAGTGCAACCCAACGTGTGGTTCACATTCATCTATTTCGGCCAATCGCAGGCTTTGTTTCGCCCCTTTAGCCTATGCGAGCCTGTAAATGATAAAAAGATCCGCCCCCTTTACCTCCGAATAACTTTAGCCAATAGTGACTGATTCAAATGATGATTGACACATTGGTTAGCCAATGAAACGCCGGTATATAAATCCCAGCATACACCGCGGACGACTTCGCCTTCGGGGGAAAATCCAGTCGGCGGCTGTTTGCCTTAGTTGCAAGACTTTGCGACTTAATATTGATCCATATATAAGGCGCACTGTATTATAAGGCGCATGGTCAGCTTTTGAAAAAAATAAAGGCTTTTCGGTGCGCCTTATAGTACGGAAAATACCGTATTTTTTCTTTCTACAGTGAACGTCCAAGCGACTTTATTTTTGACCTTCATGTCGAGCATTCATGTCGAGCAACTCAGTATCCCACAACAAAATGTTCATTAACAATATATATGATATAACGAAACACATGTACAATATAACATGTTAAACTATATAAATAAACACGTTTGGAGAAAAAAATATGGTGTAAGATTATTTTGTATTATGTAAGGGAAAATACGACAGTTTGTAAGGGCATGGGGTCCTGGAGCGTGACAGGTATGCTGTACTTGCCCAAGACACACCACAGCATGTGGTGCCCCTATAACACTGGCAGTTGGAGGATCCGTGAACTGGGGAATATTGTTCTCCATAGCTCGTTTTAAAGCCCCATCACCGTATTTCCTCACCTCAAGATCGGACAGTACCATTTGAAAACCTGCACATTCGATTAGGCTTGTTTTGCCGTAATGGATTACTGAAATGTATCAGTTCAAAGGTCGGCCATGACAGCAAACAAATGGGAACAGATTCAATTCGGCCCATTAAGCTGCTTATGTGGCTCATTCCTCTCGACATTACGTCACGTATGGATCTAAAAGCTCGAGAAAGGGTTTGGGAAGATGATGTAACTCCCTGGTTTGCTTTGGTGAATTATACAAAGGAACCTTTTTGACCCAAAGAGCCATAAAAGCAAAAAAATGTTTTTAAAAAAAATTGAGAGACATCATATATTTTCAGACAAAATTAAAAAAAACTGCCAGACACACTCTCTAGACAAAAGCTAATTCTTCAGCACATTTGATTTCACTGTGTGTCATTTGATGATTTCATCAAATGTATGAAATGATAATAATCAATGTTCCCTGTAATTTTGCAGGGGTCCGAGCGTTCACACAAAGTCGGTGAGCAACGCTTGAAACAACAGTGAGCCACCATAATCCCAAGTGTGGCAAGATAATTCATTATCAAACATGTCCAAAACTTGACATCAAGTTACATTTTGCGGAGTTTCCGGCAATCCAAAATTATTTTTCTCTTTTGAATGAATTGACTCATGTAGAGGGTGGGACAAAGAAAGAAAAAGAGAGAGAGAGAGAGAGAGAGAGAGAGAGAGAGAGAGAGAGAGAGAGAGAGAGAAACAAAAGATAAAAAGTAGTGAGAGATGGGGGAAAAAAGGGAGAGGAAGAAAGAAATACAAAGAGAAATAGAAAGACAGAAGGAAAGAAAAGTGAAAAGAGAGCACGAAGGGTAGGAAGTGAGAAAGAGAAAAGAGAGAAAAGGAACAAAGGAAGTTAGAGCAAAAGAAGTTAAAAATACACAGGGAAAGAGACAAAGAGGAACAAAGGAAGAGAAAAAGTGAGACACAGAGAGTGAAAGAGACAGAGAGTGAGAAAAGGGGTGGAAAAGAGAGAGAGAGAGGGAGAGAGAGAGCATGAGAAACAAAAGAGATAAAAAGTCGTGAGAGAGGGGGAAAGAAAGGGAGTGGAAGAAAGAAATCAAAAGAGAAATAGAAAGACAGAAGGAGAGAAAAGAGAAAACAAAGCGCGAAGGGTAGGAAGAGAGAAAGAGAAAAGAGAGAAAAGGAAAAAAGGAAGTTAGAGCAAAAGAGGTTAAAAGACACAACAAAGGAAGAGAAAAAGAGAGATACAGAGTGAAAGAGACAGAGACAGAGTGGGAGAAAAGGGGTGGAAAAGAGAGAGAGAGAGAGAGAAATAAATACAAGTACAGTGTCTTTGTTCTGAGGCACCTGGCTTTGGCAACATCAAGTTGACATATTTCAACCTGCAGCTTGTTTTCCTCTTGCGCTTCTCTGAGTGTTGTCTCGCGGGCCGGATTCAATCCCAGAGCGGGCCTGATCCGGCCCGCGAGCCGCCTCTTCGACACCAGTGCTCTACATCTTCGGTGTTCCGAAGAAGACACTTCATAATCGACAACACTCCTATTCTCCGGAGCATCATCTCTTATAGCAAGCAGAAAACAACATAGGATGATTCAGGCCATGAGTGCCCCGATGAATTCTGGGTAATCCACACATCTGTGAATTCTCCGGCGGAGGCTAGAAGGTCCAAAATGAATTTCCGTGCGACATATGCTTCCATGCGTGGCTCCACTAGCCAACACGAGGCCGCCCGCGGTGCCGCCACATCGCCTCGAAATGTGTTTATCCAGCACAGATGGTAAATTCTCCGTTTCATTTTTTTTCTTTTTAGCCATGGCTTTGGTGATGCAACATATTGGTAATGCTACAAAGTGTAGTGGGGAGAAGCCCACCTGGCAAATTTTCCACTCAGCAGAGCCGAAAACCTATGTGGGATGCCTTTAAAGCAGGGGTGTTAAACTCATTTTAACACGGGGGCCACACGAGAGAACAGGCATTCAGTCGGGGGCCGGACTAGTAGATTAAAGAGAAAGAAAAAGAGGGATTGAGAAATAAGAGAAAGAGGGAGGGAAAAGAAGAGAGGGCGGGACAAAGAAAGAAAAAGAGAGAGAGAGGGAGGGAGCGTGAGAAACAAAAGAGATAAAAGGAGAGATGGGGAAAAGAGAGGGAGAGGAATAAATAAATCCAAAGAGAAATAGAAAGACAGAAGGAGAGAAAAGAGTAAAGAAAGTGCGATGGGTAGGAAGAGAGAAAGAAAAAAGGAAAAAAGGAAGTTAGAGCAAAATAAGTTAAAAAGACACAGGACAGGGCAAGAGACAAAGAGGAACAAAGGAAGATAAAAAGAGAGACACAGAGAGAGAAAGGGGTGGAAAAGAGAGAGAGAGAGAGAGAGAGAGAGAGAGAGAGAGAGAGAGAGTGAGAAACAAAAGAGATAAAAAGAGAAGTCGTGAGAGAGGGGGAAAGATAGGGAGCGGAAGAAAGAAATCCAAAGAGATATAGAGAGACAAAAGGAGCGAAAAGAGAAAATAAAGCGCAAAGGGTACAAAGAGAGAAAGAGAAAAGGAAAAAAGGACGTTAGAGCAAAATAAGTTAAAAAGACACAGGGAGACAAAGAGGAACAAAGGAAGAGAAAAAGAGAGACACAGAGAGTGAAAGAGACAGAGCCAGAGAGTGGGAGAAAAGGGGTGGAAAAGAGAGAGAGAGAGAGAGAGAGAGGCGGGGGAGAGAAAGGGAGTGTAAGAAAGAAATCCAAAGAAAAATAGAAAGATAGAAGGAGAGAAAAGAGTAAAGAAAGTGCGAAGGGTAGGAAGAGAGAAAGAGAAAAGGAAAAAAGGAAGTTAGAGCAAAAGAAGTTAAAAAGATACAGGGAGAGAAAGAGACAAAGAGGAACAAAGGAAGAGAAAAACAGAAGGAGAGTGAAAGAGACAGAGAGTGGGAGAAAAGGGGTGAAAAAAAAGAGAGAGAGAGAGAGAGAGAGAGAGTGAGAGAGAGAGTGAGAAACAAAAGAGATAAAAAGAGAAGTCGTGAGAGAGGGGGAAAGATAGGGAGCGGAAGAAAGAAATCCAAAGAGAAATAGAAAGACAAGGAAGTTAGAGCCAAAGAAGTTAAAAAGACACAGGGAGAGAAAGAGGAACAAAGGAGGAAACAAAGAGAGACACAGAGTGAACGAGACAGAGACAGAGTGGGAGAAAAGAGGTGGAAAAGAAATTGAGAGAGAGTGAGAGAGAGCGAGAGAAAGAAAAAGAAATAAATACAGTACAGTGTCTTTGTTCTGAGGCACCTTTCTTTGGCAACATCAAGTTGACATATTTCAACCTGCAGCTTGTTCTTCTCTTGCGCTTCTCTGAGTGTTGTCTCGCGGGCCGGGTTCAATCCCTTAGCGGGCCTGATCTGGCCCGCGGGCCGCCTGTTTGACACCTGTGCCTTCAGAGGGTATTCCATTAAACCGGTCATACTAGATCCCGATTAAAAGTCCTTTTATCATTCGACCAATGAAAACAAACCATAAAAAGAAAAAAAAAATAGTTACTTGGAGATACTGTACAATCTTCAGAGATGAAGACAAGTTCACAGCCTGGTTATCCTGGAAAGGGGATTATCTCATGTGGGGTCCCCTCTCAAGGTTTCTTCAATTACCTCCTGTTGAGGTTTTTGAGTTTTTCCTTGCCCTCATGTTGGTTCCAGATCAGGGGATGGTGTCATAATAGTCTGTGGTCCGTGCAGCCCCTTGAGACTCCTGATTAAGGGCTATACAAATAAACATGACATGACTTGACAATGTGGTTGTAAATATAAATAAAAATTATATTAAAAATATTGATTACATTGCTTTTAACAACTGCAGATTGTCAGGACCAGAATGGAAACAGGACCCAATTGCGTAACGTTTACCACAAGTTTATTGAAAGGGAGAGGAAGGGCTGCGCCCACGATCCGGTGTTCGCTGGACGCGGGAAGCAAGTTGCTCTCGTACTTGGATTGTGATGGAGCCCATCTGAGCTATCGTCAGGGAGTGGGCAGGGGACACCCTGAACTGGTTGCCAGCCAGTCGCAGGGCACACAGGGACAGATAACTCACTCACTCATTAACATCCATCCATCCATCCATTATCTGCACCGCTTATCCTCAAGGATATCTTCAGGCAGTGAGCAGGGGACACCCTGAACTGGTTGCCAGCCAGCCGCAGGGCACACAGAGACAGATAACTCACTCACTTATTACAATCCCTCCATTATCTGCACCGCTTATCCTCAGTAGGGTCGCGGGGGTGCTCGAGCACATCCCAGCTATCTTCAGGCAGTAGGCAGGGGACACCCTGAACTGGTTGCCAGCCAGCCGCAGGGCACACAGAGAACTCACTCTTTTCCACCTGGGGACATTTTGGACCGTCCGATTAACCTGAAATGCATGTTTTTGGAATGTCGGAGGAAACCAGAGTGCCCGCAGGATACCCACGCAAGCATGGGGAGAACATGCAAACTCTGCACAGGAAGTTCGATGTCATGACCTCAGAACTGTGCCGCACACGCGCTAACCACTGCGCTGCCGTGGGACGCGGGAAGCAAGTTGCTCTCGTACTTGGATTGTGATCCGAACATGGTAGCGGATCTTCCGTAGCGAGCGATGGAGGTGTCAGGGACGGAAAAAAACGGGTCGGTAGCCGGGACTGGGAGAGCAAGGTGTGGTCGGGGTCGTAAGCGAGTCGTAAGCTAGAAGAGTAGACGTAGTCGGAGACAAAAGAGGTCTTAAGCCCGGACGGGTCAGGAGCAAAACAGGTTGTAGCCGGAGACAGACGGGAGCAAAAGCGGGACAGGTAGGAGTCAGGCGGGAGCAAAAGCGGGACAGGTAGGAGTCAGGGTCGAAAAAGGCTTGCCAACTATTCACTGAGGTTCGCAGATGGACTGACAACAGGGGACAGACAGGACTGGGTTCAAATACTGACAGGGAGCCAATCAGAACCTGCGGCAGTTGGCGCCAAATGAGCAGGCAAAGGTGAGTCACATCAGTAATCACAGATTCACATTATTGTCATATTGGCAGAACGTTTAACGTTTTTTACCAATATTTTCTACTGCTACTTAATATAAAGAGACACAAGATTATGAAAATGAACAAAATTATATGAAAGGTCAGGCGGCAGCTGATATTACTAAGTAAATATACTCAGATAATAATACTTAAAATGAGCAAAATGATGCAAAATCTGCTATTCTAGACAATTTTGCTGATTTTATTTTTTTTTCTTCACCAAGAAAGTACTAGAAGATGAAGGAAAACAAAGACATTATTTGTCAGTCCGTCAATAAACCTCTGCCCCGCAAGACGTAGATTTTGACTCGGTCCTGTTTTCCTGTTGGTATTCCCGGTCCGGTATTGATCCCATTTTTTTTTTTTGACCTGTTTAATATTGGTTTACATTTTCGTTACTGTCTATTTTCGTCCTGTTTTTTGTTATTTCCAGTTTTCGTTCCTGTCTAGTTTGTCCTGTTTATTTTCGATATCCTGATTCATTATCCATCCAATCTGTCTCGTCCTGTCCGGGATCGACCCTATCTGTCCGATATCAACTCGGGCAATTGAAATAGATCTTATCGGTTTCTGGCTTCCTGTCTTTCCACGCCAGACTGCTATCATGCATGATTTCCCGTTTCCCGTAAAATAAAAGGCTTGCGTGAGA
This sequence comes from Urocampus carinirostris, assembly GCF_059441175.1. NCBI lineage: Eukaryota > Metazoa > Chordata > Actinopteri > Syngnathiformes > Syngnathidae > Urocampus > Urocampus carinirostris. Next base: position 64,468,420 of record NC_142350.1, on the reverse strand, counting down.
ACGTCACGCGTTTGGGTCCTGATCCTGTTCTGGTTCTTGACACAGGTGGTTGTTTTTGACTGGATGTGTTTATTTAGATGCAACACAAACTTTTTCTTCTTCTTTCCGTGTTTTTTCCTACTTTTTTTTAAATTCCTTTTAAAAAACATCTCAAAGTGTTTATTTTTTCCTAGCTGTTGCTTGTTTTCTTTTTGTTCTCTTGAATTTTTTTTCTTTGTATCTTTCTTTTCTTTTTTGTGGCTTTTTTTCAGAATTTTTCCTTCTTTTTTCTCTTCCTTTTGTTTCTTTTTTTCTTAGCTTTTCACTACTTTTTCATTTTGGTATTTTCTTCTTTTTGTTCTATTCCCCCTTCCTTTAAGTCATTTTGCGCAAAATTTTACATCATTTTGGTCGTGTAGGGATCAAAGAACAAAAACAACCCGAAGAGCCTTTTAGTGAGCCGAGCCGAAGAAGCCGGTCCTCGAAAAACTCTACTGACTTTACTCAACTTTGTTCTACTTCGACCTTGACTTCTGTATACCGCATTTAGAACACAAAGTCAAGGGGGAACCCTTGTATTTTCACCTTCATGCACTGTAACTTTGACTTAATTGTCTTCTTAATTAGCAAATAGGATCCCTGATTTTTGTGAGCCGGCTAGATTTTCTTGTGCGCGAAAAAGCTCTGGGTAGTGCGCGATTGCGCACACATGCAACTTAGAGGGAACATTGCTTCGGACAGACGAAATCCCCACAGTCTTGAAAAATACGAAAGCATCCAAAACCCCGGCAAAACATTTTTCCTCTCTAAAATGATCTCACCAAACCATGGCTTTGTGCTCGGTAGAGGTAATCGAGTTCAGCTCGACCTAACATGGCGTATATTGCATTCAACGGACTGACCGACCTCTCCGGCTCAGCCTTTATTTACAAGACGAGAGATGAAGCTTGATAAATATCTGCTGCGTGCCTGCACAGCACACTGAAAGACACTCAAGACAACAACTGCTGCTTCTTTTTGCTGCAGGAGTAAATATTTGAGTTCTACTTTTGGACTGTCGGGGCTCAGGTGAGTAAGGATGGACGTCATTGCACGAAGCCCCCCCGGGGCCCAGTTGGCCCAAAACATCAACTCTCTCCTCAAGGGTTTAGTAATCCAATTTAGTGTTCATGTGAAGAGCTTGGGTTGAATTTGGAATTGTGGAGTTCCATCTATTCCATTATCTGCAACTGCTTATCTTCAGTAGGGTCACGGGGGTGCTGGAGCCCATCCGAGCTATCTTCAGGGAGTGGGCAGGGGACACCCTGAACTGGTTGCCAGCCAGTCGCAGGGCACACAGGGACAGATAACTCACTCACTTATTAACATCCATCCATCCATCTATTATCTGCACCGCTTATCCTCAGTAGGGTCGCGGGGGTGCTGGAGCCCATCCGAGCTATCTTCAGGGAGTGGGCAGGGGACACCCTGAACTGGTTGCCAGCCAGTCGCAGGGCACACAGGGACAGATAACTCACTCACTTATTAACATCCATCCATCCATCTATTATCTGCACCGCTTATCCTCAGTAGGGTCGCGGGGGTGCTGGAGCCCATCCGAGCTATCTTCAGGGAGTGGGCAGGGGACACCCTGAACTGGTTGCCAGCCAGTCGCAGAGCACACAGAGACAGATAACTCACTCACTTATTACAATCCCTCCATTATCTGCACCACTTATCCTCAGTAGGGTCGCGGGGGTGCTGGAGCACATCCCAGCTATCTTCAGGCAGTGAGCAGGGGACACCCTGAACTGGTTGCCAGCCAGCCGCAGGGCACACAGGGACAGATAACTCACTCACTTATTAACATCCATCCATTATCTGCACCGCTTATCCTCAGTAGGGTGGCGAGGGTGCTGCAGCCCATCCCAGCTATCTTCGGGCAGTGGGCAGGGGACACCCTGAACTGGTTGCCAGCCAGCCGCAGGGCACACAGAGACAGATAACGCACTCTTTTCCACCTGGGGACATTTTGGACCATCCGATTAACCTGAAATGCATGTTTTTGGAATGTCGGAGGAAACCAGAGTGCCCGGAGGAAACCCACGCAAGCACGGGGAGAACATGCAAACTCTGCACAGGAAGTTCGATGTCATGACCTCAGAACTGTGCCGCACACGCGCTAACCACTGCTCCGCCGTGCTGCCTGACTTTAATCAACTTAAAACGAATAGTGCAAAAAGCAATGGAGATTTCAATGAACCCTGTGATATTTAAAAATGTAGGCACTCCTGTTTTAGAGCCAAAGTGATGAACGAATGTCATGATAAGAGCTAATATATGTGTGTCCAACTGAACCTGCTTCCCTTGAACAAGTTAACTACACTTTTTACGCTTTCTCTTAATTACAAACACACTACCACAGACTTTAAAATGTTAATATTATGAGCGGCTTGATTTACATTCAGACATGTGGGGGAATGTCGTGGAGTCTTCAACGTTTGGAGTCGGAATTTTTTTTGCCTGAGTGGCTCCGCCCCGGTTGCTTATCCAATCAGAAGGCAAGGGGTGGGTAGCGAGGAGGGAGAGTTCGGGTGCTATAGAGAGTCTAAATAATCAGCCAGGCGAATGAATAAAAAAGGCATGTAGCGAAATCCGTCAAATTCCTAAATATCGGTGCCGATAAACGGCCCGCCCGATAATCGGTCGACCTCTAGTAGAACGGTCGGAAAAATGGATTGGTCTCTCAGGAACTGTCCTGTTATGCTTCAGATCCTACCTCTCAGATAGGACGCACTGTGTTAAATATGGTGAAATGACATCTGAGCCCTTTAGAGTTACCTGTGGTGTTCCACAGGGTTCAGTACTCGGCCCCCTTCTTTTCAGCATTTACATGCTTCCATTAGGGGATATTATTCGCAAGTATAATATCAGTTTCCATTGCTACGCAGATGACACTCAACTATATCTTCCGATGGAGGAATCTGTCACACTAAATTGTGGAAATTTAGAGGCCTGCCTCATTGAGATAAAAGAGTGGATGTCACTCAACATCTTGCGCCTTAACTCTGAAAAGACCGAAATGTTAGTTATTGGTCCATCTAAATGCTTAAAACACACTTCTACTCTATAGCATATAAATAACCTATACTTCATGTTGATAATATGTGTATCATTTGCCCTCATGTAGGTTTTAGATGAGGGGATGCTGTCATAATAGTGTGTAATAATAGTTTGCAATAGTCTTTGATCTGTGCAGCCCTTTGAGACCCTTTGTGATTAAGGGCTATACAAATAAACATGACTTACAAAACTGCGGAGTATGTGAGGGCCCTTTTAGACCCCCCCCCAAAATCCTTTGGGACCTCTTATCATTAAGAGATCAAAGACACAAAATTCCACCAAAAGTCCCAGAACACAGAACAGGACAGTTCAAAAAATTCGGTAGTTCCAGACAGGGTTGAGTAGGATTACTTTAACTGGATTACTTTCAATGACTTTTGGATTACTTCAATACCAAATATGCTAATAAAAGACAAAAGAAACTAAATATGAATAAAATGACTACATTTTGTGCAGGCTTGGGGAGTAACCGATTACGTGGAACGGCAAAAATGATGTTGGCAAGCTGTTTGGATTTATTTTCATTTTGTTACTGTCGCATTTGATGTTAGTTTTGCCGGAGATCAAAGAGATCAAAGCCAGGAAATGAAAATAAGATGAAATGATGTGCATTCAAGTCAATGACTTCCCAAAGCGCTTTACAATGTGCTCCACATTTCCCAATAGCGGCCTTGCAGCCATGTAAGGCGCTAACCTGCTTATTGGGGGTATTAGGGGTTCAGTGTCCTACCCAAGGACACTTCGACATGTGACACGGTTGAGCCGGGATTCGAACTGGGATCCCTAGACGTGGTCCGGATAAAAAATGGGTCGCAAGTCGGGATGGGAGAGTAGACGTGGTCGAGATCAAAAATGGTCGTAGCCGGAGACAGACGGGAGCAAAACCGGGACAGGAGGGAGTCAGGGGTCGAAAAAAGGCTTGCCGGGATTCAAACTTGGATCCCTTGATCCCAAGACGAGCGCTCTACCTCCTGAGCTACTGCCGGTAAGGAGAGAAACCTTACCACGTGTTGTGAGTCATCATTTTATTCATATTTAGTTTCTTTTGTCTTTTATTAGCATATTTGGTATTGGAGTAATCCAAAAGTAATTGAAAGTAATCCAGTTAAAGTAACCCTTCCCAACCCTGGTTTCAGAAAAACTCCAAAAGACTGAATAATAATGCAAGTGAATATACTATTGCATTCCAGCACAATCTTCATGAAAAGCAAAGAAAGTGCAAACAAACAAACCAGAGAGAGAACCCGGAGTGTGTACTCTCTCCTGTTGACACTCCTGACAACTCAAAGCGGGCACAAATATTTGTCCACATAAATTAGAATAACATCTTGTTTTTATGCCGGGCCGCGGTCCAGATGGTAAATAGCCGGACCGCAACAACGTGGAAGAAGACGCTTAGGGATGTGAAAATAAAGCCAACAAATACATAAACATCACAGACTTAAAACAAAACCCCCGGCCGGTGTGGTTTGTCTGGTCACGAATGAATGCTATCGGTCCGACCCTGAAAAACAGACTAGACCAGAGAACGTGAGGCGGGCCTAAAATACAAATATGTGATATTTGTACAACAGTTCAATATCAATGTTTCATTGTGATTGTTTCATCTCATCTCATCTCATTAGCTGCACCGCTTATCCTCAGTAGGGTCGCGGGATGCTGGAGCCCATTCCAGCAATCATCGGGCAGTGTGCGGGGGACACCCTGAACTGGTTGCCAGCCAATCGCAGGGCACACAGGGACAGACAACTCGCTCGCTCATTCACACCTAGGGACAATTTGGACCGGCCAATCCACCTGAAATCTTTGGAATGTGGGAGGAAACTGGAGTGTCCGGAGGAAACCCACGCAAGCACGGGGAGAACATACAAACTCCGCACAGTAAGTCCGGTAGCTGGATTTGAACCCACACAGGAGGTTCCCAAGACCTTAGAACTGTTCCGCACACGCGCTAACCACTGCGCCGCCGTGCTGCCCCTGTGATTGTTTCTTTAGAGAAAATTGAAAAAAAATTATGGTTTATGTCAGGACCAGAACGGACACAGGACCCACTCGCGTAACGTTTCTAATAGTTTTATTGGGGAGAAGGGAAAGGAGTGCACACACAATCCGGAGATCACAAAAATACTACTTTAGTAATACTATGAAACAAAAATACTGTCACAGAAATATTACAACAAATATACAAATAAAACTCAACTGAGGCACCGTAAATTCCGGACTATAGAGCGCACCTGATTATAAGCCGCACCCACCACATTTTAAGAGGAAAACCGATTTTGTGCATACACAAGCCGCACCTGTATATAAGCCGCATGCGCCCACATTCAAACATGTAACGCAAACACAAAATTAACACAAACCCGACTTCAAGTCCCGCGATTGAAACTAAATGTCCTTCGTTAAAGTCCACAGTTTAAAAATCACAGCCGGGAAAATGAACGGAAAATCATACCGGTACTTAAGGTTTGATGCAGACCTGCAGAGTCCGGGTCCCGTTGAAAGTAATCCAAGGAAAAAAGTGTATATTTCCAAAGGTAAGGGTGGGGAAAACATATCAGATGAACACATTTACTCACGCAACTCCTTTTTCTTTAACCAACTTTTTCCCCCCTCTTCTTTCCTTGTCTGTCCCTCACCTTTAGCGGTCCCCACTTAAACTCGGCAACCCGCGTTTGTTCCGCCCCTCATTTTTCGTTCACCCGTATCAGAATAAGTGTCTAAAATAAATACAAATAAATACATTACAAAAATATACAGTTGCAAATACATATTATACATGGGGGACACATATTTACAAAGAAAGACGGTACACCGAGAGAGTTTTCAAAGCTTTAATAATAATAATATAGCTTTGACAGGGCAGTTAATGGTAGCAACAATCGAGCGCCGCTAGCGGCTGTTAGAAAAATGACATAAATTGGCCGCATCACTGAATAAGCCGCAGGGTTGAAAGTTAGGGAAAAAAGTAGCGGCTTATCGTCCAGAATTTACGGTAATAGTAAAAAATATTAAAGAAAACTACAAAGTTACTAACATGGAAATACTTCAAAATACTTCTACATAACTACAAAAATACCACTACAGTAATACTACAATACAAAAATACTGCTACATAGATATTACAAAAGGATTACAAATATATCGCTAGAGAAATATTACAACAGCAATACTACAAAAGTACAACTACAGTAATACTACAAAAAGGATTCATATAGACTACAAAAATATCCCATGCAAACAACACCCAGAAACACTGTAGAAATACAACAAAATACTACAAAATATTACAAAATAAAAATACTTTCAGGACCAGAATGGAGACAGGACCCACTTGCATTGCCTTTCTCAAAAGTTTCATTGGAAGAAAGATAAAGGGGTTGCGCCCACAATCGCGTGGTTGCTGAACGCGGGAAGCAGGTCGCTCTGAATGCGAAAGTGGATATTCCATGACGAGCAATGGCGGTGTAGTCAACGGAATAACAGGTCAGTAGCTGGGACAGGAGAGCAAAAACGTGGCCGGGGTCGTAAGCGAGTAAGCCAGGAAAGGAGAGTAGACGGGACGGGAGAGTAACAGTGGTCAGGATCAAAAAACGGTCGTAGCCGGGGGACAGACAGGAGCAAAAAAAGGTGGGAGTCAGGGTCGAAAAAGGCTTGCCTAGTGTTAACTGAGGTTTGCAGACGGACTGACAAAAGGGGACAGAAAGGGGTGGGTTTGAATAGGGACAGGGAGCCAATCAGAGTCCGAGGCCGTGGTCGTTATTCGGGACGGGAAAACAGACGTGGTCGAGATAAAAACAATTCGTAATTCAGGACGGGAGAGCAGAAGTGGTCGAGATCAAACGGATCGTAGCGGGAGGAAAACAGGAGCCAAAACACAGGACTGCCGAAAAAGTGGTTAGCCGTATAAAAACGGAGATTCGCAGACGGACCGACAAAAGGGGAGTGACTGGACAGAGTTCAAATACTGACAGGGAGCAAATCTGTCAACAAGCTCCAGCTGGCGCCATCTGGGTGGGGCCAATTGGGCACCATGGCAACTGTGACAGTTTAATTGTTTGACAAGCGATGAACTTTATCCAAAAGGGTTTAAAACCTTGCTATTATATTTTGTAGACTGGTCCCTTACACTTTTTCATGAGTCCAACGAGACTATCCTCCGAAATCTTGTCAGGGGCTATCTCTCTTGACCTTATCTTATTTGGTCACCCACTTCAAGGTTCAGTTTTCAGCGGCAGTCACTTGTCTTTATATCCCTCTTATCACAACTCTCCCTCCTCACTATTTAACAGAGGTGGGTAAAGTAGCCAAAGGTTTTACTCAAGTAAAAGTACTGTTACTTCAGAATTACATTACTCAAGTAGAAGTAAAAGTAGTCATCGAAATACTTACTTGAGTAAAATTTAAAAAGTAATTACTAAATTTTGTGCAGGCTTGGGGCGTAACGGAATACATGGAAGGGCAAAAATGATGTTGGCAAGCTGTTTGGATTTATTTTCATTTTGTTTCTGTCGCATTTGGTGTTAGTTTTGCCGGAGATCAAAGAGATCAAAGCCAGGAGAGAAAGCTTACCCCGTGTTGTGAGTCATCATTTTATTCATATTTAGTTTCGTTTGTCTTTTATTAGCATATTTGGTATTGGAGTCATCCAAAAGTCATTGAAAGTAATCAAGTTAAAGTAATCCTACCCTGCCCCTGATCTGAAACCAACATGCAGGCAAGGAAAAACTCAATAAAAAACCTTGAGAAGAAGCCTCACAAGTGGTAACCCCCTTTTCCAGGATGACCAGGCTGTAATAAATTTTGCATTGGGTAACAAAAAAAAACAAACATAGTAAACCTCAATCAAAAACAAACAAAACAACCTTATTCAAAATCAATTAAAATGTTTATGACAGCAAAATTCGGTCTGGTTTCCGACTTATTTTCATTTTGTTTCTGTCGCATTTGGTGTTAGTTTTGCTGGAGATCAAAGAGATCAAAGCCAGGAGAGAAAGCTTACCACGTGTTGTGAGTCATCATTTTATTCATATTTAGTTTATTTTGTCTTCCATTAGCATATATGGTATTGGAGTAATCCAAAAGTGATTGAAAGTAATCCAGTTAAAGTAACCCTACCCAACCCTGCTCGCATTTTGTGTTAGTTTTGCCGGAGATCAAAGAGATCAAAGCCAGGAGAGAAAGCTTACCACGTGTTGTGAGTCATCATTTTATTCATATTTAGTTTCTTTTGTCTTCCATTAGCATATATGGTATTGGAGTAATCCAAAAGTGATTGAAAGTAATCCAGTTAAAGTAACCCTACCCAACCCTGCTCGCATTTTGTGTTCGTTTTGCCGGAGATCAAAGCCGGGAGAGAAAGCTTACCACGTGTTGTGAGTCATCATTTTATTCATATTTAGTTTCTTTTGTCTTTTATTAGCATATTTGCTACTGGAGTCATCCAAAAGTCATTGAAAGTAATCCAGTTAAAGTAACCCTACACAACCCTGCTCACATTTTGTGTTAGTTTTGCCGGAGATCAAAGAGATCAAAGCCAGGAGAGAAAGCTTACCACGTGTTGTGAGTCATCATTTTATTCATATTTAGTTTCTTTTGTCTTCCATTAGCATATATGGTATTGGAGTAATCCAAAAGTGATTGAAAGTAATCCAGTTAAAGTAACCCTACCCAACCCTGCTCGCATTTTGTGTTCGTTTTGCCGGAGATCAAAGCCGGGAGAGAAAGCTTACCACGTGTTGTGAGTCATCATTTTATTCATATTTAGTTTCTTTTGTCTTTTATTAGCATATTTGCTACTGGAGTCATCCAAAAGTCATTGAAAGTAATCCAGTTAAAGTAACCCTACACAACCCTGCTCACATTTTGTGTTAGTTTTGCCGGAGATCAAAGAGATCAAAGCCAGGAGAGAAAGCTTACCATGTGTTGTGAGTCATCATTTTATTCATATTTAGTTTCTTTTGTCTTCCATTAGCATATATGGTATTGGAGTGATCCAAAAGTGATTGAAAGTAATCCAGTTAAAGTAACCCTACCCAACCCTGCTCGCATTTTGTGTTCGTTTTGCCGGAGATCAAAGCCGGGAGAGAAAGCTTACCACGTGTTGTGAGTCATCATTTTATTCATATTTAGTTTCTTTTGTCTTTTATTAGCATATTTGCTACTGGAGTCATCCAAAAGTCATTGAAAGTAATCCAGTTAAAGTAACCCTACCCAACCCTGCTCGCATTTTGTGTTAGTTTTGCCGGAGATCAAAGAGATCAAAGCCAGGAGAGAAAGCTTACCACGTGTTGTGAGTCATCATTTTATTCATATTTAGTTTCTTTTGTCTTCCATTAGCATATTTGGTATTGGAGTAATCCAAAAGTGATTGAAAGTAATCCAGTTAAAGTAACCCTACCCAACCCTGTTCATTATTATTACTCTGTCCTGCAAATTATCCAGACATAGCAAGCTTAAAACCAGATGATTTAACCCTTAGAAGTTGATTTTAATTCTTTTATAACTTTCCAGTGAGTTACCAGTGGGGTCACGTTCATATTTTCATTTTTAGCCGAGTGCATAAAATAATTGGTGAGTTTTGGGTTATAGAGCTTCTTCAAAAGGCCATCCGTTCGTCGGGGTTCATCATACTTGCGCTCTGAGTTTAATCACATTGGAATAACGATCAAAATTGGATTCATCATAATTGGATTTTTTCCTATTTGCCGAGGGACGGAAAAAACCCGGACCGCCGGACTCCCTCGGCTTCTTCCGTCCGTCTTCAGTCCGCCAGACGGAAAAGGAAGCGAGAAAAGAGCGCCGCGAGGTGATTCATTATTAATGGCGGTCGTCGTCCTCCAGACATTTTTTTTTTTACTATCGGCTCTCGACACAGCTCCGAGAACAGATAAGTGAATGTTGAAGGGTAAGGTAGAGGACGGACCGTGAACTTTTCTCGTCCTGGACCCCGGAGGCCGCCTCGTTAAACCCCCGCTCGTAAGAAATCTAATGTGACGCGGTACGTATTTATTACCGATTTCTGGAATTGGGCTCATCCTTCCCCACGCGTACTAATATTTTTTTGTATTTTCTTTGCAGGCGAGTTTGAATTTAACATGGAGTAATGAGGTCTACTGCAGTGGTTTTTAACTGGTCTGCACCGCTTATCCTCAGTAGGGTCGCGGGGATGCTGGAGCCCATCCCAGCTATCTTCAGGCAGTGGGCAGGGGACACCCTGAACTGGTTGCCAGCCAGCCGCAGGGCACACAGAGACAGATAACTCACTCACTTATTACAATCCCTCCATTATCTGCACCGCTTATCCTCAGTAGGGTCGCGGGGATGCTGGAGCCCATCCCAGCAATCATCGGGCAGTGGGCAGGGGACACCCTGGACTGGTCGCCAGCCAGCCGCAGGGCACACAGAGACAGATAACTCACTCACTTATTACAATCCCTCCATTATCTGCACCGCTTATCCTCAGTAGGGTCGCGGGGATGCTGGAGCCCATCCCAGCTATCTTCAGGCAGTGGGCAGGGGACACCCTGAACTGGTTGCCAGCCAGCCGCAGGGCACACAGAGACAGATAACTCACTCACTTATTACAATCCCTCCATTATCTGCACCGCTTATCCTCAGTAGGGTCGCGGGGATGCTGGAGCCCATCCCAGCAATCATCGGGCAGTGGGCAGGGGACACCCTGGACTGGTCGCCAGCCAGCCGCAGGGCACACAGAGACAGATAACTCACTCACTTATTACAATCCCTCCATTATCTGCACCGCTTATCCTCAGTAGGGTCGCGGGGATGCTGGAGCCCATCCCAGCTATCTTCAGGCAGTGGGCAGGGGACACCCTGAACTGGTTGCCAGCCAGCCGCAGGGCACACAGAGACAGATAACTCACTCACTTATTACAATCCCTCCATTATCTGCACCGCTTATCCTCAGTAGGGTCGCGGGGATGCTGGAGCCCATCCCAGCAATCATCGGGCAGTGGGCAGGGGTCACCCTGGACTGGTTGCCAGCCAATCGCAGGGCAGACGGGGACAGACAACTCACTCGCTCAGTCACACCTAGGGACAATTTGGACCGGCCAATTCACCTGAAATGTATGTTTTTGGAATGTGGGAGGAAACCGGAGTGCCCGGAGGAAACCCACGCAAGCACGGGGAGAACATACAAACTCCGCACAGTAAGGCCGGGAGCTGGATTTGAACCCACTCAGGAGGTTCCCACGATCTCAGAACTGTGCCGCACACGCGCTAACCACTGCGCCGCCGTGCTGCCCCTGGTCTGACTTGAGGACGCTAAATCCCACCGTAGTATCGAGAAAACGAATCCACCGCTTAATTGTATTGAATGAGAGGCAGTTTAAACAATAGATAGTAGAATACCGTAAATTCCGGACTATAGAGCGCACCTGATTATAAGCCGCACCCACTACATTTCGGGAGGAAAACCGATTTAGTACATACACAAGCCGCACCTGTATATTAGCCGCAGGCGCCCACATTGAAAAAACACAATACAATCACGAAATAAACCCGATACAGTCTAAAAAACACAGCCGGCATAATGAACCGAAAATGATACCGGTACTTAACATTTAATGCAGACCTGCAGAGTCCAGGTGCTATTTGAAAGTAATCCAAGGAAAAAAGTGTATATTTCCAGAGGTAAGGGTGGGAAAAATATACGTCTCACCTTTACTCGACTTCCCGTCAGCCCGCGTTTGCCCCGCCCCTTCTTTCTCATTTGCTCGTACAAAACATATCAGAATAAGTTTCTAAAATAAATACATTACAAAAATATACAGTTGCAAATACATACTATACACGGTTACACATATTTACAAAGAAAGACGGTACACCGAGAGAGTTTTCAAAGCTTTAATAATAATATTATAACTTTCACCTCAAACCCTGCCTGTGAAGGGTAGCAAAACGCTACTAGAAACACGCTCGCAACACAGTAAACAGCTCTGTTGAAAAAACATACCGTACTTTCAGTAAGCACGGTAAACCGTCCTCATCTTCCTCCTTATAACTGACATCATCAAAGGCGTCTTCCTTCGATGTGGGAAAGAGACTTTGTCATATACACGTGGTCCCTTATTTAAATATACGCTAGCATCACGCTCGCCAAGGTAGTCCTATATCGGACTGCTCGACTGCGTTTAGCTAGAATGTTGCGTCATGTGCGTGTTTTTTGCAATTTGCATGATGAGTATATGTCTACGCTAATTAAATTTGTGCACAAGCTAAGAAGTTGCAGTCTTCCTCGGCACATGTATTCCACCGGTCTAAATCTTACCTTTTGTACTCGAGCGCCGCTGGCGGCCGTTAGAAAAATGACATAAATTGGCCGCATCACTGAATAAGCCGCAGGGTTGAAGGTTTGGGAAAAAAGTAGCGGCTTATAGTCCGGAATTTACGGTATATTCTTATTTTTACCTATTTATAAATCCTGGTTTGCGTGTGTTCGTATGTGGCTTATAGTCGCCGGCGACTTTAGCCGGTCATGTTTAAGGACTGTACTTCCCAAATCCATTCAACACGTGGACTGAGCAAATAGGGAAAAAACACTGGACCGTGTGTACCGTAAGATCAAACATCTAGTTGGATCCGGCCATCTCTGTCTGTCCCTCACCCCCTCATACTCCCCCCTGCAGAGGAAAACAAAGCCTATACAACAAAGACAGTTACAACATCTTCTTTGTTCCTTTATCTCTTTGTTTTCCTTATCCTCACTGTAAAATGTGGGACTGGAGTGCCACGTCCAATTTCGTTGTCACAATATATCCCATGTTGTAACAATGACAATAAAGGTATATTCTATTCTATTCTATTCTATAGGCTCCAAAACAGCTGAACCGTTTTTTGTGAGAATGTACACAGTGAAGGGTTTTATACATTTGACTATAAAGGATTTTGTACGATCGAATACAAATTACATTTAATGCAAAAGATATTCACTGGCGGGGCAGCACGGCGGCGCAGTGGTTAGCGCGTGTGCCGCTCTTTTTTCTTTTTGTTCTCTATTTACTTTTTTCCTACATTTCTTTCTTTTCTTTTTTCTGGCTTTTTTTCTAAATTTTCCTTCTTTTTTTCCTCTTCCTTTTGTTTCTTTTTTCTCAGCTTTTCACTACTTTTTCATTTTGGTATTTTTTTTCTTTTTTGTTCCGTTCCCCCTTTCCTTTAAGTCAATTTGTGCATCATTTTTCTTAATATTTGGTCATGTTGGGATTAAAGAAGCAAAAACAACCTGAAGAGCCGTTTAGGACCCGAAAGAGCCGGTTCCTTTTGAGTGAGCCGAGCCGAAGAAGCCGGTTCTCGACATACTCTACTAACTTTACTCGACTTCGACTCGACTTCAAAATACCGCATTTAGGACACAACGTCAGGGGAACCCGTGTATTTTTACCTTCATGCACTGTAACTTTGACTTAAGTCGCTTCTTAATAAGTAATTTTGTGTGCTAGTGAAAGTGATGCAGCAACATAAACAAAAAGAATGAAAGGAATAAAAAGTCCCCGACTATTTTTCAATCGTAAAAGTTGTTCCCAAAGGACAGACGGAAGTTCTCCTCGAGAATATTAAACCCAGTTTTGTTTGGATTCTCTATCTGCGTTAAAGTGGAAATCAACCCGAGGGATTTCCCGAAAAAGATTACATTTTGGACTTTCTTATCTGAATATTTCTCTCCCTCTCCTTCTTGCAAATTCAAAATCCATCGATGTCTCCTCTGTCATGATTACCGATGTGATGACTCTGATTGGCTCCCTGTCACTATTTAAACCGCAGGTGTCAAACAGGCGGCCCGCGGGCCGTATCTGGCCCGCTAAGGGATTGAATCCGGCCCGCGAGACAACACTCAGAGAAGCACAAGAGAAAAACAAGCAGCATGTTGAAATATGTCAACTTTATGTTGCCAAAGAAGGTGCCTCCCACAAAGACACTGTACTTGTATTTATTTCTCTCTCTCTCTTTCTTTCTTTCTTTTTCTCTTTTTTCTTTTTTGTTTCTGTCTTTCTGTCTTTCTTTGTTTCTGTCGTTCTTTCTTTCCTTCTTGCTTTCTTTCTTTCTTTTGTTGTTTCTGTCTTTCTATCTTTCTTTGTTTCTGTCTTTCTTCCTTTCCTTCTTTCTCTATGTCTTTCTTTCTTTTCTTTCTTTCTTTCTTTCTTTCTTCTCTTTTCCACCCCTTTTCTCCCACTCTGTCTCTGTCTCTTTCACTTTCTGTGTCTCTCTTTTTCTCTTCCTTTGTTGCTCTTTGTCTCTTTCTCTTTCTGTGTTTTTGTAACCTCTTTTGCTCTTACTTCCTTTTTCCCTTTATTCTCTTCTCTCTTTCTCTTTCTTTATACCCTTTGCGTTTTCTTTTCTCTTTTCTCTCCTTCTGTTTTTCTATTTCTCTTTGGATTTCTTTCTTCCGCTCCCTTTCTTTTCCCCCTCTCTCATGATTTTTTATCTTTTGTTTCTCACGGTCTCTCCCTCTCTCTCTTTTTCTTCCTTTGTCCCGCCCTCTCTCCTTTTCCCTCCCTCTTTCTCTTATTTCTTTATCTCTCTCTCTCTCTCTCTCTCTCTCTCTCTCTCTCTCTCTCTCTCTCTCTCTCTCTCTCTCTCTCTGTCTCTCTCGGTCTTTGTGTCTCTCTTTTTCTCTTCCTTTGTTGCTCTTTGTCTCTTTCTCTCCCTGTGTCTTTTAACATATTTTGCCCTGACTTCCTTTTTTCTTTTCCTTTTTCTCTTTCTCTCTTCCTACCCTTCGCGCTTTATTTTCTCTTTTCCCTCCCTCTTTCTCTTACTTCTTTATCTCTCCTTTTCTTTCTCTTTAATCTACTAGTCCGGCCCCAGACAGAATGTTTGTTCTATCGTGCGGCCCCCGAGTTAAGATGAGTTTGACACCCCTGATTTAAACCCACATCTATCTGTCACCGGTTGTCAGTCTATCTGCGAACCTCAGTTTACTCTAGGCAAGCTTTTTCGACACTGACTCACTCCTGTTTTTGCTCCCGTCTGTTCCCCAGCTTTGACCCGTTTTTTGATCTTGACCAATTCTACTCTCCTCTCCTGGCTTTCGGCTCGTTGCTGATCCCAACCACGTTTTTTGCTCTTCTGTCCCGGCTACTGACCGTTTTTTTTTTTCGTTCTCGACACCGCCATCGCTCGCCACGGAAGTGCCACTTCTACGTTCAGAGCGACCTGCTTCCCGCAACCAGCGATCACCGGATCATGGGTGCAATCATTTCCTTTCTTCCCAATAAAACTGAGAGAAACGTAATGCAAGTGGGTCCTGTCTCCGTTCTGGTCCTGACATTATTTTCCATTTTGGGTGTCTACTAAAATTCAAATGTATCAATGAGAAGAGAATGAACTGTATGAATATCAGTATCAGTGCCAACACCATCCTTTTTTTAAGCGACAGTGTGTACTGTGTGACCAATAGATGTCACTGTTTTGTGTACTACACCCAAAAACGAGGGCTAAAAAGCACCAGGAAGAATACAAACTGCAGAGACTGAAAATGACCAAACGTCGCCATTTTTTCTCCTTTTTTTTACACTTTTACGAGGTTTTTTCGTTTTTTTTTCGGGTACCCGTAGAAGCAAGATTGCGGACGATTACATCAGCTCCCTCTTGGTGGGCTTCATGTGATGTAAAGTTAATACAAAATAACACGCCTGATTCTTTAATTAAAATCAGGATAACACAGTGTTATTGTTACTGTTTACCTGACTTGTTTACCTGACTGCCCGTTTTTCACATCTGGTTAGCTGCTCCTCTTGCACTCTTTGCACTACTGTAAAATACTATACAAAGCCATAATTATTTAGTGTATTATTAGTACTTCAATACTCCAACTCAATATATTTTATTTATATCTGTACATTCAAGGAAAGTGTGCGGGTCAGATGTATCGACATTTCGTTCTGTATACACGTGTACAAGAATGACAATAAAGTATATCTGAATCTGAATTTTCCCTGACTAAGCATTGTAACTGACAAACATTGTAGAATACGTGCAGCCACGATCGAGAGTTGTTTACCTTGTCGTGCTTTTTTGGCTATTTTTTATGTCTTTCAGGATGACTTTCTGTTTACCCACATTTTTCTTTCTGGTACTGTGACAAAAGAAGTGTGATGATGATGAAGTAAAAGCCAAGAATAAATCGGGCACTCATGTTCATTTTAACTCACCACTACAAATGCCCGATCCACTCTGGGAATTACCCCCACCTCAAAACATTTTCTCCTTGGATCTATACCAGGGGTGTCAAACTCATTTTACCTCGGGGGCCACACGAAAGAACAAACATTCTCTCGGGGGCCGGACTAGTATATTGGAAAGAAAGAAAAAGAGAGAAAGAAATAAGACAAAGCAAAGTAGAGAAAAACAGAAAGGGTGGGACAATGAAAGAGAGAAAGGGAGAGAGAGAAGAGAGAGGGAGAGAGAATGTGAGAAAAAGAGGTATAAAGACAAATAGTGAGAGAGGGGGAAAGAAAGAGAGAGAAAGAATGATATCCAAAGAGAAATAAAAAGAGAGAAAGAGGGAAGGAGAGAAAAGAGAAGGAGAGAAAGAGAGAACGTGAGAAGGAGAGAAGGGGAAAGCAGGAGAGAGCGAAAGAGAGAAAAGGAAAAATGGAAGAGAGAGCAAAAGAAGGTAAAAAGACACAGAGAAAGAGACAAAGTGAAACAAAGAAAGAGAAAGAGACACAGAAAGTGAAAGAGAGAGAGACAAAACGTGAGAAAAAGGGAGGAAAAGAGAGAGAGAGAGGGAGAAAAAGAAAGAAATACAAGTTTGTGAGAGGCACCTGGCTTTGGCAACATCAAGTGGACATATTTAGACCTGCAACTCGTTTTTTTCTTGCGCTTCTCTGAGCGTCGTCTCGCGGGCCGGATTCAATCCCTTAGCGGGCCTGATCTGGCCCCCGGGCCGCATGTTTGACACCCCTGATCTATACCATTCACATAGGTCACCCTTTTTGCCTTCAAA
This sequence comes from Urocampus carinirostris, assembly GCF_059441175.1. Classification (NCBI taxonomy): domain Eukaryota; kingdom Metazoa; phylum Chordata; class Actinopteri; order Syngnathiformes; family Syngnathidae; genus Urocampus; species Urocampus carinirostris. The sequence continues at coordinate 64,451,367 of NC_142350.1, read as the reverse complement.
ACGATGAATTTTACCTAAAGATATAAGATTGTCACGCCTTTTTTTAAAAAAAATCACCTTGTCATCCATGATTAAAAGATAACAACGTTGGGAAAAAAAAATAACGCTGTTACGTAACGACATTCATTTTTTAGTAACGGGGTAATCTAATTACTACTGTTACTGACGGTTAAAAGCGGGGCGGTTACTTTGGCTGCAGAACGCCAAAGGCGCTTTTCGGCGGCTCGGTTTTCCGCTCTCCTCCGAGTTGTTTACGTCGCGTCTTTTTGGATCATGTCACCATTCAAATTAGCAACTACCTTACACAGATGCTGTAAGTTGCTTCAGTGCTAAAAATTTATATGTTTAAGGTTTCTATAAGTATGTTTAAGGCTCGTATAAGTAACATGTATTGTTTTAAACTAAAAAATAAACGTTTCATAAAATAATATGCTCTATAACAGGGGTGTCAAACTCATTTTAACTCTGGGGCCACACGATAGAACAAACATTCTGTTGGGGGCCGGACCAGTAGATTAAAGAGAAAGAAAAAGAGAGATAAAGAAATAAGAGAAAGGGGGGGGATAAAGAAAGAGAGAGAGGGGGAGAGCCTGAGAAACAAAAGAGATAAAAAGAGAAGTCATGAGAGAGGGGGAAAGATAGGGAGAGGAAGAAAGAAATCTAAAGAGAAATAGAAAGACCGAAGGAGAGAAAAGAGAGAAAAAGCGCAAAGAGTAGGAAGAGAGAAAGAGAAAAGAGAGAAAAGGAAAAAAAGGAAATTAGGGCAAAATAAGTTAAAAAGACAGAGAGAGAAAGAGACTAAGAGCAACAAAGAAAGAGAAAAAGAGAGACACGGAGTGAAAGAGACAGAGAGTGGGAGAAAAGGAGTGGAGAGAGAGAGAGAGAGAGAGAGAGAGAGAGAGAGAGAGAGGAATAAATACAAGTGCAGTGTCTTTGTGAGAAGCACCATTCTTTAGCAACATCAAGTTGACATATTTCAACCTGCAGCTTGTTTTTATCTTGTGCTTCTCTGAGTGTTGTCTCGCGGGCCGGATTCAATCCCTTAGCGGGCCTGATCTGGCCCGCGGGCCGCCAGTTTGACACCTGTGCTCTATAAAGATAAATAAAGTCGAGTTTATCTTACTGTTGGAAGACAGGCTTCAAGAGTCAAGTCAAGTCAAGTCATGTTTATTTGTTTAGCCCTTAATCACAAAGAGTCTCAAAAGGGTGCACAGACCACAGATTATTGCAAACCACAGACTATTATGACCAGGGTTGGGTAGGGTTACTTTAACTGGATTACTTTCAATGACTTTTGGATTACTCCAATACCAAATATGCCGGGAATCAAACCTGGGACCTCTTGACGAGCGCTTTACCTAAATGATCCAAAAAACGCGTGGAAAACGTTGATAGGTACGCTAACATCTCCGGTGAGAGTGGCGCTAACGGAGGCGGCGGCCTCCGACAGCGCTCCCTGTAATCTGAGGTTAACCGAGCAGAGGTTTTGATGGCGACCGCAAAGCCGTTTCCTCCGGGCCGTTCGCAGCGAGAGCCAAAACCAGAGAGACAGTCGAGATAACTGCAAGTTGTAGGAAAACTCCCCCTTGTTACACTTTTCATGTTTACGATGACTCTTTTGGTCTTAAAGGGCCTTCGAAACCGACGCTGATCTTAAAACCGCAGGACAAACTGTCGTATGAATAATTGAAAGGAGTTGTCGTTTTCTATCCGGCACTCAGGATGCATAAAAGGTTGGGGGGGATTTTTTTTAAGTGCGCTTGTTTCACTCTGCTTTGATTGCAGATACGTTAAAAAGATTGATCCGTTGCATCGTTTCTGGTACGTGGACAAACATGGCCGGCGGTGCCCATACTCCTTTACGGAATCACGGTGGGTGAAGACTAGGGCTGCGCAATTTAAAAGACTACCGTTAATTCCGCACCTGATTATAAGCCGCATCCACCACATTTTAAGAGGATAACCGCTTTTGTACTTACACAAGCCGCACCCGCATATAAGCCGCATGCGCCCACATTAACACATGTAACACAACCACGGAATTATCCCAAACCCGACTTTGAGTCCCCCAATTGTGACTGAGGGGGGATTTTGTAAGGTTTATTGTTCTATATTCTTTATCAATTATCGGTCAAATCATAATACACTACAAAGCCAAGAGGCCGAGACACTTGCTCCCAGCCAAGAGGCTGAGTCAAGGTCCTAGCCACAGGGCCAAGCAGCGATCAGTGCGAATGCACCGTTCCTGGAGGTACTGCAATACCGGTCCGATGCGAGGAGTGGACAGAACAAGCTTTTATTCCATTTCCCATTTGCAAAAATCAACTATAAAAACATTATAATAAAAAACAAGATTAGATAGTGCCAAACTCAGAATTACAGTTGACTGAGGGGGGGATTTTGTAAGGTTTATTGTTCTATATTCTTTATCAATTATCCGTTATCCGTTATCAGTCAAATCATAATGCGTAAATCATAATACGCTACAAAGCCAAGGGGCCGAGACACTTGCTCTCAGCCAAGAGGCTAAGTCAAGGTCCTAGCCACAGAGCCAAGCAGCGATCATTGCGAATGCACCGTTCCCGGAGATACTGCAATACCGGGCCGATGCGTGGAGTGGACAGAGCAAGCTCTTATTGTCATGGTCGCCTTGGCGACCGGTCTGCCCCGCCCCCTGGGCACCAGCTGAAGCAGTTCAACTAATCGCGTGTCTGCTATTTAAGGCTGGATTGTGGGCTTTGCGGGTGCTGGCTCATTATATACACATTGTCCGTTCTGTTATGCCTTGTCCTGTTTTGTTGAGTTGGAAGAAGCCCGTGTTTGCACGTTTTGTTAAAACCGTTTGTTCTGTCTTGTCCCTGAGTTATGGACAACTTTTATTTTGGTAAATAAAAGTTTTGGATCGTCACGCAATTGAGTTCTCCCTTCCTGCCTCCTGCCTCCGTTCTGGTCCGGTCACCCCTTCCACTCCATGACACTTATTCCATCTCCCAATTCCAAAAATGACACATTTATAACCTCATAGATACAAACCAGGGCATACAACCAAGAGCTATACATGATAGTCCAAAAACAACAGCCGGCGAAATGAGGGTAAAATGATACCGATACTTAAGGTTTGATGCAGACGTGCAGAGTCCGGGTCCCGTTGAAAATAATCCAAGGAAAAAAAAAGTATATTTCCAAAGGTAAGGGTTGGGAAAAATATATATCCACTATTGTCCGCTGCGTCCACAAATACGTCTCACCTTTACTCCACTTCCCATCAGCCCCCGTTGTATTCGCCCCTTTTTTTTGATTCGCCCGTGGAAAACATATCAGAATAAGTTTTCAAAGCTTTGATAATATTATAACTTTCATCCCAAACCGTGTCTGTGAAGGGTAGCAAAACGCTACTAGGAACACGCTCGCAAGACAAGGAAACGGGTCTGTTGGAAAAAATTACGGTATTTGTAAAAATCATGGTAAACCGTGCTGATCTTTCTCCTTAAAACTGACGTCATTAAAGTCGTCTTCCCCAGTATGGTAAAGAGACTTTGTCATATAGACTTCATCTTACGCTCCTTTATTCAAAAACACGCTAGCAACACACTTGCATATATTCCACCGGTCTAAATCTTACCTTTTGTACTCGAGCGCCGCTGGCGGCTGTTAGAAAAAATACATAAATTGGCCGCATCAATAAAAAAGCCGCAGGGTTGAACATTTGGGAAAAAAGTAGCGGGCTTATAGTCCGGAATTTACGGTAATTGCTATTTTTCTGGATTGCATTTTCGCAGCGATTTTCGATGAACCATTGGGCCTTTGTTTTGGGGAGAACTTGCGTTATTACCGACTAAATAGGACTAAAATGATGACTCACAATACGTGGTAAGCTTTCTCTCCTGGCTTTGATCTCTTTGATCTCCGGCAAAACTAACATCAAATGCGACAGAAACAAAATGAAAATAAATCCAAACAGCTTGCCAACATTTTTTTTGCCGTTCCATGTATTCCGTTACTCCCCAAGCCTGCACAAAATTTAGTCATTTTATTCATATTTAGTTTCTTTTGTCTTTTATTAGCATGTTTGGTGTGGGAGTAATCCAAAAGTAATTGAAAGTAATCCAGTTAAAGTAACCCTACCCAACCCTGATAATCGATGAATCCGTCGATTATAGTTTGATGAATCGGATTGCTTCATTTCCTCCTCTTTATGGACGGATGGAAAAATAGTGCACCAAACAACTGATGAGTCTATACAGACGCCGCCCTACTTATGGACAAGATAAGTTCAGGACGATTGTTCGTAAGTTGAATTTGTTCGTAAGTTGATTCAGAGCTATATTTCATATAAGTATGTTTAAGGCTTGTATAAGTAACCTGTATTGTTTTGTACTAAAGAATAAGCATTTCATAAAATAATATGATCTATAAAGTTAAGTTTAACTTACTTATGGAAGATGAGCTTCAAAAGTTAGGCGACTTCCTCCTCCGTGGTAGAAATTGGGCGAAAATAAACGTTCCGACCATTTTATCAACCGCATCAATCTTCCTTATTCCACTTTCATTTTAAATGAAACGGCTCGCCTCTTTTTTACACTCTACACCAACCACATTGAATGGATGCATGAGATATTAAACAATAAAAATGTCAAAGTTCTTAACGCAATGGAGATACAGTATAGTATGTTTACACACAAACTAGGAAGAGGAAGCCGGATTTCTTCTTCAGGGTGGAAAAAGGTACACAATACAAAATCCAACTTACAGCTATGTCCGGATATTTTTCGACATCACGAAAATTTTTTCCGTACGTACCGTTTTTCCTAGCTCGAATGTACGTAAGTAAGGGTGCGTATGTGATATAAAACTGTAAAAAATTCCATATATCTGCAAATTATATTTTCCTTAACCAAAGATCATAAAATATTTGGACTTATCATACAAAAAAAGACCATACATTTCATTTCAGCCGTAGCAAAAAATGTTATCCACGAAAAAAATACATCAATAATGTCAAACCCACTATTTAAAATTTAGTTTAACATTAAAATGTTGAAACTTTCATGCCAATTTTGTTTGTAATGATGCAATAGTAAATAAAAAAAAAACATTTTATAAAAACCGTCTTGGTGACCTCTGCAGGACCAAGTTGGTACTACAACTCTCAGCGTCACAACGGTATTGTGAGCGCTCTTATTTGCATTGATGTAAGGTATTTAGTGGCTTATAAACCACGTTGAACAACGGATCGATGCTCTAATTAGGCGTCAACACTTTTAATAATCGATTATATTGATTAGTTGTTGCAGCCCCATTACCGTCTGAGAGTATATGACTGGACTACTATTGATCCACAAACAAAAACAGAACGACAGTTGAATAAATGGTGTTTGATGTCATTTTGCAAAAAGTACAACCAAATCGGAGGTCTTCCCCTTTCAGTGTAAGAAAGCGATTTAGAGAGCAGCTGGCTAGCTACACGCTAGCAGCGGATAGCTTAACCCCGAAAGTATCCAAAAGAAAATGAGTCACTGGGTTTCACACAGTACTGAGGACTTAGTAGACAATTAGATAGATAGATAGATAGATAGATAGATAGATAGATAGATAGATAGATAGATAGATAGATAGATAGATAGATAGATAGATAGATAGATAGATAGATAGATAGATAGATAGATAGATAGATAGATGTCTAGATAGATAGATAGATAGATAGATAGATAGATAGATAGATAGATAGATAGATAGATAGATAGATAGATAGATAGATAGATAGATAGATAGATAGATAGGTAGGTAGGTAGGTAGGTAGGTAGGTAGGTAGGTAGGTAGATAGATAGATAGATAGATAGATAGATAGATAGATAGATAGATAGATAGATAGATAGATAGATAGATAGATAGGTAGGTAGGTAGGTAGGTAGGTAGGTAGGTAGGTAGGTAGGTAGGTAGGTAGATAGATAGATAGATAGATAGATAGATAGATAGATAGATAGATAGGTAGGTAGGTAGGTAGGTAGGTAGGTAGGTAGGTAGATAGATAGATAGATAGATAGATAGATAGATAGATAGATAGATAGATAGATAGATAGATAGATGTCTAGATAGATGTCTAGATAGATGTCTAGATAGATGTCTAGATAGATGTCTAGATAGATAGATAGATAGATAGATAGAAAGATAGATAGATAGATAGATAGATAGATAAAAATAGGGTAATATGCAAATGTGGGGGGTGGGGTTTATTGTGGGCTTTTACTCCCCCGGTTGGAGTTAAAGAGCCTCATGGCATGAGGAAGAAATGATCTCCTCAGTCCACGACTACATTGCTGAGCCTTTATACTTTTTGTTTAGCCGTTGTTCCTTAATATCCAAAATTATTCACACATTGGTATTAATATTGAGAGGAGCGTTTACACAAGAGTATTATTCTGGTCTTTCTGCTATGGCGAAGTAAGAAAATGAGAAAGAAAATGGCACGGTTTGATCACTTTGAGTTTCCATAGTTTGAATTTTGTGCCTTTTAGCACTCGTTTTCAGTTGCACGACATCTAGTTTTGAATGAATACACACTGACCCTTTAAAGTAAGTGCAGCCCACACAAATCATTATTCATTATTGATTCACTTCCTCTTGACTGATATTTTCATCTTAATTTTTGATGTTTTTTTTTAATTTTTAGATATTATTTTGTACGGCATCTTAAAAAAATATATATTTGAGGACAGGAGAAAGTTTTTATCAGAGCTTTTATTGTGAAGAAAACCTGATTTGTCCCAATCTGAACCAGACCCCTGTTGTAATATCTCATCTCATCTCATTAGCCGTACCGCTTATCCTCATTAGGGTCGCGGGGGGCTGGAGCCCATCCCAGGCATCTCCGGGCAGTGGGCAGGGGACACCCTGAACTGGTTGCCAGCCAGTCGCAGGGCACACAGGGACAGACAGCTCATTCGCTCATTCACACCTAGGGACAATTTAGACCGGCCATCTCATCTCATCTCATCAGCTGTACCGCTTATCCTCATTAGGGTCGCGGGTGGGCTGGAGCCCATCCCAGCCATCTCCGGGCAGTGGGCAGGGGACACCCTGAACTGGTTGCCAGTCAATCGCAGGGCACACAGGGACAGACAACTCATTCACTCATTCACACCTAGGGACAATTTGGACCGGCCAATTCACCTGAAATGCATGTTTTTGGAACGTGGGAGGAAACCGGAGAAACCCACGCAAGCACGGGGAGAACATACAAACTCCGCACAGGAAGTCTGGAGCTGGATTTGAACCCATGACAGGTTCCCGAGACATGAACTGTGCCGCACTAGCGCTAACCACTGCGCCGCCGTGCTGCCTGTTGTGATATGATTTTTTTTATTTTTTTATTTAGGAGTACCACCATTAAAAATAGAATTTGTTTGCTCAGTAGTTTCTTAGGTGTGTTTTATATTACTCACAACTTCTCACCTTTATTGTCCTTACATCGAATAAACAAAAGTCTATAGGAGAAATTACATAAAGTACCTAAAGGAGAATCTTTGATTGTGGCAAAACAGTACTTGTTTCTATCCCCATCCATGCACGCGACCTCCGTAAACCTCCAGTAGGCGGGAGGTAAAAACCGCAATATTTTTCCCGCAAATTGGACGCGGGTTACGACATTTTCTTTTCATTACAGGCACTCGAAAAACATACGCGTTATTATTCAACTGACCCCCACTGGGATGAGATAACGCGGCGCATTATTTTCCTAAATTCATGCAGGCGCTCGCCTACTGTGCTCCAACGCTGACAGGGGGCAAAGGCCGTTTTCTCATGAAACGAAGCAGGATGCGTACACAGACATATTACCAAAAGTAAAAGCTAATTATTTTTAAACGATATGCAAAAAATGCTTTGAGATTGGCTGGGAACTGGTTCAGGGTCAATCGTGCTTCTTGTCCTAATTTAGTGCAGTTCAGGTACTGTATGTCTAGGATTTGAGCAAATATTTGTTAGTAAATATTAAAATCTATCCTACCCTAGGTAGGATAAGTGGTTCAGACAATGATCCCTTGGCTGCAGCACGGCGGCGCAGTGGTTAGCGCTTGTGCGGCACAGTTCATGTCATGGGAACCTGTCGTGGGTTCAAATCCAGCTCCAGACTTCCTGTGCGGAGTTTGTATGTTCTCCCCGTGCTTGCGTGGGTTTCCTCCCACGCTCCAAAAACATGCATTTCAGGTGAATTGGCCGGTCCAAATTGTCCCTAGGTGTGAATGAGTGAGTTGTCTGTCCCCGTGTGCCCTGCGATTGGCTGGCAACCAGTTCAGGGTGTCCCCTGCCCACTGCCCGGAGATGGCTGGGATGGGCTCCAGCCCCCCCGCGACCCTAAAGAGGATAAGCGGTACGGCTAATGAGATGAGATGAGATGAGATCCCTCGGCTTGGGTTCCAAAAGAAAGCAAATCCCATGAATAAACAACCGGAATTCGCTTTTATTTTTTTCCGAATTAGTCGTCATCGATTTTCAATACCGGGGGGGGACGAAGATTTCGAAGAATGTTGGCTTCCTCCACAATTTTAGAGACGAATGCTTTTTATTTTCGACTGCGATTACGAAGACAAACGAAATGCAAATTTGAAGCCGAGAGAAAAACTTGCTATGACGAGCAAAAGCAGGGAAGTTAGGGTCCGGGCGAGCTTGGCCCGAATGTTTTTTTTTTTTTCACAAAAACAGCGCTCATTAAAAACTTTTATATTTGACAACTAGATGTCGCTATCGTGTGGAGTGCAACCTAAATGGAGAATGAAAGAGAGCAAAAAGTAACTTTTCGTCCGGATGAAAATATGGAAAGTATCCATGTATGTGGGTGTGTATTTTTAAAATACACACAAATAAAACAGGAAAACACTCAGCGGCACTGACGCTTACAGGGACCTAGCTGGACAAAATGATACAACCACGATGCATGGGGAAAAAAACAACCATTATAGCCTACTCTCCCGTAGAAAATCAATCACTATTAATTACACACTTTTGGAGCTGGCCTCACATGTTGAGTTAATGTAATTTGCTATTTTCATACCAGTGTCGTGTTTCTTCAATTATGGGTCGATTTGAAAGAAAGAAAGACAAAAAGAAGGGAAAAATATTCTTTTAAAGATTGAAAAAATAGGAACGAAGGAAAATAAGAAAAAGAGGACAAAAAAGTGTCGTGAACCGGAACAGGAGGAGGACCCAGATGCGTAACGTTTCTCACACAAGCTCTATTTTACGGGAATGGGGCAGTCATGTACATTAACACAAACGACAGTGATTCGGTGATCGCTGGGCGGAAGAAGAAAGACAGAAGACTGGCGTGGGACAACAGGAAGCGAGAGACCAGCGAGAACGATACCAGCTACACGAGCCGAAACCGGACAGGGGGTGTTGATACAGGACAGAACGGGGCTGACAGGATTTATAACAGATATCAGATAGGACGAGATAGACGGGAATGATACCAGACACTGGAGACCGGAGACCGATATCAAAACAGGACGAAATAGACGGGATTGATACCGCAATTTACGAATAAATTCAACTTACGAACGATCGTCCATAATATATCTCATTCATAAGTAGGGCAGCGTCTGTATAGAATTATCAGTTGTTTGGTGCACTATTTCTCCTAATCCGGCCCGAGGGACGCCTGTTTGACACCCCTGGTTTACAGTCAAGTTGTCAGACTGACAGACCCTGTTTTGGCTGTACGTTGCTAAGTAATCCTTTAAATGGAAGGTTATTAAACAATTTGGTTCACTGTTGAGACAAACCCACGAAACAAAAAGGAAATACCCAAAAACCTCAGCCAAGCACACAGAGCAATTTGATTGGGTGGGCAGAGCTTTGCACAAAGAGCCATCTGCATTGAAGGTAAATAAGTCAGCATCCGCGTTTGCAGTATTTTGTAACATTTTTACAAAAGAGCTCTGCTTGCACCTTGTTTTGAGTAATCATTAATGCAAAAAAATGAAGGTTAGAATAAGTTTCATTGATCTTAAGTAATTGCAGAGGGAGACAGGTTTAAAGTGGTGTAATTGTCGATATAGGACACAGGCTCTGGCATTATTCTCAGCTCGTAGGTTTTTAGCATATCCTTTAACGTCACACAGTTGATTGGGTGGGCAGAGATTTGCACACAGCGCCGTCTGCACTGAAGGTAAATAGGTCAGCATCCTTGTTTGCAGTATTTTGTAACATTTTAACAAAAGAGCTCTGCTTGCACCTTGTTTTAAATCATCATTAATGCAAAAAAATGAAGGTTAGAATAAGTGTCATTGATCTTAAGTAATTCCAGAGGGAGACAGGTTTAAAATGGTGTAATTGTCGATATAAGACACAGGTTCTGGCATTATTCTCAGCTCGTAGGTTTTTAGCGGATCCTTTAACGTCACACAGTTGATTGGGTGGGCAGAGATTTACACACAGCGCTGTCTGCACTGAAGGTAAATAGGTCAGCATCCGCGTTTGCAGTATTTGGTAACATTTTTACAAAAGAGCTCTGCTTGCACCTTGTTTTGAACCATCATTAATGCAAAACAATGAAGGTTAGAGTGAGTTTAATTAATCTTAAGTAATGGCAGAGGGAGACAGGTTTAAAGTGGTGTAATTGTCGATATAGGACACAGGCTCTGGCATTATTCTCAGCTCGTAGGTTTTTAGGGGATCATCTAACGTCACAGAGTGAAATAAAATGCGGAGACAATTTAGATTTTGTTTGGAGAGACAGTTTTGTTGGATTTCATCTTTAAAGAAATACAATAAGTTGCTATTATGGATATTTGGGTTAAAATGGTTCCCGACCCTGTTATATACATGGAACGCAGGGGTGTCAAACTCATTTTAACTCGGGGGCCACACGATAGAACAAACATTCTGTCGGGGGCCAGACTAGTAGATTTAAGAGAAAGAAAAAGAGAGATAAAGAAATAGGAGAAAGAGGGAGGGGAAAGGAGAGAGGGCGGGACAAAGAAAGAAAAAGAGAGAGAGGGAGGGAGCGTGAGAAACAAAAGATAAAAAGTCATGAGAGAGGGGGAAAAGAAATCCATGGAGAAATAGAAAGGCAGAAGGAGAGAAAAGAGAAAAGAAAGCGCAAAGGGTATGAAGAGAGAAAGAGAAAAGAGAGAAAAGGAAAAAAGGAAGTTAGAGCAAAAGAAGTTAAAAAGACACAGAGAGAGAAAGAGACAAAGAGGAACAAAGAAAGAAAAAAAGAGAGACACAGAGAGTGAAAGAGACGAAGAGCAACAAAGGAAGAGAAAAAGAGAGACACAGAGAGTGAAAGAGACAGAGTGGGAGAAAAGGGGTGAAAAAAAAAAAAGAGAGAGAGAGAGAGAGAGAGAGAGAGAGAGAGAGAGAGAGAGAGAGAGAGACTACACAAGCACAGTATCTTTGTGAGAGGCACCTGGCTTTGGCAACTTCTAGTCGACCTATTTCAACCTGCAGCTTGTTTTTCTCTTGCGCTTCTCTCAGTGTTGTCTCGCGGGCCGGATTCAATCCCTTAGCGGGCCTGATACGGCCCGCGGGCCGCCTGTTTGACACGTGTGATGTAACGGGTCTAATAATTAATTTTGTTTTTGTTGAGATTCCTGCTTAAATATGTTTGTATAATTTGTATATAAATGTTCTGCAATGACGAGTCCAACAGTGCCACCTGCTGGTACGGGGTAAGGTTTAGCTTAGCCTCTGATTTTATGACCGGAAGGAAGATATTGTTAGCAGTCTCCAACGCGCTGCCACGACTTTTTGGTGCGCCGCAAAAAGTTAATTGACAACATCAAAACCACAACTGACAAATCTTGCAACATACTCAGTAATATAATCCATGTTGTCAAGCTGTTTGGATTTATTTTCCTTTTGTTTCTGTCGCCATTTATGCTAGTTTTGCCGTATGCTGTAATGAAATGAAATGATCTGCATTTATATAGCGCTTTTCAAGTCAAGACTTCCCAAAGCGCTTTACAGTGTGCTTCACATTTCCCAATAGCGGCCGTGCAGCCATGGAAGGCGCTAACCTGCTTATTGGGGGTATTAGGGGTTCAGTGTCTTACCCAAGGACACTTCGACATGTAACACGGACAAGCCGGGATTCGAACTGGGATCCTAAAACGATCGCTCTACCTCCTGAGCTACTGCCGCCCATGTACTGTACTGAAAGGCTAATTTCCTTCATAGAAGTTGAAAACCAGCGGAGGTGCTAACCACATGGTGTGTGTATGTTGTGTCGCTCATTGCAGGTAAATTGTTCCCGTTTTTTATACTCGTTATTGTCAGGGTTGGGTAGGTTTACTTTAACTGGATTACTTTCAATTACTTTAGGATTACTCCAATACCAAATATGCTAATAAAAGACAAAAAAATATATATGAATAAAATGATGACTCACAACACGTGGTCAGCTTTCTCTCCTGGCTTTGATCTCTTTGATCTCCGGCAAAACTAACATCAAATGCGACAGAAACAAAATGAAAATCAATCCAAACAGCTTGACAATGAACCGCTCACCACTTGTTGTGGAGACCCGGGTGCTAAATGATTTGTAAACGACCTGATTTTTTTATTTTTACACGTTCATGTTAGCGAAATCGTTCGTACGGAAGATTACGATGACACTGATGTACGATTAGCCTGGGTTAGCTTCATGTTTACGTTAAACATTCAAGTTAAACATTCAGGGTGTTGGAACGGATTAAAACGATTTACATTATTTTTAATGGGAGAAATGATTTCGGTGATCAAACAAATCGGGTTTCGAACAGGGTTCTGGAACGGATTATGGTCGAGAACCGAGGTTCCACTGTAGTGTGTTTGCTAGGGTTTTCAGTTTTTTGTGCGGTGTGTGTTTAAGGTGGTAATGGCTCGGGGGAAGAAACTGTCTCTGAGTCTGTTTGTTTTTAGGACGGGTACACTGCAGTTACATACAATATAAGCAGGGTTGGGTAGGGTTACTTTAAATGGATTACTTTCAATTACTTTTGGATTACTCCAATACCAAATATGCTAAAAAAGGACAAAAGAAACTAAATATGAATAAAATGACTACATTTTGTGCAGGCTTGGGGAATAACGGAAGACATGGAACGGCAAAAATGATGTCGGCAAGCTGTTTGGATTTATTTTCATTTTGTTTCTGTCGCATTTTATGTTAGTTTTCCTGGAGATCAAAGAGATCAAAGCCAGGAGAGAAAGCTTGCCTCGTGTTGTGAGTCATAATTTGATTCATATTTAGTTTATTTTGTCTTTTATTAGCATATTTGGTATTGGAGTAATCCAAAAGATATTTAAAGTAATCAAGTTAAAGTAACCCTACCCAACCCTGCTAATAAAAGACAAAAGAAACTAAATATGAATCAAATGATGACTCACAACACGTAGTAAGATTTCTCTCCTGGCTTTGATCTCTTTGATCTCTGGCAAAACTAACATAAAATGCGACAGAAACAAAATGAAAATAAATCCAACATCATTTTTGCCGTTCCATGTATTCGGTTACTCCCCAAGCCTGCACAAAAATTTGTCATTTTATTTATATTTAGTTTCTTTTGTCTTTTATTAGCATATTTGGTATTGCAGTAATCCAAAAGTAACTGAAAGTAATCAAGTTATAATGCATTATTTAAAAAAAAAAAAAATGATGTTGGATTTATTTTCATTGGTTCTGTCGCATTTTATGTTAGTTTTTAGATCAAAGAGATCAAAGCCAGGAGAGAAAGCTTACTACGTGTTGTGAGTCATCATTTTATTCATATTTAGTTTCTTTTGTCTTTTATTAGCATATTTGGTATTGGAGTAATCCAAAAGTAATTGAAAGGAATCCAGTTAAAGTAACCCTACCCAACCCTGTGTAATGCCATGGTTGTTGCTTGAGTTCCAAAATAAGTGTTCATTTTCCCTTTTCCATAAATTGGTAAACTCATGACACACCCGTCATTGTTCTTTGTCTTTTTTCCCTTTTGTGGAGTAATCCAAAAGTAATTGAAAGGAATCCAGTTAAAGTAACCCTACCCAACCCTGAGTATTAGCGAAAATGATTATTTCTTACCAAACAACCCACGACCACTGGTTTAACCCAATCCCTGGTAAAAATCTACACGATTTTGCGGCGGTATTTCCCCCCCAAAAAAGATAAAGTTTTAAGGAGTTACTGTAGTTTGTTTTTAATTTAAAAAAAAACGAACCGAGTGTCCATCCACGGGACTTTTCTCCTCCACACGCGACATCATCAATCCTTCCTTCCTCTCCACCAACAGATGCCTTTAATCCGGGGGGATTATCCCCCCCCCCAACCAACAAGGTCACCCTCGCATGCACCCCCCTCCCCCCCTCCTTTTCACTTTTTATAATCCGCGCGCAATCTCACTTTCTTTCATTTCTTTCCAACGGGATTACGACCAAAGCGAACTCGCGTGGATCACCTGCCGGATTCCACGCCGACGCACCGCATAGACTTTCATCCAGAGCGTGTTGGAGCGCGTGCGTGTGCGTGGAGTCGTGAGACCCCCCCCCCCCCCTCCCCCTCAAAAAAGCAAGGAAAATAAAAGAAGAGAACGAAAGAAGGATAATGGAGAAATGCAAAGAGACTCACCGAAAAAGATGCTTCCCTCCATGGCTCGTTCGAAGCTTAACTCCGCGTCAGTGCGCGCGCGTGTGCGACATGCTCATACACTCCGCGGGCGTGTGCGTGCGCTGGCGTGCGCGCGCGTAAGGGTCCGCGTGTTCACTCCGGCGTCAGTGTTTGCTCTGCAAACTGTGCGGGGGTATCCTTTTCTTGCCTTGCTCTCTCTCTCTCTCTCTCTCTCTCTCTCTTTCTCTCTCTCTATTTCTCTCTCTCTCTCTCTCTCTCTCTCTCTATTTCTCTCTCTCTCTTTCGCTCTTACTCTCTCTCTCTCTTGCTCCTCTCTGTCTCTCTCTTACTTTCTCACTGACGTTCGCTCTCTCAATCCCTTCCGTTTTATTCTCTCGGTCCCACTCCCTCTGTCTTTCTTTCTTTCTTTGTCACCACTCTTGCTTTCTTTCTCTACCCCTTCCCCTATCTTCTTTCCCTCATCTATCTTTTTCTTTCTCTGTCGCTCCCAATCATTCTCCCTACCCTCCCTGTCTGTCCTCTGTTTGTCTTTCTCTGTCCATGCGTCTTCACCTCTCTCTCTCTCTCATTCTCTCTCTCTCTCATTCTCTCTCTCTCTCGCTCTCTCTCTTTTGCTCTCTCTCTCTCTCTCTCTGTCTCTCTCTCTCTCTCTCGCTCCACTCCGTCTCTTACTTTCTCACTGATGTTCGCTCGCTCTATCCCTTCCCTGTCTCATTCTCTATGTCCCACTCCCTCTCTCGTTCGTTCTTTGTCACCTCTCTTGCTTTCTTTCTTTACCCCTTCCCCTATCTTCTCTCCCTCGCCTCTATTTCTCTTTCTCTGTCGCGCCCACTCTTTCTTCCTTCCCTCCCTGTCTTTCCTCTGTTTGTCTTTCTCTGTCCATGTCTCTTTCTCCCTCTCTCTTTTGGTCTCTCTTCTCTGTCACTCTCAGTCGCTTGCTCTCTTTCTTTCTCATATATTTGTCTCTCGGTACCTCTATCTCTCTTTCCCTTCTCTATTTCTCTTTCGCTCTTACTCTCTCTCTCTTGCTCCTCTCTGTCTTTCTCTTACTTTCTCACTGATGTTCGCTCGCTCTATCCCTTCCCTGTCTCATTCTCTATGTCCCACTCCCTCTCTCGTTCTTTCTTTGCCACTGCTCTTGCTTTCTTTCTTTACCCCTTCCTCAATCTTCTCTCCCTCATCTATCTTTCTCTTTCTCTGTCGCTCAATCACTTTCTCCCTTCCCTCCCTGTCTCTCCTCTGTTTGTCTTTCTCTGTCCATGTCTCTCTCCCTCTATCCTTCTCTCTCTTGGTCTCTCTTTTTCTGTTGCTCTCTGTCACTCTCTCTCTCCATTCCTACTGTCTCTCTTTTTTCTCATTCTCTTTCTCTGTCGCTCACAATCGCTTGCTCTCTTTCTCTCTAGCTCATATCTTTGTTTCTCCGTACCTCTCTCTCCCTTCTATTTCTCTCTTTCTATCTCGTTCCTGTCACTCTCTCTCTCTCTTGCTTTTTCTATCTCTCTCTCTCAAGTTCTCTCTTTCTTTCTCTCACCTCTTTTCATGTTGCTCTCCCTCCCCCTTCTATCTTTGTTTATCTCTTTCTTGAGCTACATCTCTTATTAACCCTTTTCTCTTTCTCTCTCTTAATTTGTCGTTCTATGTCGCTTTGTCGCTCGTTCTTTTGCTACCTTACCTCTCTGTCTCTCTATGTGTTTCTCTCTTAGCCCTCTCTCTCTCTCTCTCGCTTTGCTCTCTCTCTCTCTCTCTCCTCTCCATACCTTTCTCTGTCTCTCTTGCCCCTCCCTCTCACCATTTCTCTTTCTTATTGACTGTCTCTCCCTTCTTTCACCCTCCAATCTCTATCCCTCTCTCTTTCTGTCTGTCTTTCTATCTTGCTGTGTCACTCGCTCTCTCGCTACCTTCCCATTCTGTCTCTTTCCTCTCCCTTACCACATTGTTTGCTCTCTCTCTCTCTCTCTCTCTCTCTCTCTCTCTCTCTGTCTGTCTCTCTCTCTCTCTCTCTCTCTCCTTCCCTTCTTTGTTGCTTTATTTCCCACTTTCCTTGTCTGGACATCTCGTTCTCTCTTTCTCTTTGTCGATCACTCTCTTGCTGCTTTCCCTCTCTGTCTCTTTCTCTCCTTTACCACCTTGTTCACTGTCTCTTCCTTCCCCCCTATCTATCGCTTTCTCCTTCTTTCCTCTTTGCCTACGCATCCATTGCTATTTCTCTCTCACCCTTGAAGGATCTTATCTTTTATGTATTTGACTATAAGGGATTTTTTACAATCAAATACAAATTACATTTAAATTGAAAAGATATTCACTGGCTGAGCTGTGGGGTCATTGTAGCCTAGACA
The DNA here is from genome assembly GCF_059441175.1 of Urocampus carinirostris. Classification (NCBI taxonomy): domain Eukaryota; kingdom Metazoa; phylum Chordata; class Actinopteri; order Syngnathiformes; family Syngnathidae; genus Urocampus; species Urocampus carinirostris. Next base: position 64,434,444 of record NC_142350.1, on the reverse strand, counting down.
AGAATGATGTTTACAGAAAAACAACAAGAACGGGGACAAGGCCTGACGCCGGAGGGGCATGTGACCCGGGAAAAGGACACATTGTTTGGAGAAGTGTTCTGATAAGCTTTCTTGTTGTGAGTTTTTTTTAGACATGGCGGCGCCTTTCGGCGAGGAGGTGGTGAAGCTGGCACCTGACCCGCTCCATGGGGGGGTGGCCTTCGTGACGTACTGATCAGACGAGGTGGCGACGTGGGGAGTTCCTGGCCCGCCCATGGGGGAGGAGCCAATGCCCCAGCGTGTGAAAAAGACGGAAGAAGAGAGACGGGAATAGAGATCAGAGAATGAGTAGGAGACTCATTAGACTAATTCGACAATAACTCGGCTAAATTTGATGGAATTTGCTTAGTTAAATACTTTAAGAAAATAAATCTGCCCCCGTGTGGATA